>NW_006799975.1:2361151-2457669 GCF_000485575.1 Poecilia formosa
GTGCAGTTCCACCAGGTGTTTGCTAATTGCTGATGGCTAGTCAGAAGGAGCTGAGTAGGTTAGTCGAGGGGGAGGGACACTCTGTGAGGCAGGAGCTTGTAAACTGCAGCTCAGAAGAGGGGCTATGTCCACCCAGGTGTTTTGCACAGCTGAATGGTTGCCATGGGAGATAAAAGGATTTCTCAAACATGCATGAAAGAATCTAGGTATGTTCTTGATGAGGTAATAACTTTATAACATTATGTAAAGCTCAACTTTACATTATGTAGAACTAAACTTTACATAATACTGCCCCTTTAATGAACTTAAAGTAGCTTTTATATTATGTTTTAAGCATAAACAAATGCTATAAAGTGGGTAGAGGGGAGTAAAATTAATGACAATTTCAACCTAGACATTTTTTCAACACTATGCAGTCCTGCTTCGTTCATGTTGTTCCTGGCTCTGGGTCTCTGTATCACAGGAGGTTACACAAATTACTTGGTCTCTGTGCGTGCGCATGTGTGTCTCTCAGTAAAAACTATGGATTAGCTGTTACACATTGTCAGGGGGCACGTTAGCGTGGTCGGACGAGGCATCAAAGAGGCAGGAAGTCTCCGAGAGCCGAGCCAGAAAACATCAGCTGTATAAGCAGAAAGGTTTGAACTCTGGAGGTCAAAAACCTCCATTACACGCTGGACTGGTGGAGGGCTTCTAAATGAGTTTGTTACTGTAAGCTAAGAGCAAAACATAAATACTTTTGACATCTCACATAATCAATGTCTATTTTCATATGAACAGCGGATTAGAAGAGTAATGACTACAATCATGGCTTTAACAGGCTGCAGTCAAAAGGTACAAAGAGTTAGCTGGTGTAGTGAGCAGACCCTTACAAAGGGATGAATACATTTATACCCCCAAAACTATTAGAATGGACAATCTACTGACAATGTGGAGTTAAGATGTTGAACTGGTTAAAGATACATTCCTTTTTAAAAAATATATCATTATACTTTGTGGTAATTACAGTGCTTTGCACACCACTTAAACTTTTTTCCAATATGCCACGTTGTAACTAGATTGAAATGCACACTTTATATACTAGGTGACTCAATTTGGAGTTAGATTTAACAAGCATTGACTTCTTCCTATTCCTTTTCAAACTGAATATGAAAGTTAGCATTTTATGTTTGATTACTTCTCCTATATATTCATATTTTAGTTATTTTTTCTTCTGACACTTGTTTTTTTTACATCTTTGAAACAAAGATTCAGTTTCATTTCACCATCAGTATATTTTATTGGGTTATTTTGTGATAGAGCAGCACAAGGTACTGAATGCCTGTGAAGTGGAAGAAAGATTATACATAGTATTCAAGATCACTAACAAAAATAGATCTGAAGAGTGTGGTGTGCATATGTGATTAGTCACCTCGGGTCAATGCTTAATGGAGCCACGCTCTGTTGAGATTACAGCTACATGTCACTTTGGGTTAAGTGTGTACAAACTCTGCAGATCTAGAGACTGACATTTGTGCCTCTTGTTCTTTACATAACATCTAACGCTCAGTCAGGCTGATGGATAGTATCTGTGCCCATTGAGTTTCTGGCCTCTCCACAGATTTTCATTATGAAATGATTTTAAAACTTTGACTAAGCCATTTAAATAAATTAACATACACAGATCTAAATGATTGCATCTCTGACTGTATGTGTGATTGTTGAAGATCTCTGCAGCTCCTCCAGTTACTATGGACCTCCTGACTGCCTCTCTGAATAATGTCAGTGTAAATGGACAGGCATTTACACTGAATAACAAGAATAATATTCTTGTTATTCTTTTCCCCTTGTGTTGAAAACTCTCCATGTATTTTTGACCTCTCTATGTGTCTCAAAGATGCCTGCCTAGAGATTCTCATGCTTGAGACTTCCTTTACATTTATACAGTACTGTGAAACTTGGCAGCAAAGACAATTTGAACACTAAGATTTCTCATAAAAAATGAATATATACTGTGCAGAGGATACGCTCACCTCCGTCTGTCCACCATCCAGAGAGAGATTTTTGCTGAAGATGATGGCAGGAGCAGCAGTGACCCGGACAGAGAAGTCCGTCAAGATTGGCGTCAGGATCGCTCTCCGCTCCTGCTGGCGCCTGATGCTGTACAAACAAGAGAAGATACTTCAGCTCGAAAATTACAGTTATTTTTTCCATAAAAACTGAGAGTTTTATATCATTTAACAGACAGATTGACCATAAGATTGCAGTTATTCAGTGATGGGGGACCCATTATGTTTGCTTTTAAACAACTTAGGATATGTCAGTGAGCTATGCAAAACATGTTCTTGACATTTTGTCCACAAAATCATTCTCAGGTAACGAGAGTTCAGTTCTGCCTTTTTGAGCTTCTTTCAGGATGAACTGTTGTAGGGCTCTGTCACTTTTATGCAAATAAGCTGTTGCTGGCCACGCCTCCCCAAGGGTTTCTAAACAGTATGTCAATAACAAGACACTACAGTGCATACAGGGTAATGCCAGCTGATCATTGGGTTGGTAGGTGAAGGGCAGTGCCCACTAATTGTGACTTAATCGCAAGGTTTTTGAAACAGCTCTTTTTCCAGACACCAAAACACATGAAATTATTGCCAAAAAATAGTTGGATGGATTTTTTTTTTTTTTTTTTTAGAGCTCGGACTGTTTCTAGAAGCAGTCGGGACACAAATGGAAGTGAAAACGTGTAAAAAATGAATTTTGTATAATAGGTCCCTCTTTCACTGCTTTGTTATGCTTAGCAATGATCAAAATGTTCAAAGAATTGCCATTTGGCAAAGTGTGAAAAGTAAACAAACACACAAGCAGAAAATGTTTGCAATTGAGGTGGAGCGTGGGGTATGTCACATACGGCAGCTATTTTTTCAGAATTCAATCCGACCCTGGGGCCTTTGCTGCACGTCATTCCTAGCCCCTTGTCTCTCTGCCCATTTCCTGTCCTAAATATTGCAAATACAGGCCACTACAGCAATAAAAACCTTATAAAAGAAAAAACATTGACAATTGATTTATGGTTGCATCCTTGGCTGAAGGGCAACATGGCATACCAGTATTTCAAGCATTTTGAGGCTTTTAATAAACTATAAAAAAAATTTAAAAAATCACTTAAACATGGATATATTTTTTAACAAGCTTGTTTTCCAACTGTTCCATAACAAATTTCCACATTCCTGGTCAAAGATCTTATTGGTAAAGCTTCAATAAAATGAAAGATTGGGGTGTCATTTGACGGTTCTCGGTCGGGAACAAACCCCGTATTGTTTGCACAAGATCAAACTGAGAACGTCTCATATCAACTCTCTCCATTTCACTAATGTTCATTCCCACAATCAGGTCATATTTGTGGGAACATTTGTTAGCAGTAAAACAAACATACAAGAGAGCTTTATAAGGTGGTGTTAATTGCCACATCTGGCGCTATTAAAACAATCAAGTGGTGCAGCTTCCAATATTTATAGTTGGCCGGGATTACAAGAGGCCCAAAGTCTAGGTGGCCCAGACTACAGTACTTAACCGGAACCAATATCACATTCACTTCTGCTATACAAATGTGCATTACCAGTGCCCTTAAGGGATTATTTTCTGACACATTTCTTTGTGTACAGAATTTAAGAGGGGCCTAATTCAGAGGTGAAATGATCTGTGAGGCCAATTGGTGATGGCTAATCTCTCCTCAGACGGGGGATTGAAACAATGAGAGTCTCGTTGCAGAGGACAGGTGCTATCATTCAGCAGCAAGGCTTAGAGGCGCACGGTTCAATTTACCAGTATTATGACAACTCAAACGGACTTGAGAACACAACGTCTCTCTCGCTCTCTCCCTGTTGGCAAAATTGTTTTGTGCAAATGCCCTCCAAAACATTCATGCACGCACATGAAAAACTTTTCAAATTCAATGGCACACGGACCAATCAGTAAGCTGAAACACAAATGGCAGCAGGAAGTAAAGAGAGGTCTGGCCAAGTGTCTCGCAGCACTATGACAGAGGGTTGTTTCCTAGTGGGCAACTGCAAACTGTGACGAGGACAGATCCTGTCAGCCGATCCGTGGTACTGGAATTTCCTCACAAAACCTCAGGAAGCTAACAGGGGCCGCTACAGATCCACAACTACTGAAACTGGAACCCTGAAGGCAACATAGTGAACATGCCATGAGTTGAAATCTAGAGAGGGCAGAGAATACTGATGCAGGGATGGAGGGAAAGGTGTGAACTCTGGAGGCGGCGTGTGTCAAAGCTTGTTAAAAGTGAGGCGGTGCGTTTCTGCCGGTGATTGTGGCGGACAAGTAAAGCTGTGAACTTGACTCCTCTGTTCCCCTTTCCTCAACCTGCTGGAGCATTCTCCATCACATGTTCGGTTATGACTCGGTGGTGGCTGACATGCAGAGCAGCAGGCTGAATAAAGCCTCTGACTGTGTTTGCTGCCAACGAGAAGGGAGCAGGGAAAGAGAAGGTCATTTTGTTTCTTAACGGTGGGACTCAATGGACATTTTTAATCGAGTTAATTGCAGGGTCTGTAATGAATTAATTGCATTTTAATCTAAAACCATGTTGACAAACTTAGCAACATTCGCAATTCAAAAAGCGCCTTTGCTGCTAAATTATTTAATGAATAGACATACGAGCTCAAAAACAAAGATTTATTGTTTTTAATCTGTTATTTTGGTCTTTAGTGGAAAGTGATGTTATAGCCATTCAGCTTTCATTTTAGGAACTCCTGATCATTCATCGAAACTTCTTTAGAAATGTGGACTGTGGATGCTAACGTTAGCATTGAGGAGCATTTGTGCTGAAGCTACATGTTTAGCAGTCAGATGCTACTTTAGGTTTTTGAATAGCTTTGCTAATAGGCTAACATTTTTAGCACAATCTGAACACACCAACAGTCTTTTCCAGCGTCCCATCAGATTGTTTTTTGAAGTAAAAATGAATCATCAATGAAGAGAAGAGAAAAGGCTTTGTCGATGTACAACACAGACACTGTTGTACATCCAAATTATTTAGTGTAGTAGAAACACAATACTAAAGTCCTAGCTTGGAATTTTTGTATTTCAAAATGAAAATGAAATTAATCAGGTTATATTTTTTTCGCATTAAAAGTAATTATTCAAAATGAGCATGTTAAAAGTCGTGAATCAGGACACAATTATTAAGAAAGAAGAGGAGCAGACATGCAGCAAGGGGTAGGCATCAAACGATGGATGACAGAGCAGACCTTTCCAACGTCTAACAAATAACCAGAGATGACTTATTATGTATAGTTTACTTAAAACAGTTGAGTTGCAGTCAGTTGCATTATGTGTAATATTATACATGACAATTTGGGATTCAAAAGCTGATACTTGATCACAATACACATGCAGAACAGAAAGCTCACAGCAGTCAGGTCCAAGAACAGCAAGGAGCAGATAGCTACAGCTACTCACCGCCAGGCTGAACTGGTTTCATATAAATAAACTGCATTAAATATTGAATCTAGACCAAATGTACTTCAGCACACAAGTAAATTAATATCTCTCTGTACTTCTCATGCTGTACATTTTAAACTGAAGTGAGTCTAAAACAATTACTAAAAAAATTGGAACATTTTCTTAACTGAAAAATGTACTTACTTACTCTGAACTGACTTTTAAGTGCTTTGTGGGCATCGTTTGCATTTATGAGAACATATACAGTAGCATGAGTCCATTCTGGAAGAAGAGTCTTTTTTTTTTTTTTTAAAAAAAAAGGACCCCAGTAAATAAATCTCAACTGGCTGCCACATAAAACTCTTACTACATCCCTGAGAGCCCAGGGCCCATACATCAGTATCAGCTGCAACACCAACAGTCTGCTTTTTTTCAGGCAGGACTCCAAAGGCCATCACTCTGCGAAAGTGTGTGTGTGTGTGTGTGCGTGTGTGTGTGTGTGTGTGTGTGTGTGTATGTGTGTGTATGTGAGAGAGAGAAAGAGAGAGTGTGTGCTAAAAACAAAGAAAATACTGATGTCCCTAATGAGTATGTATGATGGTTAGTTTGAACCTGCACCCGAGAGATTGAGGCGGTCTGGGTGAGGATGGTGTGTGAATCTCAGCATGCATCACTTAAAGGCCTGATGACCTGGGAGCCCGGTCTCAATCAGGCCTCTGTTGATCTTGCAATGCATTCTTCCATGAGGGTTATTTTTAGTTGACAGGGAACAAATCTGCGTTTTTTTGCCTGCAAATCTGTGAGTTTTGGGCCAGTTCCCTTCCATACATGAGTGGAAAAAAGGATGTGGTGCCAAACGGGCTGTAACATTTCTGCTTGTTTTAGCTCCTGATCCTATAAAAGCAGAAAAATAGTCACGGTTTGTATTTATGAGTGAAAATGTAAAGGCTCCTTAATATGGAAATAATTTAATGAACAATAAACTGACTGACATACTGTCACATTGCACAAAGTTATAATGGGAACATTAGGAAAATTAGTACCACCCCTGACTGTATGCATGAGATTTTATTATTTCTGTTTAATAATAAAAAAAAAAAAACATAGTTTTCCATTATTTAGGGATCTTTACTTAGTCACAGAGTAAGTTGCTGATATTTTATAGATTTTTAAAGATACATGTTTGTCACATATTGCATAAACTACAAGAATAGGCATTTTTGTAGGGCTGCAAACAATTATTTTAGTAATTAATTATCCTATTGATTATTATGAGTAATTAGAAAATAAAACTGCACTTAGGTTTATTTTATACAATATTATAAATAAATGAGATAATGTAAATAAATGAATAATTCAGTATTTTCTTTTGAATGAAAAAAAATAAACATTTTATCGCCTGAATTACGTCATAGTATTTGTTTAGAGTACGATTGATAATTTGTAGTAAATAATGCATCTGCAGATAAAAAAACAGATGTACATATAAACATGTAAAAAGTTCAGCTCTTTCTGCTTGACTTTGCATCAATAAAGTGAAGGGCTAAATGTAATAGGATTTTTTATTTTTTATTATTTTATTTTTACAGAATTTGAACTAGGTGAAGCTAAAACTGCCACTTGCGGAGTTTTGGGTAGAACATACTAATAGAAAATGGTTTTTCGCAAACTGCATGTTACAGAGTCTGAATACTCCAGTTAACGATTATTAACATACTAAATTTAGGTACTCTCTTTATCAGAAAGAGAAGAAAGGTTACCAAGTGTAAATGATACATCCATAAATCATTAAGTAGCCTTATGTAGCATTAGTTGTAACTGTTCCTGCAAACCTGCTCGCCATGTTCCACTCCAGGGCTGGGTTCTGAGAGCTCCTCTCACTTTCTGCCGACGCCCCTCCTTTAGCTCCCTCCTTCTCCGGCTTGAGCTGCTCCCACAGAGCGGTACCAATGTTGATAGACTGGAGATCAATCTGATACTGTCGGTCCTCCACCTCTGAACCTGGGTCACGCAGAATGCCCAGGTTCAGTGCACGTCTGCAGGGAAAACAAGAGAGAAGGTACCAACCCACTTTAATGCTAAGTTGAGTTTTGGAACTACAGTGTGGTAGCATAGAAGAGTAAAAGACAACAACAAAAAATAAAAACTTTTTTTTCTTTATGTTGGATGTGAGTGTACTGTGAATCATAGTCAGTAGGCAAGAGTCTCAATCAACAGATTGGAAATTCACAGTTAAGGCGAGAGATCATGTTGACAGCACAGCTGGTCACGCAATCCCCAAATCAAATAAAAACATATTCACATGTTACAACGGTCCAGTCAAATCAAACTGAGACAAGATCTGAAAATGAATACTTAGCGACTTTCCCCATCCAATTAAACAGAATTATAGTTCAGAGCATTTAAGCTGTTTTGCAAAAAACTGGCAAAAATTTTAGCTGTAACGACAAGTGGCCCCACAAAACGACCTCAAGCTTTCAATTAAATGAAGGGAACACTTTTTATGTGTCAATTCGTACAAAATTTTAATAGCCATGTAACATTTTCCTTCCGCTTCATAAAAAAGGCCTACCTGCGCAGATCTATTACATTAAACCCCAATAAAAACACAATTAAAGAATGTGGTTTTATTATGACAAAATGTAAAAACAAGTACAAAATGTGTTCTCCTCATAGGCTCTGCAAATCCAGTCTTCTACCAGTCTCACTATGGATGACTTAAAAAAACAAAGCTTCTAAAAAGAAATGAACTAAACTTAGAAAAATGACCTCCACATACCTCAGGTGAAATCATTAGATTTATCCAAACTTCTGCTTTATGCCACCTTATCATCACTGGCAGCACACGCTGCTTAGAGCCTGCTCAGCAGCCCTGAAAAAGCTGCTCTTATCCTTTCTATTCCCGTCTACAAAAAAACACAACTTTTACAGTATACACAAACTGTAACACGGCAGAGGAGATGTAGAGATGCATCGGCACTGGGCAGCAGTGTCTGCAGTGGAACGGCTGCAGTCGAGGGAGCGAGCACTGACCCGTCCATGCCAAGAAAAAATGATGTCATCTATTTTGCCTTCGAGAGACAAGATTCAGACGAAAATTCACGGGGCAAAAAAGGAATAATCAGAATTCGACATCTGCATATGACATCAGAGCTTTCAGTTCATTATGAAATGTTTATTTGTGCCGGTGAATTCAAATGAGAGCTTAAATGGCATAAATGAAGGCTTAAAATGGCTACAGATGTAGCGGCAGCATGAGCAGGGTTATTTGTTTCGGCAACGTCAATGGCAATTTTCAGATAGCATTTCGCTCTCCTTGCCACATTGGGAAGGCCTCTACCAGAGCATGATGTTATGACAATGAGCACCAGCAACAAAAACAATGGCAATGGGAGATTAGAGGTGCATAACTGGGCTTAGTTGGATTTGTTGACATACAAACAAGTGAAACAGATCCTTAATCAACATTTGGAACCACATTTATCAACAAAGCATAATAGAAATCAAACTAAGAGTTGGGTAGGATTTGGGTGGGATGTGTCAGTCGAGATTCATTAGGGTTTTTGTAACAGTACCTCCACCACCCTGCGCAACCCCACACTGTCTTTTTCACTTTAAACAAACCACGGTTACCTCATGTGCTTTCCAAATTATCTCTTAACTGTGGCTTATTTAGGGGGACTCTCTTTCTCACAATCAGCCTAACATGTGAATCTGCAGCCAAGTCTCCGCATTGCCGAACAGCGGGGTCATCTCCAATGACATAAATAAATATGATAAACATTTGTCTTGGTCATACAGCCAGTGGAAAACGGTGTGATTTAATATCAAAAGACATATTTCAGCAAATCGCAGGAAACTAAAGAGCTTCATTTCTGACAAATGAGGAGAGGAGGAATTTTGGAAGTTCCCCTTGGGGTGAAATAATAATTGAAGCCAGATTTTCTCGTTGTACATGTGGGGGGAGAACACTGGCGGTTTGACATATTTGATTGGTCATGTGAAGACCACACTGCTTGGCCAAGAGGAATCAGAAAGGGTAAAAAAAAACTAAAAAAAAAAAACTTTCAAACTTACAAACATACACAGTAAAGCAGGTGGAGAAAACACTTAACTGGATCTCATATGCATCTAAAATCTGCTAAGAAATACTACATTAATGGAAATAATGCATTTGTAAATGGAGGAAACCAGAGGGTGGATAGGGACACAGAGTCAGAGGGGGAAAGGGGAATTAATGTGGCCCTTGTTCTGTTCAAGAGCCAAACTTACTTTAATTACAAAAACAGAAACATTACTTTTTTTATGACAATATTCTGCCGTTTGTAAAAAATAAAAAATAAAAATGGATCAAAAGCTTCAAAGAAAAGTTCTGTCTCAGTACTAGTACTCATGGCTATTATTCTAAAAAACATTTATTCATCTTCTGACACAATCTAAACCTAACTTATAACTGGAAAGTCACTGGGCTGATTCTGCATCAGAGCTGAAATATGATGGCTCACATCAAACTTTAATATGGAACCAAATGAAACCATCCAGCCTATTCAAGCTGATTTTAGTAAAGACATGGCCATGCTGTTCGTTTGCAACGCTTTAGAAAGACCACTGCTTCATCACTCCAAAAGAAATACTTTTATTCAAATAAACAAGCTTGTAGCACTCGGGTTAATAAAGACATTAATTCATGTAAATACATAGACTCGTAACAACAAAACATATAGCCCGGCTGCCTGTTCTGGCACTATGAATTTTCCTACTCAGAACCACTTTCAACTGACAACCAGAACTTTGGATGGTAGGAAGTAGTAGTTGTAATAAAACAAAATCTAACTAAATGAACATACATAAATAAAAAACTCAAAACAACTGGAGCCAAATGGCTAAATAAGAAAAGAGGTTTGTTGAAAAGGAGAGAAAGTGGAAACTGGGAGAACTTGATTACTATGCAGAACATCTGAAGGCTAACTGCGTTCAAGGTTGTAAAACAAACCACAGTGGGATCTGGTTAAGGCTCAGGGTCCAATGCTATATGTGTGGGAGCGGCGGGTTGTGCTAAAGGCCTCATGCACAGGAGTCTGTGGAGCAGGCTGCAGCATGGCCCGTAGCTTTATACGGTCTCCCAACCTCCATCAACGTTTTACCCAATCCATATGCTTCGACCCCAAGCCTGTGGGGCAGGAAGCAACAGGGCAATGCCAAGTGCTTCTGGCTTCTGGATCTCGTCACTCTGAAATGTGCAACCTTAACCCACAACCCAGGTCTGTTCTTCACTCCATTTCCCCAACAATCACATACAATAAATGACTGCCTACCTAGTCTGCAGATTAAATATCTGTGTGTGTGTGTGCGTGTGTACTTGTATATAGTATATACAGAGAACCACATTCACAATATTTACCAACAAAGGGAGGTCATTTGTGGAAAGTGGGGACCTTCTCCTGGTCCTTACTACTTTGGAGGCCTACTGTGCTCTACTAGTTGTTTTTAGAGGTAGGGTATGAATTAAGTTTTAGACAGGGTTAGGGCTAGGAATAGACTAGTAGTGGTAAGGGTTTAGGCATAAATGCAGT
Organism: Poecilia formosa; assembly: GCF_000485575.1. Taxonomy (NCBI): domain Eukaryota; kingdom Metazoa; phylum Chordata; class Actinopteri; order Cyprinodontiformes; family Poeciliidae; genus Poecilia; species Poecilia formosa. Next base: position 2,372,161 of record NW_006799975.1, read on the forward strand.
AACTGAAATGAATGGAAGTCAATCCAAAGTCTTCAGATTGTATAGAAGTACAAATATGTGTGCATGTGTGTGTGTATTTGCTTAGCAACTATTTAGGACAATTTGTGGCATATTTACTAACCTTCTGAAGACCGATAGGCCTTATGGGGACAAAAGCATGGCCCTAATACAGTGGACCAGGGGTTAGGTTTAGAGGTACGATGTGAACTAGGTTTTAGTTAATGTTAGGATTCTGAATATACTAGTAATGTTTAGGGTTGGGGAAAATGTCTGGGTTAGGCGTACATGGAGTTACTCAAATAACTCCATGTATTTGAGTATGGACCATATGGGTCCATATGGTCCATATGGTTCATATGCACCATATGGGCCCACCTAATATGGGTGGACCCACAAACATGTTTGTGTGTGTGGCCTTGTATTTGTTATGTTGTAAGGACCATTATCCTAACACATACTAAGTTGTGGGGAATCACTGGTCTCCATGAGGAGGGATGCTGTTTATGGGTTAGGTTTAGGACTAACCCATATGCATAGAGTTTAGATTTAGGTATGTTTTGGTAATGGTCAGGGTAAAGTTATGGAAATGATTGGAAGTCAATGGAAAATCCTTTCCATAATGCCATAATGTTTGTATATGTGTGTGTGTTGACTCCCTACCTGTTATTCCTAGTAGAACACACAATTAGGGTATTTCATTGAGACCTCAGGCTTCTTTCTTCCAACTCAAACTAAATCAGGTTTGTATTTGTCAGATATTTCATGAGTGAACTGTGCTTTGGTCGGATCTCCACTACAGACAGACAGGCAGACAGACAGACTCTCTGGCTCTGAATGTTATTAGCTCAACACCTTCAGCACCAACTCACTCCTCCACGCATTTCCGTTGTGGGTAAGTCAAAGCCCCACAGTGGCTTCTCAATCAGCGTGCTCTGACTCCTAGTGGCTTAAAGTGGAGATCCCTGGGGATGTGTGTGTGTGTGCTGAAGGGGAATTCAAGAGCATTATGATTCATGAATCTTGCAATTACTTGGCGAGTTAAGCACACTTTACCTACAGTGGTTCACTCCGTACTGCCAGAAATTCTACAACTTCTAAGTTGGGGATTTATTCTGAGTTGTGGATTTATATCTCCAGTCAAGTTCAATTGCTGTTAATTTGCATCTACCAATTATAGTAATTAAGGCTCTAAATTACAACACTGAACAGCTCTTAGAACGAAGCAGGAAAATGATGTGGTGGAATATGGGGAGTCAGCAGAATATAACGGACTGTCACGGCAGTGCTACTGAAATTATTTTTGATCCCAAGCTTTTCAACAAGGTTCCAAAAGCAAAAAAAAAAAAAAAAACTACAATAGTTCATTCCAGGATAGTCCAAGGTACTCCGGGTGTGTTTGGAGAAGTACATTGTTGTTGATTTTTATTTTCTTTTTTTCTTTTTAAATCAAACAATAAACGGAAACTGGTGCTTTTGATGTGCTGACAAATTCCCATGACAAAAACTCAAACATCCATTCATTTTTATCCTGGCAGCATTTACTCCCCTCCACTGCTGTTCCTAACAGAAGCCTGTTATTCATTAGGCTGATTGCACTTTAAAGACACTCATGCTTGACCAATTATATCATATTTACACAAGATCTTAAGAGTAAACTATTACTTCTATATACAAAGCAAGCAAAGCGAGGATTAGCCTGAGTTTATACCACCCTCAAGACACCAGTATGTGATAGTGATGAGTTAAAAGAAAATGACTACAGAAGACAGGCTGCTGTTTACATTGACCTGGTGTACTGCGAAACGCAGAGTGTGCACTTTGATTTCAACATATCTTAATTACAGGAGTCATTTATCTCCTCAGTTTACATGTCAGTGAAGTTGTACGGCTCTAAACAGGGCTTGAGATGGAAAGAAACAAACTAGTGCACCACATGATATCCTGATCAAAATGTCAAATATATGAACTCAACAGAAGGTGGCTGAAAACGGAATAGGCTCCTAACATTGGGGGACGGGAGGAGAGGGTCCACCTTTCCCCTCATATCCATACTTTGATGGAGGGGTTCCCAAAGTGGGGGTTATGAGACGCAAAGTCAGGGGACTCGGAATGATTTTCAGAATTACAGTGATGTCACCCTTGAGGTGCATGTAAATAAATATACATCATAAAATAAATAATTGCATCATTAAATATTTAATTAGATAATGTACAATAGGACTGCACCAATAAATCGGCCCTGATATCTTTAATTCTAGTAGATTGGCGATCGTCCAATATTTACACATGAAGCCGATCTTATCTACCTCAGGAAAGGTCTGTCTTTATTTGCTCAGCTGTGACAGAGGTTTGACTGACAGACCGGCCCACCAGGTCACGTCTAGACATTTGAAAATAACATTAGTCACCCCCTGTAGCCAGCTCAGCAACTTTCTTGCTATATTTAGCACTACAGACAAAAAAAAAATCGGTATTGGCCAAAATTGGAATGGGCAGGTGAGGCTTTTTAAAGATCGGTAATCATCAATCAGCCAGAAAACTGTGATCATCAGTGCACTCCTAATTTACAGTAATACTTTTTAGTATTGTTTCTAAAAGAAATTGATTCAAAAATACATATAATTATATGACTATATTTTTAACTTTTCTTTTCTTATTTAACCTTCTTTTTCTTTCTTTTTTTAACCAGAATTCAAACCCATTGAAATTAAAAACCTCCTCTTCAAGGGAGTCCTTGCCAAAAGGTAGCAACAACACAGAAAAATACACAGTTGAACAAAAATGTCAAACTATTAAAATCAGTAAATGTCAGAATCGGCCTCAAGAACTTTTGGCTTGGATTTAGAAGCACTAAATGAGAAGAATTCAATTAATATAAAAGTTTCTTGTAGTAAGTTCCAAGAAGACAGAGCACAATAAGCAAAAGCCTTCATGTCCAATTTAGTCCGAACAAAAGGGACCGAAAGAAGCAGTAAATTGTGTGACCAAAAAGTGTATAAGTCAACATTTCTCAGTGCAATTGCAGAACAAGTATATGCTGGCAGGAGTCCAAGCAGTGCCTTGTAAATAAAAGTTAACCACAGGGAGTTGCTTTGGGCAGCCAGACCAGGCCATCCTGGTAAATAAATAAATAAGAATAGGAAATCGCTATATATATTTTTTGGGGGTTGCCAGGTGCCAGTTGCTGGCGCTGTTATTTTGGCGGTCAGGATGAAAAGTTTGGGAACCTTTGCTGGATTTGTAAACTCATTGTGGGATTAAGTTTCACAATTGTCTGTGGAGTCACAACAATCTCATGATGGGAGTATTTGTTACCACATTCAACCACAAAGTATTTTAGAAGCTCTGTCTTTATATATGTATATATAAATATATATCCGACATTCCTGGCTACACATCAGTCAGAATGGTGATGCACCTTCAAAACTTCCCTTTCAGCCTGAGAGGATCTGCAGTTTGTCCAACAGCACTGCAAGGGTCATTTATTGAACTGCACAGATGCTGTCCTCATCCCCGCTGCTTCTGTTCTGCTTTCCTTTACACACACACGCACACACACACACACCGAGACACACTTTGCCTGGCCTGGTTAGCCTTAACTGTGCTCCTCTCTGCTTCTGCCTGCATGTAGCTCCAAGCACGGAACATTCCGGGGTAACAGAGACTGTAATTCACTAGCTTTTTAAAAGGCTCTGACTCACTGGATTCCTCCATACAGTAGGTACATCTGCAATGGATCTACTGAACAAAGGCACCTTGGATTCTCATTTAGGAACAACTTCAGTTCTGGCTGCTGCTGAAAATCACTGACAGGTCGCTTGCGCACCACCCCGTCTCAGATCTCCAACATTATATATGCATTTGAAGTTGATGAGTCATTGATGTCTATATAAAGGGTGGACAGAGCTACCATTTTCCCTTAAAACCCACCAATGATTGGGGAATTCCTGTTAACAGCAACTCATTTGATTCACTTTCTTTCCTCCTCTGGAAATTGGAATGAAGTCGGTGGGAGTCTTAGCGGTGCTTTGTTGATGTAGAACTGTGACGGGGATGCCTAGCTGGACCAAGACATGTCACATTGTAATCCAACCACCTGTTTAATTTCACAGATCTTATCTTTAAACAATCATCTAAGAAATGTGATTAACCACAACTCCCTCAGCTGCCTGGAGGTTTTAAAGGCTGTTAATTTTTTTTCTTTTATTTAATTCTTTTTTGCAATAACCTCACCCCCCAAGCATTGACCGTCAACAGATGTGACTGAGACAGTGGGAGGGGAGTCTTCCTTCTCCGTTTTGCTCCGTTGGACTTGTTCCTAATTTGTTTGTGACGTTTCACAAATGTAGAAAATGACAGAAAAAAAATGGGATGAGTTTGGAGGATTATACATTAATATTTATGTTAGACTAGATGAACAAAGTGCCATTAAATCAGCACCAATTTGACAGAATGAAACCAACTGAAGTTGTTGCAATTTAAACAGCAGTATCAGCAAAACTGGCAGGTTTTCTGAAATAATAAGTAAATAAAAAAGCTGTAAAATGAGCAGTGATGAATGAATCCCTCTCCATTTTGACATTTGGGTCAAACAGAAAGGAGATTTACAATCATATATTATTAGGAAAGGAGCAAAAAATAAACCAAAACATCCCTCCGACATCTAAAGCTGAGATGGCTACAGGCTCCGCAGCGCTCCTTGTGATTTACTCCTGCATATAAATTGTTCAATCCTGCTCCTGGAAGGAGAGTGTTTTATAGAGCTGTAAAATTAGGCGCATTTTATGGATCCCACAGCTTCAGCTACTTGTGTGCTTTTTTTTTTTCTTTCTTTCCTCGCTCTTCCACTTGATATTGATTAAGACGTTTAATATCGCCAAGCTGCTGTAAAGCAGTGTACACAAAGACACGGTACAAAGCAATCTGAAGAATGCTCATCTTTATCTCTGAAAGGAAAGCTTTTTTGGAGGAGCTCTTTCAAGTTGATTACATTTTGTTTACAGCAATTATTGAATTCCGACAAATATTTAAAGCAACAAGATTACATATCAAGGCCCGATCCGTTTTGGACGCAGAACAAAAAGTTTCCTAAACAAAGTCAGGGAACTGATGGCCATATTTGATTAGGTTAACGCATGCTCCAGGTTAAGCAGACAGATTGAACAAACATGTAATTAGATAGCTACAACAGTAGGACCTTCTTGTTTCTTTCTTCTTAACTTTAAACAACATTTTGTTCAAAGGCAAGTACCACTGCAGCAAAGTAAAGGCGCGATGAAACAGAATACGACAGCTTGCTGCTGGAAGCTCCCGCATAATGGGAATTAAAAACGTCTGTCAATAGCTCCGCAGAAAGAGAGGCTGGCTTTTATGAGCAGCTCAAAAGCCCCCCCGGTTCAGCCCAGTCCTGCAGGACTGCACACACTTTCTCATGAGATAGTGTCCAAATACTTTGATGTCAGCGCGGAAAAACTGCATAAAATAATTGCAATAATCTGGAGAACACATGGCTGCTGCACCAGCTAATTCTTCCTCCTCTGTGAATGACTACAGAACCAATGTTTATAATTATGAGGCGGATCTCCAATTCATCCAGGCCGCCGAGTGTATTTACACAAGGTGACATTTCTCTGTGAGAATTTCTTTCCACGTTCTCCCCCCCTGACTAAAGAACTAACATTGCAGAGCTAAGCTATGTGCCATCCAGTTCTGCTGGAGATGCTGTTCATTTGGAAAAGGCAGAAAGACCAGAGAAAAAAATAAACTTAAAAAAAATAAAATAAAATAAAAATCAGCAGATTTGCAGGAATCAGTCAAAGCAGGCAAAACAAGCTATGATACGGCTCGTCCATGACATACAGGTAGCACTGCAATAACATGTATGTAAGGTGTTTTGAATTATACAAAAGAACGCTGAGTTCACTTTAGAACCAGGAGACCTACAAGTTTTGAAAGTATAGAACACAAATCAAAATTGGCCTTTTGGTTGTTTTTAGGAGCATGTTTGTAATTTTAGTAGACTCCTCTGACATAAAAACAACCTTTGGAACGGCACCTCTTGATTATGCTGAATGGATGTTCAGCTGCTTAAGGGCAACAGAGAAAAGGATGAAGATATTCTCATCTGCTTTTTTTAATGACGCTCCTAGAACTTTGATAATTAATCAAAGTTCACCTTCTTCTAGAAGAGGAAACAGCTAACTATCTAAGGCAACTGCAGCTATTTTTGAGTCTACACTTTCTAAGATAAGAACATTTGCTGTTTTATTCTATGTTTTACTTGTTAACATCTGCTGAGCTCAGTCAGCAGCATTATTAATTAAATTACTAATTGTTCTCTCTAGTTTTTCTACCTGTACTGGTTCCTAGAGCCAACTCATCAACTTAAGGATAGAGTTAAAATTTTCCTTCTTGATAAAGCCTGAACCGCTCCATCACTCCATCTTGTTGAGTCACAAATCTGTTGGTCATCTGTCTCTTGTAGGTGAAAACACTAAAAAGGCTCCTGCTGTTATTAATTACATAACATTCATCTGACAGAATTAATTCTCCATCTTCTCAAATTCCCAGTTTGTTCACACTTTGAGTAATACTTGCCTGGCTTCCATTATTGGTGATGACAAACGGATAATGTAAACCAGAATATTTCCATAACCCAACTGGGTTCATTGGATGTCAACCAAGAAAAAAAGCTACGATTAACAACTGACCGGGTTGTATGTTTGAAATGTTTAGCTTGACATGCTCACATATCACAAAAACATGCAAGATTTTCATATATGTTGATAAAACACTTCTAACAACATGTTCAATTTAAACTTTTTTCAGAGCAAAAACGCTTGAATTTCCTGGTGACCTCTCTCTTCTAAAGCTCTTTGTTCAAAAGCTTTCTTTTTAAAACGTAATATATGAAACAGAAAAACCCACTTCTTATGTCCTAAACCTAAACATTGCAAACATGTTGAAAAGTGTTGGTCAACAGCTGGTATTGTGATATGCCACATAACCCAAAGAAGACAAAGAAGGCTGTATTTTGGTTTAGCATACCAAAGAGAGAACTTAAAAGGTTTATTATGTATGGATATGCAGAAGGTTTTCTTTCTTCTTCTTTTTTTTTGATTAAACAACTCTGAGTGGATTCTTTTGAAAGTTAGACGTCAGCTAGTCTTTGGCGTCTTGAATTACGTTTGCCTTACTCACCCTATAAAAGCCTTTGTCTTGTTTGATATGTTTAGCTACTTTTGGACGATTGGGAGCAAGGAGCTCCTGTATGCCAGGCTCCTGGAAAACCACAACTCTGCTCTGAAAATACAGTCCTCAAATATCATAATGCAAAAGTTTGTGACCGCTTCGGCTGACATCTATAAAGCTGGAGGCACAGAAAACCATTCATGGGGGAGAAAAGGGCTAGAGAAAAAAAAGGCATCCAATTATTAAAGAAATTACACAGAGGGGGATTCAAAATCAAAACCATAGAAAAAAAAGCAAATCTTCAAGAGTTTGCATGGCAAGTTGGAAACTGGGCTGGAACTTGTTTTTATTAGATGGAAAAAAAAAAAAGATCAGAAAGTCATGAGGCTGACATGACAACCCTCTGTACCACCGCGGAGGAAGGATTATACCCCCCACTGAACTCTGAAAAGCAAATTGGACAGAAAAGCATGTTGTGTATTAAGAAACTGCAGTGAGACACTGAGGAACTGAGTGAGGGATGATTTAGAAAAAGGGAAACAAGCAGGGCTTCTGTTCACCAGAAAATCTGTACAGAATCCAGCCCAGGTGCAAAGAATTAGAGGAGATGGCACATCAAACAGATGTGTGCTCTGTCTTTCCTGTAGCCCGGGTGGCAGGAAACGCTCTACAGCATTGTGTAAGCTGACCAGAGACAGACAGACAAGAGGTAGCAACAGAAAGACCACAACGGGAGAGGAGCAGAGGAGAGCAGACGGAGGAAATGTTCAAAAGCATCCTGCAGAGATGCAGAGAGATGAATGAAGAGAGATGAGCTGAGTGGGAATTGAAGCAATTTGAAAGTAACAGAATGAGAGAAAAGTATAGAAGCTCAATGAGAAGTTCAAAACTATTTGGCCGTCAACACTGGGCACAAAAAAAGCTACATTTTTGGGTTGCAAGCCGTTGCCTGGTAGTGTTTTTTGCCAGTAGAAGAACATCTTAATATGAAAGTAAAATAAAAAATAGATCTCAGATTTTGTGACTTTTTTCCCTTTAAACAGGGATTTATTACATATTTTACACACATGTAGTACAATTTTATAGCACAATAAATTAACTATCTTCAGTTGATATGAAAACGATGTCAAATATCAAGCATAAGACGTTTAACTTTGCAACCTGACAGCTTGAAAATGATCTCTGTCTGTTTAAGAAGCTCCCGCTCTTTCCGACACTCCCTTTTCAGCACATCATCACAGCGATACTCCTTCATGATGCTATTTATATACTGTTACATAGCCTATTAGAATATAAAGTTATAAGACACAAAACTATGTTGTTTGAGAATCACATCGATGTAAGTATGTGGATATTTTGTCACGTTATTTGTCCCTAAATCTCATAAATGCAAAGTTTTCTCAAATCTCTATTTTGGTCAATGCTTCTATAAATATTATTTTTTGTGTGATATTAGAGTTTGTGTGTGGATGTAAGGCCAAAATGTTTAAAAATGTGTTTTCCCAGATATCTGGCTATGAGTGGACTCGGTCCTACTCACAAACAAGTAAAGGCAGATCTGTGTGGCTGACTTCTACTCGCTGTGTTCAGCCTGCATTCAGGCACTATATTCATTTCTATATGTAATATTATATGCAAATCTTCCATCCCCCCTGTGCTCACTGCCGAACATATGCCCATCATCTGGATCTCTCAATAAATCTTCACTCAGCCATCTGCTCACTGAAAAAGAAAGAATCAAACGTGGCTTTTAAACACTGACTATACCATTCTACCACCAGGCTGCATATAATGGATGGGAACCCACCGCCAAGGGGAAAAAAAAAAAAAAAAAAAAATCTTTGAAGCTTTTCAAATGCCTTTCGAGCTGTTAGAAGTGAATGTAAAAAATATTAAGGCGGGCACATTCCCTGGCCTTACATCATTACTGAGGAACTGATGTAGGTTCTGCCATCATTTAGGCATTTTATATGGGGATAGGCATATGGAGGAAAGCATTTTTGGTGGAGTTAATATATTTTCTTTCAGCTACATGTGCATAACTGGAGCTGTTAAATGATAAATGGATAGGCTGGGTGTGCAGACCGGAGTGCTGCTTTGTGTATGTGTTTGTGTGCGTGGGATAAGTTATGGAGAGAAGAAAGGAGACCACCGCAGTTGAGTTGTCTACACTGCGGCTTCGCATTTCCCTCAAACCTGCAGCTGAAGTGATTTGAATGAGATTCTCTCATACACACTGAGCACCCTGCTGTAAACTTTCCTAATCTTGATCCCATCAATAAAAAAACTCTGGGGACCTCAACAAGAAAGAAAGCAAAGGAAATACACTGCGGTGCAAAGATTAATCCAACACATTGGGCCTCCTTCTATATATTTAAAAGTTTTTTTTTCGTGTTAAGGTACACGGTGTAAAAGAATGCAAGACAACACAGAGCAAATAATTTAAAAAAAGAAACGCTTGTGCCAGACTCTTGGTTCTTTTATGCCTGGTTGGGCCCCCTTGGTTTGTAATGTGCCTGTAGTTACACAAGCATTAGGCAATTATGCCACTGGTTTCTCACCCGCTTCCCCGAGCCACAGAAGAGCTTGTGGTTTCACACATGGACATTAGAAAATGTCGCAACATTCCTCTGTTTTTCAAACAACCTCCTTCTTCCCCTCATCCGTATGTTTATGTAGCTAAACATTCATTTCTTTGGTCTTATAGCTGATGTCTGTTTTTTTGGCGAGACACCACTGTCCATACCAACAAAGACAAACAAGATGAGAAGATGCTTTTCTTTCATTTCTGTAATGGTGGTGTGGAAATGACACGAGCCAGGAGTACAGTACTCTCAGTGTTCATTCAAATTTGAGGAATAAGGAGAAATGCAAATTTGTTGTATTTCACAACAGCTTAAGCTAAGGTGAAACCGATTTTACAAAATTATTAGGCTTACCTATAAAGTTGAACAAAATCTTGCCGTCATAAGAGAAATACTGTTTCATAAATATATATTTTTTTTATTATAGAAGCTCTTGTGCCACTTCCTATAATGCTGGCAATAAGAGTTTTTAAGGATATTTACTCTCTCCATATTTTCTTAAGATGCTACTGGCTTGCTTGGTAAATTCCCAAATAAAACCCACTGATGAAGGTGCAGTATATGTGACCTCTTTTTCTGGATTCTCCTCACAGCCCAGCAGACCTCCTCTGCTGTGTACAAAGATTATCTCAGCTTCAAACCAACCATGCAGGATGCCAGAACATCAACATGTCATGAAATGGAAGGAAATGGACTACTGATACACAATGCACAAAAAAGGAGTTTGGACATGCACACACACAAATTTAGCCACACACATTTTGAAACAGTAAAACTGGTAGAATATGTATTTCACAAGCTGCCATCTGGAAACAAACCTTCAAAGGTTGGGTGTATTCTTAGAATCCTGATATCCTGCTTGAGGATGAGCCGTTTCCAATCATACACAAGCATGACCAACAAAGATCAAGCCCCGGGCTGTGTGGTCAACCCATGGATTGAGCTCTTTTATGTGTGAAGGACATGTGAGCGCTGATCCCTCTCGCCTCTGTCACCACGGACCTCGACCTGACTGACAGCAGCATGCCAAAACACAAGAGCAGTTTCCTGAAAGCTCCAAGCAGAAGTCTGCATGTGTGGCCTGAAGAATTCAACTTGTCTTTCAACAGCAACACACAACCACGTGATGAGGAAGAGAGAGAAATTGCTAGCATTGTGCTGCTCCTGGTTTGAAATGAGAACAATCAATGAGTTACATAGGTGTATATGTACTTTAATTCAGTTCCCATGTGGCACTATCCTACTCTTTTAGGATGAAACAGCAAAGTTTCATCCTAAAACAGATCAACAAGGAAATGGCATTTTAGAGGACATCAAACATATTTTTTTTTCAGGGTGAAAATTTTGCCGTTGCATATTCATGTGGACAGAGAAAGCAATAACGTATTAATCCAACCTCTAATCTATGTTTAGCGCCACTTACAGGCCTGGAGTAGTAAAAATAGAGTTTTGGGTTGTTCCCTCTTTGCAGATGAAGAAATTTCCGGAAACGATCCCGTGTGGACACGGTTGTTAGTGAATCCAACAATTTAGAAAAGAAAAAACAAAAAAAACTTGCGAGTGGGACCTAAACTAGAAAGTAGTATTTTTTTTAATAAGAAGGAAATGTGTGTACTGACTACTTTGTAGATGGTCCTAGAAAGTGAAAAAATGTAGATATTTCACTTTCACAACAGACAGATGCTTCCTTTTTGGATTTCTAAGCTACCTCAAAGATTTTGAAGGTATATTTTTAAGTATTTTTATCATGACTGATTTGTTTTAAAATTTACCCACTTTTTTTCTTTGCCAGTCTAGAATCTGTTTACATTTGTACATGTTTGAAATAGATTAAATAACTTAAAATTATAACCAATTTCCCACTTTTTCCTCCATGGTTACTCTTAATACCACTTCCATTCACTCCTCCCTTGTTCTAAACAGTAAACCTGAGTGCTTCACAAAAACATAGCCTTTAAAATGCACAGCAGAACGAAGGCTGAGGTTCTCTTCATCCCAGTTCCCCTAAACCTCTAACTGCTGGCCGCAGAGTACAAGTGTTGTGGTGCAATCTTCTCACAAAGCAGAGGCCCTGAGAATAACATCACACAGGCCACAGAAATTTATGGAATGAACCGCAGGCTGTACACAGAAGTCAGTAGACACCACAACACAGCACACACGATGCTGTATACAGGCTCATGTTCATTACTAGAACCAGCCAGTTGAAATGTAGAGCTGTGGTCAAAAGCTCACTGATGATGGATAAGTGGAATTAGAGACAGAAAGACAGATAAAGATACAAAACAGCCATTTTGAAAGAAGGTACATGATGACTTCAATGATCTTTTAAAGTGGCCTCACTCTGTGATTAGGACACTTACATTAATTAATGCTCCATACAGTTTTACTGACACCAAAGGGCAATACATCATACCAAGAACAGTATTTTAAAAGGAGGCCCACTGCCTTAATCCACAGATTCAGATATAAAAGGGTTGTGTTTGTGTAAAACATGTTAAAATGTAACTTTTTTGTTTTGTTTCAATGTTTAAAACTACAGACTTGTTACTGAATTTGTCACAAGGAAACTTCCCAAGGGAAAATAAAGTTTCATCTAAATTAATCTAAAGAGGGAGGTGAGATAGAAAATGTACATCTTTGTAATGGTTTTCTTGTTACTGTTTGCACCAAAGAGTTTGGTTGTTGATTTTGTTCATATGGTTCAGTCTTTGGATCACTCACTTGTTTGTGCCTCATGTTTACTTGAACCTCTCCTATCATGGAGTTCACCCTAGGAGTTGGGACTTAAACTTACTCACACTGGAAACTAAACCAGAACAAATCGGTATAGATATTTTCTATAAATATGATCAACTCTATGCAAACCTATATTCTTACTGACCTGTCACAGCTCTTTATTCCCTCGTAAATGTACTTTTAGAGAGAGAATATAAGCCAGAAACATAAAATCTACAGAAAAAGCCACAGCAGTATTTTCAGGGGTTAAACATAAACTTCCTGTGCACATCACCACACACTGTCCCTCCAACTAATCTCCTAGTCTCATCTGTTGGCTATCCTGTCTCACTCAAAACATAAATTAAGAGCAAACTTTAATAATAAGGGGTGTGTGATTTACTCAGTCCAGTGGCCTTCCCCATTTCTAAAACAATTCAATGTTACATTAATCCTGAGTGTCAAGGCGATGTGAAATATGTCCTCTGAGTTTACCAGCACCAGGTGTTTCATTTGCTGGGATGACAAAAAACAAAGTTTGTTCTGGCTGACCCTCCAGTACAGAGTTTTTTATCTTGTTTTTTTCACAAGAGGAGTCGGTGAGCATGAACGTATGACTGATCTGTGTGCTAAAAAAAGGGAAAACACCTTGCTGGACTCTCATTTTAAAATGTCTATGTTTTTGACCTTTATGACTTAAATACAAACAATGAATAAAACTTTGACACAATGTATAAGTTCACATACAGGGGCTGGGAGTTTGATGTGTTTGTTCTGATTAATGAATGACAGAAAAAATAAGAACTAGGAAAATTAACATATTCCATCTGAACTAATGTTTAAATGTGTAAATACCTTAGTGCAAGTGAACGCAGCATCCCAAATCATTCCTTCTGAGTCCAAGTGCAACAAAACGTAAGCTTCATAAGTAATTATTCTACATTCTTAACATTCAAAAAGTATGTTTTGTGGTGACGTGAGACATGCTGACCAGCTGAGAGGACAAACCATCTTTTAATAATTCATAGAATATTAAGTTTAGAAAAAAACTAGAACCAAGAATTAGGTAAGGGAGGACAGAATGAACACTACAGAGCAAGGTGTAAAGACTGTCAAAGTGACAGAGAAGCAGGTTTAATGTTTCAGAAACTCTGTTCTGTAAAGCATAGAAATATTCAACTGCTTTCTCCAAACAACGCTGCAGGACCACTTTCTTACTTACAGAGGTATAAAACTGCTGGCTCACTGGCAGTAAGAGATTCTAAATGTTGCTGCATCTGGATCTGGATGAACCGCAGCATGAAAGCACAGCTACAGACAGCATTCCAGTTCCCACTGAGTAAAGGTAAAATCTCTGCAAATGAAATCACTACAAACGCATGATCTACTCACAATACAGAAGCCAGTTCAACAGCAATGTTTAAAAGCTACAGTTTATGACAGATACTCCTGCATAGCCCTAGTTAAGACCTCTAATAATGTTTGATGGAATAAAATATAATTGGTTTTAGGCCTGGTCAAATCATTTAATCAAAAATGTTTGCTATAATAACTTGGACAAATTTTATTATTATGATTATTATTATTTAATTTTACGGGCCACTTAAATGCGCCATTTCTTTGAAATTTAAAAAAATAAAAAATAAAAATTAAACACAGAGACTTAACATTCTGTTTCCCTTGTAGCTAACGTCCAGTAGCAGGGACAAGGACAGATAGGATGTGGAGCTTTTGGAAGAATAAGTTGACCAAGTTCACCCAACCTACAGCCTGCCTCAGAGATAGAGCTGAACTGAACTGCTTACTTTGACAACATAGTGATGCTGGATGGGGGAATAAATCACCTGATGTTTTCAAAATGAATAATAATTGAAATTGAACTGAATGCCAAGTTAAGCAACAGAAACTCTTGCATCCATTTGTTTAACTTCCACCACAAAAAATATCTGCAACTATTTATTAAAATAGTTTAAATCTGCCAGTAGATCACACCAAATGTTCCACACAGGACATTTAGGAGGTCTTTTATTGTTGTAATGTGCCAATCAATGGCGCCGCTGCCTCTGAATTGAGTTGATCATTTAACCTGCTCAGCAGCACGGGAAGTTTCTAAAACAATGTATGTAAGAGCGGGTCCTGGGTATCTCTGTGTGTGGCCCAAACAGCTCGTCTCCGCTGCAGCGGGGAAGCAAAGCTGAAGTACTTTACACTAGTGTAAACAAACGGGGAAATGGGGCACTTGGCAGCAGACTAAAGTGAGTGATGAGGCAAGTGTGCACTGAAGCATCTAATGAATCATTTGCTGGGAATGCTGGGTTTTTATGAGGAAAAGAAAGATGAGGGGGAAGATGAAAAAAGAAGGAGACAAGCTAAGAACGTTGTAAAAAAATGGCTGTTGCACAAAGAGGAAAAGTCAGGAAGTTGTTCACCCAGATATCGGAATAAGATTAGAATACTTTATCCTTTACAGGTGCAGCAACAGCATGCAAACCTGACTTATACTTCAGTCACCAAGCTGCCGAAAGAGAAACAATGTTACAGAAAAGCTGCAGTTCTGAAAATCCACAACATTTAACTCTTGCAGGCTTATGATTAATGTTAACTGTTAAATTACAATACATTTAATCTGCTGTAGTTAGATTTATTTTAAGATGTCAAACTTTAGAATTAAAATGTAGGTTTTTTTTTCCAAGCCTGTGTAGAGCCTAGAATCTCCTCTGTTCAAGTTGATTTCTTAGCGTACTATATTAAAGTTTTCTCCAAAGGTTTCGAGTCATTTTCAATAAAGGCTATGCTAGATTTCCAATGTTGTAACATTCTCCGTTTCACAGCTCTCTAGCAGTACGTACCAGTCCCTGCACACAGCGGAAGAAAGGAAGCTACTGGGAGACAAGGGTGTATTTAATGTAGTGAGAAGAAGTTTTATTGGGAACAGGCAAGGTCCTGGCATCGGTTGGCTGTATTTATCTATGGAGCGGGGATCCCCATCACAACCACTTATTAGGACATATATGTGGGTTTAACCAGGCAGCCATTCAACAGCAATAAGGACGTGGCTTGCTGACCACAGTGAGCTGGGACTGGGACCAGTTTAACCAACACTGGGGCAACAGAGACGAAAACTGAGACAAGAAGGAAATAACAAATAGATGTAAATAAAAGAGAGGGACAGAAGCAACTTCCAGCAGAAGGCGAGAGTGAGTGGAAACGAGAGGAAGAAAATGTGAAAAATACATAAATGCATATCGTCATCAAAACAGCATATAATAAAACAATTAGAGAAAAAAATAGGGAAGTGGTGGAAGGAAATTACTTAGTTGGAGATGTGAAGCCCAAGAAAGATTATATAGAGTATGAACTTTGTTCCCAGCAGGTGCTGTTCATAGATTCACTTCACAGTAGGAGGGTTCTGCTTGAGGTGTGTTTTCAAATATGGAACTATGCGGGGAAAGGAGGTGTGAAGAGATAAACTATTATGAACACAGGATATGAGGCAAACTGTAAGAAACAACATTTATTGGCAATATATGCTAAAATTTCAGAAAAATTCAACCCTAAAATTGAGTAAACTGGGCCTGAGGGGGGAAAAACATCCATTTAAAAAATTGCTTGAAACAAAATTCCCAGAAACACAATTATTGGTATTCCTGTCAGTACTTCTTATACAGAATGTACAGTGGGTAATTATCCTGCTAAAGGACCCAATGATTACATATTTTCAGTTCTCTAGCAGGTTCCCAGACTGCTATTCTAAATGTCCTGGGTTTCAAAAACTTCATGATATACATTAATGAAGTTCTTACAGCTTTCAGAACACAAATTACCAACAGCATCCTAACCTGGCCATTGCCATCCTACACAGTTCCACTCCACTATCTACCTTCCATGCTTCATCTAGGATTTCGTTGGATGCATTTCATCTGGGCCAATCAGCAAACAGAATGTGAACATTGACACCGATTTATGCTGTTTTAGAATTGCAGTCTGCCTATGGTTGTAGTTTGCCAAGTTTCTAAAAATTTAGATATTAAAGTCAGAGACAGAGGAAAGTTTTAGACATTTTGCTAGCAAAGATGTCATGGCCCAATTTAAATTGGCACTTTTTTCTTCGCAATGAGAGATTGTTGTTTACAGTGAACGTAATTTCCGGTAAGCTTCATATCGTACCTTCCTTCACAATCGAGCTCGTGAATTATGTATGTCACGCCCAAAAGTCAGCAATTGGGTAAAATCCGATCCAATCATTTAAAACTTCAGAGTCCACACCTCCAGCATGCAATCTCCACAGCCAACGGCCCAGACCCTAGTTTAGCACAAGGAGCTGGTTTGTACCAGGCAGATTGTCCACAATACTTAACAGCGGGCATGAGGTGCTATTCCACCTATTCATCCTTTGTATTTGACAGAATCATCTCGAGTGTCTGTTGCTGAAAAGCTCAGGCTAAGTCTCATCTGACCAAAGAGCATTTGGGAGAGTTTGAAAGCAAAGGCGTTTTCAGCATTAATCCAAAAATATCCAGATGGAATGAAAAAAGAGGTCTAATGGTTGTCATAGAGACTTGGAATAAAATTAAATATGGGTCATGGTGTAGTTTACTGACCACAGCTAAAGGAAACAGGCCTGTGTTTAATGTGATATATTTACACCCCTGGAAGACATGAAGACATTGATTCCTAATTGGAAGGTCACAGACACAAACGGGAAGAAAAAAGTGTAAAGAAGAACGCTCTACCCATGTGGAAACTCAGTGTCACTGCTACACGAGGTTCACTGCTGTGCTCAATAAACTGAAAAGAAATTTCTCAAAATAGTTTGGAACTAAACCTTGAGAATTCTGTTAATCTTTCTGAAAAATATTACGACTGCTGTGCATTCCTGAAAATAACCACAACTGGGAAATTGGAGTACAGAAAAGAGACACGACTAAGAAAAATTTTTATATTCATAAATAGGATAACCAGAAAAAATAGGAGTTCAGATTATATTCTAAAGAGGAACAGTTTGGTGGAAACTAAAGAAAAAAAAAATGGGGAAGAAAATTATGCCCAACAAGCAGAGTGCATATTTTTAAAAGTGTTCATTGAAATGCCAGCATCTCATTACCGTAAGTTTTGCTGATATTGCAACTTTTGGAACCGTTACCATGGAAACCCGTCGATGTGAACACATCAAAACAAAAACAACAACTGTATTTTGTGGCAGTGGGGTGTGCTCTCAGTCTCTCCGAGGGAGAGCATGGGATGGAATCTGAGGCTGTGTCATGTAGGTGTGGGGATGCCGGGAAATGTGCAGGGTAATTTTAGACGAGCGTTTAGAAACACGCATGGACACATGGAAGCAAGTGGTCACGAAAATTGCTCATAGTCTGAACTTAAAGGAGAGGCTCACAGACAAAAATCCAGGACTTATTGAAAAACATTACTTGAACTTAACCACAATGTGCCCGTCACAAATGAATAAAATAATACTCGTTAAAATTAATGTTTGTTTCATCAACATAATTACCAGTGACTTTATAAAGTGCACCTGTTCAATTGTTTTATACAAATTAGCAATCACTAATCCATTACATTTAGGCGTCTGTGCTGAAAATGAAGAATTGGAATAAAAAATAAATATTAAATATATTTAAAACATCCTAAAAATCTATGTTTTGATAATTTCACACAGACACATGCTGTTCTGATGAGACAGTTTTTATTGTTAATAGGTTACAATAAATTGTTCTATTTATATTTAGGGTGATCGAAGAAGAGATAAAGACTCAATAAGCCATGATTTTTTTTAACAAACAAATAAGTAACAATAAATCCAGTTAGTTTAGCACAATAGCTTGATGCTAACAGTAACTTGTGAGGGCGGATGAAGCAGGTCTGATGAATGAAACAGCTATCTATACCTGCAGACAGAATGGTGGCTCTGAGGGTCTTTACAGATTTCCAACAAGCCTAGAAAAAAAAATGCTGCTTAATGATCTCGACATTCTTTAGGAAATGAATCATGTGTTGGTAGACGTCTACATTCCCAGCTCACTCGTCTGTGAGGGGTTTGGCTTTATTGAGCTAGTGTTGAAAAAAATATTTATAAACAACACAGACAAAGTTTTGGATTATCAACAGGCACTCGGGCACAAACAGTGATTTTTAGATTAGTCTCTCTATATATACTGTTCAGACTCCAGTAACCAATGGAAATAAACAAACTCTGGTGCTGCAACTGATCTCAAGTCAGATATAAGTAAAACCATGATGACTGGTAACTTATATTGAAAATATCTGAGAATTAATTTCTGATATAGAAATAAATTATTTGACCGTAAATTTTTGGTTAAGACATACAAATCCATTTGACCATGACGCATTAAACCAGCAGAACTGCAGGTTACACAAGAAAGAAAAAAAAAAGGTTTGGAATGTCTGGAGCAGAACATGTTTATCCACTTACTCAACTAATCAGACTGTTATCTGATAGAGCCCTCCATTACTAATAAATTTGTGAGCTGTGGCTCATACATTTAAAATCCTGTGTTTAAAGCCCTACTTTAAATGTGGAATAGTTATTGGTGTCACATGGAATACTTCATACTGCTAATCTCCACACATAACCAT
Organism: Poecilia formosa; assembly: GCF_000485575.1. Lineage (NCBI taxonomy): Eukaryota > Metazoa > Chordata > Actinopteri > Cyprinodontiformes > Poeciliidae > Poecilia > Poecilia formosa. Next base: position 2,391,264 of record NW_006799975.1, read on the forward strand.
CTTTTAGGTTTGCCAAATATAGTTAAAAATTCATATAACGTCCAGTTGTGCAGATGAAAATCACTTGTTGAAGTCAAAGAAAAATGGGCAGGCAGGCTCAAAACGATAAAAAGGAAACAATATTTCAGATTACCATTACTTTTAAATAAAATGTACTCAAGAGCAACTCTAAACACACAACATGTCAAACATTCAAGCAGAAGAACACAACAGGAGCTGTTCCTGTCAACTAAGAACAAAACATTAAAATTTAAAGTGTTTAAAGTTTAGACATGGTTAGTAAAGTTCAAACAGGCTCAGATAACGTATCTGGGGGCTTAAGTAGCACATGTTTTAATTCAAATCATAATAAAAGTCGAATCAAATTTTGGTGAAAACAACATCAGTGCATAGATCTATCCTTCAAGATACATATTACTGCCCTATGATGCTGTTGGTGTAATAGTGTGGAGGCGTTTTCTAGACACACTTTCAGTTCCAACTGATGACTGTTTAAATGCCGCAGCCTACGTAACTAATGTTACTGGCCATTTATGACCAAAGTATAGCCATCATCTGATTCTTCTGCATAGTTTCATTTAACCTCATTACAAAAACTGATAACATAAGTGATACATCATGGCAAAAATCAGGAACAAATCGCCAGAGTATAAACAGAGACCAAAACCTAACAATTTCTGAGAAAATAGTGATTTCAATTTTTTGCAAAAATATACTATTTGTTGTTATGAAGAAACAACACACTTTAAATAACACTTTTAAAATGGTAAACTTTGTGTTTTAATTCAGTTTGTTTATAGAGTAAATCTGAATGGTGTTCATTTGAGTTTTGGGGGATGGAGAAACTCACAACTGATTGACATACTGGCTTTGTTTGGCTACTCAAACACTTTTGATAATGGTAATATATATGTGGGACAGAGAATTTGCCTCTTGGGTTGCCATTGTTCAGTTGTAAAAATTCTCCAGAGTTCCAGTCTCCAGAGATGACAACATCCACCAGAAAGAGAAAGTGAAAAAGTGCACAGAACAGGACTACGTATATGATTGGAGGCTGCAGGAATACTCTTCAGTTTCTCATGGGGTGAGTGCCTGAACTTTTGTTTTTAGAAAATTGCTATGATACATAGCACTACAGAATGTTTTGAGAAGTGCATTCAAGACTTGCAGCATATTATGACAGATTTGAAAGGCCTTGTGGTTCATCGCACACTTAAGTCTGCTCTGCTGACTTAAGTGTGAGATATGATGTATACTGTATATGACATGATGTATATGTATACTGTGTGAGATATGATGGTGGTCAGGCGGGTCCTGCGTGAGAAGTGTTGCACGCCGTACTGACTATCTGCAACTAGTAGTTGTAACCTAAAATAAAAGTTATTAATATTGGGTTTCCTTGTTAAGGTTGTATTTAGGCTTTAATTCCACAACATCTCAACGTTTACAGACAACTGCATGACAAAGGCTCACAAGACAAAAGCTTACAACTTCATTATAAAATGGGACAAAAGCTGAACACTGCAAAAACAATATATTTTTTGATTAACTGAGAAATTGTCATTTTATTCCCTAAAATGAGACAAGTCTTTAACTGAGCAAACATGGAAATGCAGACATGAACACTTTCGTTCCTTTGTATTTGAAAGGCAATTTGAAAAATAATTCAATTATTGTGACTATGGACACCCAGTTCCTACACACTATTTCGAAGAATGGTTCCCATTTAAAAAGAGTGGGGAGTAAAATATGAGATATAAAAGAGGCCCAAACCACAAAAAAGCCAGGGCTGAGAGAATGCTGGACATTTCCCAGGCTGCTGCTCGTGTACTTCAAGAATGCCCGCTTTTTCTTTTCAAGACAGAAAAATGATTTCAGCTGTATAAATTGACAGCGGCCTTGTAACTGAAGATAAGAGAGGAAAAGAGGGCAAGATTGCAGTGCTGTCATAACGTCTGGTCTGTATAGTCATATCCCAGCCAAGCAGGCAGATTTTAGCCTCTTTGATGAAGTCTTTTAACTCCTAATGATAAATGCATATTGCATTTTGAATGTGTCAGGCCTAGAACTGGATGTACACGTTTTTGCATGTGTCTGAAATAGTGTAAATGAAATTATATCTTCATATACTCCATTAAAGTGTTTACATATGTCTGCTATTTTAGTCTTCGCTGCTCTCCCATCTCAGCGTTCATCTCCTCGGGTGGCATAACAGTAAATCTTGGTTTTAGACACTGTGAGGCAATCATTTTTTGAACAGCAGACAATAAAAGCATAGCTGTGTAAATGAGTCACTTAATTATAACAGCGGAGGTAATTAGCAGTGGACTTTGAAAGGAACTGCAGCAAATGGCTATTGGGACGCGGACATGTTTCTTGCTACAGTGACAGCTGGTTAAAGACAGTAAACACACATCGGTTTGTATGATTACAGACTTTCTTTATGACTTTCTATAGGCAAACTGGGGGAGCACAAGCTGCAGAATTTAGCACATATAGAGCACACAAAAGTGTGCTTGGCTTGACAGTCAACATGTTTCTGATCTTGGGGTTATCAATCATGGGTTTCAGAAGTGCTATCATCCAGGATTGGAGGCAAGATGCGAAAAAGGGAAGACGGTGAGGATAATGCCTGGTTAGAAATGGAAGAAAGAACATAGGAAGTGGTTGAGCATAATTCCTGGGTTTCACTGCAGTGCAAAAAGTGGTGACTGTTGGCTTCTGAATGAAGAGGTTACAGGGATGACTCAGCATTGGTGCTGTTGTACACACTAGACAAGCTTCTGACTATTATGATGTGACTTTGTATATGCATTTTTGGTGTCCTGCATGCACAGTTGTGAATCTACAGCTAGAAATGTGAACATTACTGCATTTTGATGTGCATGTTATGTGTGTGTGAATGTGCTGCATGGTAAAGTGTGTCTATTTAGACCAGGGTGGAGCATTGTGTGATGCGATCAATGTGTAAGCAGATGTGGGCACCACGGCCACAAAGCTGCATGTCCTTTAACTACCAAAGGCAGAACACTGTTACGCAGCAAAGACTGAAATTACATGGATGGTCTTAATGGTTTTTCAACAGAAAGTCTGAGAAAAACTGCAGATTATTTTCCATGCCACAGATCATCATTTATCATCTGACAAGATAACAACAACATAGCCAGGAAGTGAGCGACGAAGACGAAGTGCAATTTCCATGGATACCGAGCTTCTTAAAGCCACAGTTAGCTGTACCAACTAACAGAAAAACAAACAGCAAACATATCAGCGCAGGCAGGGGGAATCGAGCTGGATTTCTGTCAATCCAGCATGGACTGTTTTGGGCTTTCCAACACATCAGTGAGTCAGACAGCCTCTCGCTTTGGCCCCCTCCTCTACATTTCTGTCCACTTTACTTGCTCTTTTTCTCCATCTCACTTGCATCTGCACAAAGCATTAGGCACCACTTTTATCTCCCTCATTACATGTGTTTGCCAGCTTCATATCTGCCCAACTGCTACCTCCTTCACACACACACATACGCACGCATGCACTCTGTGGGGCTGTGGTTTTGAGGCAGCTATGACACAATCCAGATTCTTGCTGCCTATAGCAGGAAAATGTGTTTTGCACTAAAGTATTTTCCTCTAAAGTCCAGATTTTCCTTGCCCTACAGCTTTGATCCACATGGCACAGGGGGATGAGGGGTTGTGTCAACAGTGTTGTGTTTCAGTTGGCAGGCCTGCCAGACCCCCACGGCTCTTGCTCATTGCTCTGTCATGGCAGGGGCACAGATACCACCATGAGGTGTAATTATACTTTGCATCCTATACTTTCCCAAGAGCCCGGCGAACATTCCCAAAGGGACACAGGAGCGCCCAAATGATGGGACATGCAAAAGATCTACCTAAAAAAGTTGCATGCCTTAATGCTTAAAAATACACCAAGGCATCTTTAATGAATTATCTGTGGCGGTTAGGAACAGCCTGTTCTAGCTGTGTGCGACTTCAAAGCTGAGTATAATCGAGCTGTACGAACCGTATTTGAATTGAGCAACAAAAGGAGATGTTGGAGATAGCAGCTGAAATATGCAACAAGCAGGAAGGGTGAGTTGGTGATAAATCTGTAAACCTTTGTCCACTAAATGTGTTTGTGTCAACTCCTTGGTGTTTCGACAGTGCTTTTACAGCAGTAAATATCTGCTAGGTCATGAAATCATAAATTTATCAGAGTTTGTCTTACTGATAGATATCTTTTCGCAGCACAGTGCGGGTCAGCGGGTTGTCAGCCTGTGGAGCCATGTTGAGGGAACCCAGCTTTAACACGAGGGTGTCTTCCTTCTTCTCACTGGACTCTGCAAGGATACATTCACACAAAAAGTCAAACAAAAACTGTATAGAAAACAAGTTAATGAGTGCACCTTTTAAACTACAGCTACCTAAATAGTTGTATTTCATTTGTCAAGAAGGAAAACAGTCAAAATCTTAGAAGAGCCAAATTTTTCAAGGATCTGTTAAATATTCATTTATTAATACATAAGATTTGTCAAACATTCTCCATTGGTAACAAACAATGAGAGGGATAAGCTAGTTGACAGTCCCTCCATTGTTTTTGTGTAAATTCACACAAAATCAACAGATGCCTGCATTTTTTTTTCATACTAAAGCAAAATTGTGAGTTTATTATATATTTTTCGCAAAAAATGGTCAAAACCGTTGGGTTTCAGTGACTGATAACTCTCCTCCTGGTGGCAGAATTGGTTACTTCTACACTGTTGCCTAATTGATGCCAAGTTACAGTTTGTGATCAATGTGGGAAGTAACAGAAAGTCATATGTAAACACAAACATTGCAAAATTCTTTGCAAATACATGTAATGTAGCACCACAAAATCAGTGATTTTGATTGCAAAAAAATGAGAAAAATAACAGCAAAGCCCTGAAGGGATTGATCAATGTGAAAAGATGTTCAATATTATTTAAATTAGTATTTAACAAAGGCTAGACAGCTATTAATATTTTAACAGTCTTTGAATGGATTTTTATCAATACATTCTGGCACAACACAAACTTTGAGGATAATCATGATCTTGATGTAAACTCAAAATTAAAATAAGTTTGCTGCCTGCTCTATATTATCATCAGTTTCATCATTATCACAAAGAAAAATAAGAATTGAAAGTTTATTTATTTTCATGTGAGCTCCACTGATTTTGAGACATAAAACACAGCGTGACAGTCAGAAAGAAAAAAAAAAATCAGGTTAGTGGGCTGTGGTTTGTAAAAACACAAAAATTGCAAAAACCATTTAAAAAAAATCTTGCAGGTGTAAGAATAACTACTAATTGTACAGTATCTGTTAGCTTTAGCGGACCCAATACTGCTTGTCTTGGCTATAAAATATTAAATAAAATCAAGAAAGCCAATTTTATTGTATGTGTGTTATATTACTATATCGTTTCCATGTGTGAATCAAGAAATAAAAGTGAGACCTGAAGCTGTATTTCTGTCTTGCGTGCCATGGCAGAAGACTCGGATCACACTGGTGTTGATGTAAATGAGAGGCAAACACCTGGACGTCAACGTGTGGCTCTGCATTGGCTGACCTGCAGACTTCCCTCGCTCTCTGTAGCGCCTGGGAACTGTAGTCTGAAAAGACATGAAGCCACAGCAATACACAGCAAACAGAAGGTCACAGTTATGATGTGTTTTAGATAAAAATACAACAAATGAAGTAAATCATCAGTACAGTGTGTAATATACCAACTATTATGTAACATTATATTGATTGTCTCCCTTATATAATTTCTTTCAGCAGTGACAACTATTTATACAAGCTGAAAAATAATCAGGTTCTTGCTTCCATTGAGAAAATGTCTCCCCAATATACACAAAATGTATTTTTTTTCACCTGAAATACCCCTGCTACAGTAACCAGCAAGGGACAAAACAAAACCACATCAAAGGGTTGTGCCGTCAGCAGGATCTCCCTCAGGTACTGAGGCGAGCTGTCTGCCAGCGGGTTGCCGGCTGTCCTCTGGCTTGGAGTGGTCATGCTGCCGCGTGACGGCCGCTCCGGGCGCGAGGTCAGCTTGTGCCGGACGTTTTTGGTCACAGCTTGGGTGTAGGTGATCGAAAGGAAACCATGCTGCTGATGAGAACCTTCCAGGATTTTAGCTGCCATCTGATGCGAGACAGGACAGATCAGTCTGACAACAGACACGACCACGCAGGGCAACGCAAGTCCAATAACTGTTCTGTATGATTCTGGCTCAAATTCTTGGATGAGGATATATATATATTTTTTCCCTTTTTCTTCAAATGGAAACTTCAATATACTTAGTCAGTTCTAGAATGATTTTATAAAATAAATGATATAGGATCTTTAAAAGCTCTGTAAAATGTATGACAATACATTTTACATTTTGTTTCTTAGCTTTTGTTATTTAGAAAACAGACTTGACCTCATCCAAAGACCTCAGCCTTATATCATGAGACGGTCTAATAAGAAAGCCAAGCTGAAGCTACTGATGAAGAAGGCTTAGAGAACAAATTTCACCTTTAGTAAAATAATTTAGCAAGAAGCAGGAAATCAGTCCACATTAAAAACATCACATTCTAGGAGCTTTTTTTATTTCTCTCTATATTTTTTTTTACACATTGTAAAAGCCAATGTTAAGTAAAAATACTAAAGATACCTAAAAAGTTTTTAAAAATCTGGAAAAATGTCCTAATTAAAAGTCTGGTGGATTGATTTAAGACATCAAGGTAAGCAAAAACATCCAGTAACAGTGGACCTCATTGTTTTTTAACAATTCTGTTGCACTTCTTAGTAAGATGGTTTATGAAATTTGAAGCACCAAAGGGCTTAAATATTTTCATTAAAGTTAGAGATGTCCATTCCAGTCCCATGTACTAAAGTCCCTGAATAAACTCAAACCCAGTATCCACTGTGGGTCTACAGTTAGAGAAAAATGGAGCCACACCCAGAGCAAGANTAAATATATTTAAAACATCCTAAAAATCTATGTTTTGATAATTTCACACAGACACATGCTGTTCTGATGAGACAGTTTTTATTGTTAATAGGTTACAATAAATTGTTCTATTTATATTTAGGGTGATCGAAGAAGAGATAAAGACTCAATAAGCCATGATTTTTTTTAACAAACAAATAAGTAACAATAAATCCAGTTAGTTTAGCACAATAGCTTGATGCTAACAGTAACTTGTGAGGGCGGATGAAGCAGGTCTGATGAATGAAACAGCTATCTATACCTGCAGACAGAATGGTGGCTCTGAGGGTCTTTACAGATTTCCAACAAGCCTCGAAAAAAAAATGCTGCTTAATGATCTCGACATTCTTTAGGAAATGAATCATGTGTTGGTAGACGTCTATATTCCCAGCTCACTCGTCTGTGAGGGGTTTGGCTTTATTGAGCTAGTGTTGAAAAAAATATTTATAAACAACACAGACAAAGTTTTGGATTATCAACAGGCACTCGGGCACAAACAGTGATTTTTAGATTAGTCTCTCTATATATACTGTTCAGACTCCAGTAACCAATGGAAATAAACAAACTCTGGTGCTGCAACTGATCTCAAGTCAGATATAAGTAAAACCATGATGACTGGTAACTTATATTGAAAATATCTGAGAATTAATTTCTGATATAGAAATAAATTATTTGACCGTAAATTTTTGGTTAAGACATACAAATCCATTTGACCATGACGCATTAAACCAGCAGAACTGCAGGTTACACAAGAAAGAAAAAAAAAAGGTTTGGAATGTCTGGAGCAGAACATGTTTATCCACTTACTCAACTAATCAGACTGTTATCTGATAGAGCCCTCCATTACTAATAAATTTGTGAGCTGTGGCTCATACATTTAAAATCCTGCGTTTAAAGCCCTACTTTAAATGTGGAATAGTTATTGGTGTCACATGGAATACTTCATACTGCTAATCTCCACACATAACCATCTTTTAGGTTTGCCAAATATAGTTAAAAATTCATATAACGTCCAGTTGTGCAGATGAAAATCACTTGTTGAAGTCAAAGAAAAATGGGCAGGCAGGCTCAAAACGATAAAAAGGAAACAATATTTCAGATTACCATTACTTTTAAATAAAATGTACTCAAGAGCAACTCTAAACACACAACATGTCAAACATTCAAGCAGAAGAACACAACAGGAGCTGTTCCTGTCAACTAAGAACAAAACATTAAAATTTAAAGTGTTTAAAGTTTAGACATGGTTAGTAAAGTTCAAACAGGCTCAGATAACGTATCTGGGGGCTTAAGTAGCACATGTTTTAATTCAAATCATAATAAAAGTCGAATCAAATTTTGGTGAAAACAACATCAGTGCATAGATCTATCCTTCAAGATACATATTACTGCCCTATGATGCTGTTGGTGTAATAGTGTGGAGGCGTTTTCTAGACACACTTTCAGTTCCAACTGATGACTGTTTAAATGTTGCAGCCTACATAACTAATGTTGCTGGCCATTTATGACCAAAGTATAGCCATCATCTGATTATTCTGCATAGTTTCATTTAACCTCATTACAAAAACTGATAACATAAGTGATGCATCATGGCAAAAATCAGGAACAAATCGCCAGAGTATAAACAGAGACCAAAACCTAACAATTTCTGAGAAAATAGTGATTTCAATTTTTTGCAAAACTATACTATTTGTTGTTATGAAGAAACAACACACTTTAAATAACAGTTTTAAAATGGTAAACTTTGTGTTTTAATTCAGTTTGTTTATAGAGTAAATCTGAATGGTGTTCATTTGAGTTTTGGGGGATGGAGAAACTCACAACTGATTGACATACTGGCTTTGTTTGGCTACTCAAACACTTTTGATAATGGTAATATATATGTGGGACAGAGAATTTGCCTCTTGGGTTGCCATTGTTCAGTTGTAAAAATTCTCCAGAGTTCCAGTCTCCAGAGATGACAACATCCACCAGAAAGAGAAAGTGAAAAAGTGCACAGAACAGGACTACGTATATGATTGGAGGCTGCAGGAATACTCTTCAGTTTCTCATGGGGTGAGCGCCTGAACTTTTGTTTTTAGAAAATTGCTATGATACATAGCACTACAGAATGTTTTGAGAAGTGCATTCAAGACTTGCAGCATATTATGACAGATTTGAAAGGCCTTGTGGTTCATCGCACACTTAAGTCTGCTCTGCTGACTTAAGTGTGAGATATGATGTATACTGTATATGACATGATGTATATGTATACTGTGTGAGATATGATGGTGGTCAGGCGGGTCCTGCGTGAGAAGTGTTGCACGCCATACTGACTATCTGCAACTAGTAGTTGTAACCTAAAATAAAAGTTATTAATATTGGGTTTCCTTGTTAAGGTTGTATTTAGGCTTTAATTCCACAACATCTCAACGTTTACAGACAACTGCAAGACAAAGGCTCACAAGACAAAAGCTTACAACTTCATTATAAAATGGGACAAAAGCTGAACACTGCAAAAACAATATATTTTTTGATTAACTGAGAAATTGTCATTTTATTCCCTAAAATGAGACAAGTCTTTAACTGAGCAAACATGGAAATGCAGACATGAACACTTTCGTTCCTTTGTATTTGAAAGACAATTTGAAAAATGATTCAATTATTGTGACTATGGACACCCAGTTCCTACACACTATTTCGAAGAATGGTTCCCATTTAAAAAGAGTGGGGAGTAAAATATGAGATATAAAAGAGGCCCAAACCACAAAAAAGCCAGGGCTGAGAGAATGCTGGACATTTCCCAGGCTGCTGCTCGTGTACTTCAAGAATGCCCGCTTTTTCTTTTCAAGACAGAAAAATGATTTCAGCTGTATAAATTGACAGCGGCCTTGTAACTGAAGATAAGAGAGGAAAAGAGGGCAATATTGCAGTGCTGTCATAACTTCTGGTCAGTATAGTCATATCCCAGCCAAGCAGGCAGGTTTTAGCCTCTTTGATGAAGTCTTTTAACTCCTAATGATAAATGCATATTGCATTTTGAATGTGTCAGGCCTAGAACTGGATGTACACGTTTTTGCATGTGTCTGAAATAGTGTAAATGAAATTATATCTTCATATACTCCATTAAAGTGTTTACATATGTCTGCTATTTTAGCCTTCGCTGCTCTCCCATCTCAGCGTTCATCTCCTCGGGTGGCATAACAGTAAATCTTGGTTTTAGACACTGTGAGGCAATCATTTTTTGAACAGCAGACAATAAAAGCATAGCTGTGTAAATGAGTCACTTAATTATAACAGCGGAGGTAATTAGCAGTGGACTTTGAAAGGAACTGCAGCAAATGGCTATTGGGACGCGGACATGTTTCTTGCTACAGTGACAGTTGGTTAAAGACAGTAAACACACATCGGTTTGTATGATTACAGACTTTCTTTATGACTTTCTATAGGCAAACTGGGGGAGCACAAGCTGCAGAATTTAGCACATATAGAGCACACAAAAGTGTGCTTGGCTTGACAGTCAACATGTTTCTGATCTTGGGGTTATCAATCATGGGTTTCAGAAGTGCTATCATCCAGGATTGGAGGCAAGATGCGAAAAAGGGAAGACGGTGAGGATAATGCCTGGTTAGAAATGGAAGAAAGAACATAGGAAGTGGTTGAGTATAATTCCTGGGTTTCACTGCAGTGCAAAAAGTGGTGACTGTTGGCTTCTGAATGAAGAGGTTACAGGGATGACTCAGCATTAGTGCTGCTGTACACATAGACAAGCTTGTGATATTGTTATGATGTGACTTTGTATATGTATTTTTGGTGTCCTGCATGCACAGTTGTGAATCTACAGCTAGAAATGTGAACATTACTGCATTTTGATGTGCATGTTATGTGTGTGTAAATGTGCTGCATGGTAAAGTGTGTCTATTTAGACCAGGGTGGAGCATTGTGTGATGCGATCAATGTGTAAGCAGATGTGGGCACCACGGCCACAAAGCTGCATGTCCTTTAACTACCAAAGGCAGAACACTGTTACGCAGCAAAGACTGAAATTACATGGATGGTCTTAATGGTTTTTCAACAGAAAGTCTGAGAAAAACTGCAGATTATTTTCCATGCCACAGATCATCATTTATCATCTGACAAGATAACAACAACATAGCCAGGAAGTGCGCGACGAAGACGAAGTGCAATTTCCATGGATACCGAGCTTCTTAAAGCCACAGTTAGCTGTACCAACTAACAGAAAAACAAACAGCAAACATATCAGCGCAGGCAGGGGGAATCGAGCTGGATTTCTGTCAATCCAGCATGGACTGTTTTGGGCTTTCCAACACATCAGTGAGTCAGACAGCCTCTCGCTTTGGCCCCCTCCTCTACATTTCTGTCCACTTTACTTGCTCTTTTTCTCCATCTCACTTGCATCTGCACAAAGCATTAGGCACCACTTTTATCTCCCTCATTACATGTGTTTGCCAGCTTCATATCTGCCCAACTGCTACCTCCTTCACACACACACATACGCACGCATGCACTCTGTGGGGCTGTGGTTTTGAGGCAGCTATGACACAATCCAGATTCTTGCTGCCTATAGCAGGAAAATGTGTTTTGCACTAAAGTATTTTCCTCTAAAGTCCAGATTTTCCTTGCCCTACAGCTTTGATCCACATGGCACAGGGGGATGAGGGGTTGTGTCAACAGTGTTGTGTTTCAGTTGGCAGGCCTGCCAGACCCCCACGGCTCTTGCTCATTGCTCTGTCATGGCAGGGGCACAGATACCACCATGAGGTGTAATTATACTTTGCATCCTATACTTTCCCAAGAGCCCGGCGAACATTCCCAAAGGGACACAGGAGCGCCCAAATGATGGGACATGCAAAAGATCTACCTAAAAACGTTGCATGCCTTAATGCTTAAAAATACACCAAGGCATCTTTAATGAATTATCTGTGGCGGTTAGGAACAGCCAGTTCTAGCTGTGTGCGACTTCAAAGCTGAGTATAATCGAGCTGTATGAACCGTATTTGAATTGAGCAACAAAAGGAGATGTTGGAGATAGCAGCTGAAATATGCAACAAGCAGAAAGGTTGAGTCGGTAATAAATCTGTAAACCTTTGTCCACTAAATGTGTTTGTGTCAACTCCTTGGTGTTTCGACAGTGCTTTTACAGCAGTAAATATCTGCTAGGTCATGAAATCATAAAATTATCAGAGTTTGTCTTACTGATAGATATCTTTTCGCAGCACAGTGCGGGTCAGCGGGTTGTCAGCCTGTGGAGCCATGTTGAGGGAACCCAGCTTTAACACGAGGGTGTCTTCCTTCTTCTCACTGGACTCTGCAAGGATACATTCACACGAAAAATCAAACAAAAACTGTATAGAAAACAAGTTAATGAGTGCACCTTTTAAACTACAGCTACCTAAATAGTTGTATTTCATTTGTCAAGAAGGAAAACAGTCAAAATCTTAGAAGAGCCAAATTTTTCACGGATCTGTTAAATATTCATTTATTAATACATAAGATTTGTCAAACATTCTCCATTGGTAAACAATGAGAGGGATAAGCTAGTTGACAGTCCCTCCATTGTTTTTGTGTAAATTCACACAAAATCAACAGATGCCTGCATTTTTTTTCATACTAAAGCAAAATTGTGAGTTTATTATATATTTTTCGCAAAAAATGGTCAAAACCGTTGGGTTTCAGTGACTGTTAACTCTCCTCCTGGTGGCAGAATTGGTTACTTCTACACTGCTGCCTAATTGATGCTAAGTTACAGTTTGTGATCGATGTGGGAAGTAACAGAAAGTCATATGTAAACACAAACATTGCAAAATTCTTTGCAAATACATGTAATGTAGCACCACAAAATCAGTGATTTTGATTGCAAAAAAATGAGAAAAATAACAGCAAAGCCCTGAAGGGATTGATCAATGTGAAAAGATGTTCAATATTATTTAAATTAGTATTTAACAAATGCTAGACAGCTATTAATATTTTAACAGTCTTTGAATGGATTTTTATCAATACATTCTGGCACAACACAAACTTTGAGGATAATCATGATCTTGATGTAAACTCAAAATTAAAATAAGTTTGCTGCCTGCTCTATATTATCATCAGTTTCATCATTATCACAAAGAAAAATAAGAATTGAAAGTTTATTTATTTTCATGTGAGCTCCACTGATTTTGAGACATAAAACACAGCGTGACAGTCAGAAAGAAAAAAAAAAATCAGGTTAGTGGGCTGTGGTTTGTAAAAACACAAAAATTGCAAAAACCATTTTAAAAAAATCTTGCAGGTGTAAGAATAACTACTAATTGTACAGTATCTGTTAGCTTTAGCGGACCCAATACTGCTTGTCTTGGCTATAAAATATTAAATAAAATCAAGAAAGCCAATTTTATTGTATGTGTGTTATATTACTATATCGTTTCCATGTGTGAATCAAGAAATAAAAGTGAGACCTGAAGCTGTATTTCTGTCTTGCGTGCCATGGCAGAAGACTCGGATCACACTGGTGTTGATGTAAATGAGAGGCAAACACCTGGACGTCAACGTGTGGCTCTGCATTGGCTGACCTGCAGACTTCCCTCGCTCTCTGTAGCGCCTGGGAACTGTAGTCTGAAAAGACATGAAGCCACAGCAATACACAGCAAACAGAAGGTCACAGTTATGATGTGTTTTAGATAAAAATACAACAAATGAAGTAAATCATAAGTACAGTGTGTAATATACCAACTATTATGTAACATTATATTGATTGTCTCCCTTATATAATTTCTTTCAGCAGTGACAACTATTTATACAAGCTGAAAAATAATCAGGTTCTTGCTTCCATTGAGAAAATGTCTCCCCAATATACACAAAATGTATTTTATTCACCTGAAATACCCCTGCTACAGTAACCAGCAAGGGACAAAACAAAACCACATCAAAGGGTTGTGCCGTCAGCAGGATCTCCCTCAGGTACTGAGGCGAGCTGTCTGCCAGCGGGTCGCCGGCTGTCCTCTGGCTCAGAGTGGTCATGCTGCTGCGTGACGGCCGCTCCGGGCGCGAGGTCAGCTTGTGCCGGACGTTTTTGGTCACAGCTTGGGTGTAGGTGATCGAAAGGAAACCATGCTGCTGATGAGAACCCTCCAGGATTTTAGCTGCCATCTGATGCGAGACAGGACAGATCAGTCTGACAACAGACACGACCACGCAGGGCAACGCAAGTCCAATAACTGTTCTGTATGATTCTGGCTCAAATTCTTGGATGAGGATATTTATTTTCCCTTTTTCTTCAAATGGAAACTTCAATATACTTAGTCTGTTCTAGAATGATTTTATAAAAGAAATGATATAGGATCTTTAAAAGCTCTGTAAAATGTATGACAATACATTTTACATTTTGTTTCTTAGCTTTTGTTATTTAGAAAACAGACTTGACCTCATCCAAAGACCTCAGCCTTATATCATGAGACGGTCTAATAAGAAAGCCAAGCTGAAGCTACTGATGAAGAAGGCTTAGAGAACAAATTTCACCTTTAGTAAAATCATTTAGCAAGAAGCATGAAATCAGTCCACATTAAAAACATCACATTCTAGGAGCTTTTTTTATTTCTCTCTATATTTTTTTTTACACATTGTAAAAGCCAATGTTAAGTAAAAATACTAAAGATACCTAAAAAGTTTTTAAAAATCTAGAAATATGTCCTAATTAAAAGTCTGGTGGATTGATTTAAGACATCAAGGTAAGCAAAAACATCCAGTAACAGTGGACCTCATTGTTTTTTAACAATTCTGTTGCACTTCTTAGTAAGATGGTTTATGAAATTTGAAGCACCAAAGGGCTTAAATATTTTCATTAAAGTTAGAGATGTCCATTCCAGTCCCATGTACTAAAGTCCCTGAATAAACTCAAACCCAGTACCCACTGTGGGTCTACTGTTAGAGAAAAATGGAGCCACACCCAGAGCAAGATGCACAAACAAGTTTTGTGTGGCCAATATTAGTAATTATGGTGTATGTGTTTTCATGTGCACAGCTTGTAAATTTTTAATAGTCTGTCAACAAGATTTTGAAGGTTCAATAGTACTTTTCAACTAAGAATTAACTTTTTTTTTTTTGCAAAGTAAAAGAGCCAGAGAGGCTACATGACCTCAGGCTCACACAGAACAGGTCACATTAAGCCGAATGTGACCTGTTCTGTTTAATGTGCTAAGGTATCCACAGGCAGCACTTGCAGAGAAGGCTTTGCAACATTAGTAACCACATTCAAAACTAAGTTCCAGAGGCAGTGGAACAACATTGTCTTTACGTTTTGACCACAAAATTAACTTGTCCCACTTTGAAATGAGATGATTAAATGTAAAACTCTGGTTTGAGAGAGTAAACCTGCGAAGATAAACTTTTGTGGAAAACAGTGGGAGCAGGTTGAGAGTCAACTAGATTGACTAACTGTATGTTGAGTCACTTATATCATCAAATGATAAAGCAACGCACGCTTTAAGTGACCCATAGTCAGAACATGGCAGCAGAGGATACTGAGGAAAGTTCTGGTTAGGTCAAAATATGGGCAGACGTCTAGAAAAAGAAGAATAGAAGATTCTACAGTTCCTGCACTGATGGCGATAAATACCTTGCAATACTGATTAAATCTTTTGCAAAGTATTTTACTGCACTGAGCGAACAACATGGCAGTGATTTTAATAACTTTAATAAAGCATCATCCTTCAGGCTGACTGGTCTACGCCTATTAAATGAGTCAGATCAGTATCAGGGACGGAAAAATATTAATAGGAGCATCTCTACTCAGTGATGATTTCTTATGGTTACTAAAAGGATAATTTCTTTTGAAGTGATAATTGTCCAAAAATTATGAAAGGATCAAAGAGAAAATTCTTGACCCACTGTTGATGGATGTTAAACAGAGTTCACAAAATAGAAAAAAATAAAATAAATAAGGGAAAAGGAAGCTGGATTCTTACAGGAGGGGAAAAGCCAGAGAAGTGGCTGAAAGAGCCTTGCTTGCTGACGGGTCGAACCAACACAGTGCGTCTGTTCAGCTTGTCAGTGCAAGAGAGGACCACTCCTCCACAGCTGCCCGAGGTCCGAACACCCTCCTCCATACTGGAGGCGAGGAGAGCGGAGGACATGACACACACAAACAAGGCAGATCCAGAAAGAGAAAAACATAGAAGACAGACGTGGATTCAGATCGAGTAGAAAAGGAGGAAAACACAAAATAAAAAAAAGAAGCCAGACACATACTTTATTATCTAAATAGTTTCAGTAAAAATCACAAAAGAAGTCAATTGATTAAACCCAAAGAAAGTTATTGAGGTTGATTCAGTTGAAATATTGAGTTATGGTCTTATAATACACCTCAACAGAGACTGAAGCAATATGAGCCATATTTCAAGTGAAAATAGAATAATCACCACAAAAGGTTGTGGAAAAATCCTCTGTGTTGCAATTATTTAAGGGTCATTCTTCAGATTGTTTTTTCTGAGTGCTTATATAAGACCATCACAAGAATAAAGTTTCATCAAAGAAGAGTAGAAGTCTATGTTCCAGGAGTCTTTAACACACACAGAAAATTGGCTTTGACCAGATTATATTGGCTTGAGAATTCAGTCGATCAGTTACTGGAGAGACAGGAGAGGGTTATGCAGCAAACCATCCTAAATCATCTTTTAAGTCATTATTTCGTATAAATTTACATTGTTCAATAAACTACTTGCCTAAACCTTTTACTATAAGAGCAATGTTCACTCTTTTTCTCCTTTTCCTGTCTGTCCAGCAACAGAAAAGATGAAGAATCTTAAACAGGAGCAGCAGCGCAGCAGCAGATGGTGTATGAAGAACTAAGGCTTCTATGGCTGCTCTGGGGACACACAGGAGCCTCACCACAGCGCTCTCCTTGCAATGTAGAATGATTCCTTCATATTGCCCAGACTGAAAGCCTTGCCCTGGCCTAGAGAAACATGCAAGACTGATTTCACAATGAGGGATTTTGGGTGGCTGCTCCTGGGGAAGGTAAAAGGTCGAGTTAAAGAGAAAAAAAAGTTGCAACAGGAGTGCCCAGGTCCAGACCTCGGGAGCTGCTGAATTTAAACTTTTACATGCTTCTCTGAATCAAAATGCTGAATTTATTCACCTGGTAATCAGCCATTCATTTGATTCAGGTGTGGCAACTGGACTTGGGCACCCCTGGGTTACCAGGTTGTACTTTATTTACTGAACCACAAACTGACACAATGCAGGAAGGATCCCTGCAGGGTATTTAGATAGTACACAAAACAGGTAGGCATTCAAACGCCGTTGACTGAATATACAATTAAAGCAAGCTAGCTAGCTTAGCCAACCTGTGTGTAGAACTGCAGTTATGTATAACTGTATTTTTTTTAATGCCACCGTGTGAGTGTATGCGCAATTTTTGCCTATTTAAACATATCTTTGTAACCTCTCCACTCAAAGAGACCAATTTACACAGTTGTGATGTGGAGTTTCTCTGCCAGCCATTCTTCAGGCGCAGCTTTTGGTAGCACAGCTGGAAAACATCAGCTTCACCTAGTGTGAGCTGCTTGGAGTGAATAAGGGTGAAGTGTCTCTTTTCTTTTGGGACCCTTTTTGAGTAACTGAATAGTTTAATGAACATCAAAGAGTTGAAAGACACTGTTAAAATAAGGCGAATGGGATCATCTTTTGAACTTTCCACAAGACAGGAAACATCCCTAAAATATTTAGCACTGAATAATCTCTTTACCTTTCCACTTTCATGTCCTCCTTTGAATCCTATCCAAGTGTCCTCCACACCATCTAAGGTTTCTGCGTCCATCCATTCTGCATTCCTTGTGACCGATCATTTTTCCACCCTTTCTCTCCTCACCCTATTCTGATACAATCACTGATTCAATTATGGACTGGCCTCCCATATTTGCTTGCCCTATGTAATGGTCTATTCATTTTCCAGCAGTGACATAGCTAAGGCCAGAAAAGACATTTTATCTGTCAAACTTGATCTAATCTGACCCTTTGTACACAAATAACCTGGGCTGGGTAATGAAATACTGAGCAATTATCTATTCAGAATGATTAATACAGACTCCAGTCACTGGGAGCTCTACAGTGTAAGTGAATGATAGAGATTGGAGTGGGCCAGGAGCCCAGAGATCCTCCACTGTGGCCTGAACATCCATGACTGTAACCTGGCATGGATAATGAATTGCTTCTGCTTGCCAGATCCGTGGTTGGTAAAAGTGTGTTGAGACCACATTGTTAAATGCACGTTCACTGAAATAACCTAGAAATAAGAAAATTGACTAATTATCTACTTAAGGAGGAATAGAGGTCTAGTAAAAAGATTAGGCCTGGCACCAGCTCAAAAGCAATTGAACACACACCTGTGGAGAACAGAGCGGGATCAAATAATGACCCACAGCGTCGACACACACTAGAACTGTCTGAGCGCTGACGTTGTTCTGGCTAAGGTTGAGAACTCTGTGTGAAGCATATGTGGTCCTGCAGGGCTACAAATCAAGCTGCAGCCGACACAGGGAGGTCTGTGGGATGCCAGCTAGTCAGTGAGGTTCAAAGCCAAGCAAATGGCCTCAACCACTGTTTGACCTTCGCCGATGCTCCTAGGATCCAACTGAAGTGATCTGAAAACCTGGCAAATCTGAACCAATATCTATTATCATGTTAGTTGTGAGGGCATCCGTCGTTTATGACGGGGTTCAACAGAGTCACGGCCTCCGACAGTCCAATTCAGTTTTACGGTCTGGCTTGACTAGAGCGAGAGACACTTGGAAACAAAAAGTCAGACACGCAAACACGCAGGGCTACAAGTGCAGCCAAACATCCTGCAGTACTCTGCCATTTGATTACTGTGATTACTACTTCATTATCTTTTCAGAGATGGACGGGGTGAACTGTGGGATTCTGAGATCTGGTGTTTAGGAGCGGCAGAGTTGAGGTGGACAGAAAATATGCTCACATTTAGCCAACTTCCCAGCAGACATGTTGACTTTGATGAGTGGGGAACACAGGTGGGTTAACGAGGGCGGTGGTCCACTTCTGTGTTTGTGAAGGTTTGTCGTAGTGAAGGCTGTGATGTAATTTCTTGGTTTTCTATTTTAAAAATCTTTGCAAAACACTTAAAAAAAAAAGTTGAGTGTGTGTAGAAAGCGGAGGAAAAAAGTTAATCTAAAGCAATTTGGAATGAGGCTGTAACATAAAATGTGGAAAAAAAGTGAAGCACTGTGAATAACACATGTAAATATAATACATAAGGTAAAATAACAGCTTTGAAATGTGTCAATCACTAAGTATTTTGACTTGAGGCAAAAGGAAGGTTAAAATAAATTAGACAAATGTATGAAAAATATATTATTATATGTATATAATATGCCTAAGTGTGTTTACAAGCA
Source organism: Poecilia formosa (assembly GCF_000485575.1). Lineage (NCBI taxonomy): Eukaryota > Metazoa > Chordata > Actinopteri > Cyprinodontiformes > Poeciliidae > Poecilia > Poecilia formosa. Next base: position 2,410,649 of record NW_006799975.1, read on the forward strand.
GTTAATGGATTCATACCTGCATCGGTAGTGGTCAATGTTGAAGCTGCCAACTTTACATTTGATCTTTGTGTAGACATCCTGGATATCTACGGACGCACTCAGGTCTTCTAATTCATTGAGGACACAGATTTCTAGAGGGGAAAAAAGAAAATCAAAGTTTTAATCTCATCAAAATAAGTATAGGATATAAAAATCCCCCAAAGAATGAGTTGTTAATTATATATCTTATCACACTATAAATAAGTAGTGTAACGTTTAACCAAGTTTTGTTGATGCCTCTATTCAGCTCTGAGCACAAGTGTCCACCCACTGCAGAGGCAACATGAGTTACCATCATAGGAGTGCTTTGCTTTGTGATGAACATAGTCTCTATGCTTAACATTAAAGTCTAATTGTTTCCACTGAGAAAGCCCTGCAGACCAGCTGGGGAAAATGGGCTTCATGCATGTGAAACTAAAGATGTGGTACTGATGCTTTGTGGTGAGAAAATATCCTCCACCAGCTTATTATTAATGAAAAACAAAGCTCTTAAAAGTTAGTGTGGATACTGAAAGGATTGAAGTTGTTTCTCTCAGGAACTCATATGGGCTCGACAGAGCAAGATGACTGAAAAAAACAACTGTGCTTTCTTAAAACCCATGCAGAGTTTTAGGATGTCATAATTTCTCTCTGAATACTTCAGCAGTCTGTCTCTAAGCCTTTGCATATTATAGGTTAATATTTAATCCATTATGCTACGCACAGACATAGAACATTTGATGGTTCATTAACTTTGTTGCCCAGTAAAAACGATACTCCAAGTCATCCAAAAAAGATGCTAATGGTAATGTTATTAATCTTTATTCAATGTTAATGAATGTTCATCTAATATTGATGACTGTTTTTTGTGCCACAATATAAACTTTAGAAAACATAAAAATGACAACTATTAAACGCTTGTGTGCTTAACATGCACTTTAAATGACCCTACATAAATGTGAAAACATTTTATACCATCTAATTTAATTAATTTGTGCTTATAATAATTAAATTATATTCACCACAACTAATATGCCTTAATCGTCCATTTTATTCATTTATGTATTTTAATCAAACTCAGTATGTGGTGGTAGCACTGATGTGTGATCCAGAAGCTACATTTAGCATCTTTCTATCCCACAATTATGATACTACATTTAAGAATATAAATATATGTGAATGTCTACCAGGTTTCTTTCTTACATTTCTTAAACAATAAACCACCGAATAATATAATCTTGTGTTTTTTTAGCTTCCCTATCTTGAAAGGTAGAGTAGTTCTGTTCAGAAAAGAACTAAAAGGATTTACTATTTTATTTTATTTTCTTGTGTGTTGTCTATAAAAATTCTTAATGCTAATACCCCAAAAATAATGGTGCACATGCATAAGAAAAGATCCAAATGAAAACTTCAAGTTGTTGCCAAGTAAAACGTATCCATCCCATCTTTGCATCCTTTAAAACATTCCATGTAAAACCCCCTTAAGTTTGGTGATCTGCTTGGCAGATGCTAAACATTACAGGCAGCAATTAAAGGTAGATCTAATCTTTCATCCCCCAGTAAATCTTCAGGAGACAAGAGGTGGTTTGCTTGGGATTCATCATCCACCTATTTATTTGTCTTTTCCCTCATCCCAACGTCTTTTCAGCAGCGTTTCCATACGGAGTGCAACATCTTTTCCTAAAAAGTCCAAAGGATCGCTTGATGAAGTTAAATAAGTCATTAAATTATTTTTCAGTCTACAGACTGCTAAATGTTTATAAGTAATGTGTCTTAAACAACATGTACAGCTAAAACATATTTAACAAGATAAAAGAAAACAAAGGAATTATACAGGCACATCGAAATAAAAAGTGGACTTATTTCAGTGATCTAAGTAAAAATTGTAAAACTAGTACATACACCAAAATAATACATTTCTAATGTTTATTTTAATTTGAATGAATTTAGTATACAAATAATAAAAGCCAAAAAATTATCAGAAAATGTAAATATGTTTTTAACATCAACTGTCAGAATATTTCACATCATCAGCCTATTTGTCTCATCTCTTCCTCGGTTTTTTCAGGGTTTTAGGTAAGGTCAGTTTTCTGAAAACACTATAGCAGGTCTTGGTATTTCTGGCATGTTCTGGTATTAATGCGCTACTCTCATATGAACACTTTTTTCAGAAACGAGAATAGTTGTCCAAGTCATTGTGAGTTACTATGCTCGTCATTTTTCTTTGTAAAAAGATATATTTGCCATCTTCTTGTGCCACAGTGAGTTTCATTACATATGAGACAAGTCCTGTTTTCTGCATGATGACAGCTCATAAAACCAAGTGCTTTTATTTTTATAAACATGTTGTGTTTATTTAGAAAGCGTGTCTTTATTCTTTTAGGAAACATATTTTCATCAGGAAAGTTTTTAAGTTGAACTTGAAATGTCAGCAGAAACATTTTTCATGTTACTTTTAAAAATGCACTTCCATTAAAGTGAGTATTTGAAATCAAGTGAAGTAACTACAGCCTGTTACTGTTTAAAGAATTAATCAGTAGTCAGTTATCAGATTACTATACAAAGTTAAATAATACTAGGTTTGTAACATACTATGCAGCACACTGCATAATTTACTGAAAGGCGAGTTATTAATGGTTGCACTGTCAATTCTGCTTATATTATTTTATCCTGGAGCTTGGAAAAAAAACAAGCTTTCAACTTGTTTTTATAGTTTATACTTTCAACTTATAAGTCTGTATAAAATGGTAAAAGAAAAAAAAAAACAGTCTTAAGCTTTAATACAGAGCAGCTTGATAAAATGGTAAATGTACATGGGACTAACAAGAATTAGGCCAAGTTACCTGTCTTTCTTGCAGTCGGATCAGCAGCAAAGAGTTGAATTGTGACTTTAGGTAACATCCACTGCATCCAAAGGCTGACCTTCCCACTTGTTCCCTCAATGCTGCTGGTTTTTTGCTCCAGAGTCACTGTGTCTGCAAATGGACCATCATCTCCAGCAGTCACCGAGTCACCCTGTGCAGCCAAAACAGGAAGGGATGGGTAAGGCAGTAAACAACCACAAACTGATGGAAAACCTAAACGATTCAGTGGCGCCTATGAAAAGGTACAACAGGTGGAGCAAAGCGTCAGCTATTACTTATTGACAGACCTATGCAATGAGTCAAAGAGGAAAAAAGAAAGACATTGCTGTGTTTGTGCTACAGCTGAAAGTCTACTTGAGGGCGTAAGTCCAACCATGTGCCTGGTGGATGCATATGTTTGCAAGTGTTGTCGCTGTGCATGTAGCCATAACAAAGCAACCACCAACAATCGAGCCTTTCTGTGTGAAGATGACATCAACGTCTGGTAAACAGAACTGTACATGGCAGAGAGCAATGTGGGGGATGGATGGGACCATGGTGCAAGGCTGTCATTGGTGTTAACCCCAAGCTGAGCCACCATCACCCACATGGCCCTTCATTCATTGAAGTACAGCAGGACACACACGTCTTGCGTCCTGGGAGAGAATGGAAGAGAAGCCTGGAGGCGGGGGTGGAGGTGTGTGTGTGTGTGTGCGTGTGGGTGTGTGGGAGAGGTGAAGTGGAAAAGCCAGCAGGATGCGGTGGAAGAGTCGTCTGTAAGCGCTCAACACAATGCTGAGGGTTTGGCAAGACACAGACGACACTGGGGACATTTTATCTCTTTTTGCTAAATCTGTTTTTCAAATCCATATCTCTGAAGTGGAAAGCCTGTAAACAAACGGTGTGACCGTGTGCAGCTTCGACTCTGCAGAGTTTCACTTTTTCCACTGCTTCCCCTCATCACAGTGTGGTAATGACAGATTGTGTCATGGTTATTGAGCCTGGCTGTGGCTGGTGCGGAGGTTATCAACCATCTCAATTAGAAACCCCACAGCTGCTAAGGCTGATTACAGTGTCCCTAAAGAGGATCCAGATGAGGAAACTATGTCCCCGTTCCACAGGATGGGGGAGGGAGGAGGGCCCCGGCACTAATTTGCAAATTTAATTTAATCACACACTTGAGGGTGGCTGAAAGTAGAACACAAAAACAGCGGATGACAACAATATAAAGAAATTAGGGATTATGCGGATTCAAAAATAGACTGGGGACCACAAGACACTGATGAGAAGCATGTGCTCTGTGTACTAGCCTTACAGTGGAAGAAATGGACTGATAAACAGAGGCCTACATTTAGCTGGAGTCCCATATTAGTTGAGTTAATTATATGTAGGGGAGCTTTTGACAAAAATATATCCTGTAAAGTTAAAACCTAACAGAAACGTTGCAAAAGTCAAACGACTAAAGGATTTCTCAAAAGTTTTAATCAGTCACTATAACTGTGTGTGTGCGTGTTCATGTCTCAGTCTGCAATTGCAGTGACAAGTAATGAGTAACATGATACCAGTAGTAATGCAGTCAGTTGGTCTCAGTGAGATATTCCTGTGTCAGCTACCATTTAGAGACTAATTATTGCTGAAATGGAGTCAAAACAAAAAAGTGTTTGTGTGTGTTGCCTGTAGAAGTGCGTGTGTGTGTGTGTGTGTGTGTGTGAGTGTGGTTAGGAGTGTTTGGTTTACAGTTTGGCCAGTCGTAAGGATTAGGCTCCGTACTGTCATGTGTGGAAACAGGAGCCAGCATTGGCGCTGTGGGAAGTTTTCGACCACAGTGTACTGCCGCGTGGTTACAGTCGAGCATCGGACACCCAACTGCTACAGTTTCCCATCCAGAACAGCTGCTGGCAATTTAAAACAAATTTCTATTCAAACAGGTCAGAGGAAAAGGAAATAACGGGTTTTTGACAGACTTTTTTTGTTTTGTTTTAGTGATGAGAAAGAAAGACAACAGAATCATAAAAAAGGTGTATTAAAAATAAAATGCACATTCAGCTTAAAAACCAATTCAAAAAGATAAGGTTTAGAGTTCAATCAGTAAATTACAACAAAAATGCATGTCAGCACTAAAGATTTTTAGGTGAAGAAAATCAGATCAAATGAAAAAAATGCTCCAGACTGATGGTAGTAAGGACCTGATAGATGTGGGATGTTCGAAGGCTGCCCAACTGTGGCCCCAAACAATCGCACACATTCTCAGGAGGAGTTATTTTCCCACACCTCCACAGGCCAAGCTGTAAAGTATACAGTTTAATTCCTGGGCCTCTATGCTATAAACGGGCTGAGGATCCGGGTTTATTTTCTCTGCAGAGTTTGTCTTTCCTCATCAGAGAGACTCAAACATTGGAAGACAACAGCAGGCCGGGAGGTGTCAAGGAGAGATGGAGGGATAAGCTGATTATGAAAGGAACGAATGAGAAGAGAAAGGAAGGGACCAGAGGGAGGATAGGAGAGCAGGGAAGAGGGGAAAGGAAGTGTAGGACAGAAGAATAAAAGCAGCAAAGAGACTGGATACAACTCTAAAAATAGGGAAATTAAGAAAAAATATATGATGGTTTTGAGGTAACTAAAATGTGACAAAACAAAGCATGTTACATAACAAATTCTAATGTCAATGTACAAAAGTAAAAATTTTGGTTGCCACTACAAGGTAAAAAAAAATCTTTTTCATAACTTTTCAAGATCCAAAAATTAGGTGAGGACAACCGTATTGGTATTAATATCATTCATGACATATCTATTTAATAAAAGATTATCAGTTCAGATGAGCCCAAAAACAAAATGTCTGGTTCTCATGTACAGGACCTAAAGTTTGGCCCAAAACTACTTACATTCATGGCGGATTTGTGTTTAAAGTAATCTTTTTATTTTACATGTTTATGCCAAGTGGAAGTAATATTAACATTTTGGAAAAGCACTGCCAGAGTTAGACACTTGAGTCTGTGGAAGGAGCTAAAGATTAGGGTGATGGCAAGGAGGCCTTCCATCTTCTGATAACTGCAGTTCATCACCAAGCATGAATCATTAAACTACCAAGTGGAAACGAGCAAAAAGCTGGTCAAGATGAAGGGTTTGATTCATGTAAGACCAATAAAGCTTTTATGTTATTATTGAAAAGGGTACAACACTTTTTTCCCCCAAAGTACAAAAAAACAGTGATGGGAGTGAGGCTGTTAGGGAAGAACTGCTGCCACCACTGCTGAGACTTATCAAAACAGCTTCTACAGCCTTGCTCAATCACCAAGACTCCCAGCGGTCTAAACACTTCTACCAGTGTTTGTACTTATGTAAACAGTAACAAGTGGACTGTCAGGGGCCACTCTGCCGTTGTTACTGGCTCCGCTATTCTGCAGGTCTTCCAAGGCGATTGTGAAGAGCTGCCACTTCTGTGGGAGCACAAATGATGCAAGGATACATGGATGTTGATAGCAAAGAATAAAACAGAAACACGGGCAGCCGGTCATATTTTTTCAGCAAAAAAACATCACATCTAGTTGAGTACAGTACCTTGCATAAGTACTCACATTTGGAACTTTTTCCACATTGTGTGAATGAGAGACTTCTCAAAATGTTTATCCCTGACAAATCTAAAACAGCACCACATCATGCCCCAAACTAAAGAAACTAGAGAGCAAACTAGAACTGCGAGCAGTTATCGATGGGTTCCAAGCCCCTCCCAGCATGTCGGGCGCGCTTTGAGCCGTTTCCACATTTTGTGAGTGTTAAACTTCTTAACAGGTTTAATCCTGCTTAATCTAAAAAAGCAATACATCATGTCCCATTCTAAAGAAATTCAAAAACAAATGAAAAACAGAGTCACTGAAATCTATCGGTCTGAAAAACAATTCCTCCTAAGGCTTTAGGACTGCAGTGAGAACAGCTTTTTGTAGTCCGCTTGTAGTCCGCATGACAAAAAGCAAAAACTGAAGAAATCTGTAAGGTGGCAAAAACTTTTCACACCTCTTCACTTCAGTCTCAAAGTTTAATATGTTATGCAAGCATAACAAAAACAGCCTATTTCTCCTAATTAGGAGATAGGTTTCTACTCTTTTAAGCCCCAGCTTAAAAGATTCAAACAGAACTCTCAGCTTATCGACAGTCTGCTCTCACTGAAAAACACGATTGTAAGAAACACAAACACTGATGAGGTTTTTTCCAGCTTTGAAAATTACTCCTAAACAAAACACATTTTTTAAGATAAATCACATGTGTTGGTACTGACTCAACCGCTCACAACAATAAAACATTGCTTACACTTACAGTCATAAATCAGCAGAAGAATTATATACACAACAAAGGCTTAAATATCATTTGTTTCTGCGTGACTCATAACACCTTTTGTTAGGAAAAAAAACTGGATCTGGTTGGGGTGTAGTCTTTTGCTCTCTTGGTAGAGTACTGTAACACACCATCAAAGGCAGAATATGAAAATACACTAACTGATAATGGTATGATAGTTCAACAAGGGCTTTGGGGGGAGCAATGTGCTGGGAGACATTAAAAGAAGGACTAAATGATGAATCAGTTTTGCTTCAAGGATAAATTAAATCCCGTTGTATGACACAGTGGATGTATTGACAACCTCCACCCCCCTCAGATTATGACAGGAAGATTAAAGTACTTTAATTTAAAAACTGTTCTAAGAAAAAGTCAAATGTCCAACAAACAAACCTCAGTGGGGGAGCCAAAGTCTGCAGAGGGGCTGCAGGTGCTGGTGTCAGGGAGAGCCGTGCCTGCACTGCTGCGCACTGGGGAGGACGGGGCAGCGCCGGCGGGGGGGTCAGGCATGCTGGACGTCTGACGCAGAATACCGTGCTTCTGCAGACGTGCCCATGTACAGCTCCAGCTGAGGAAGATCTCGTATAAAAGCTGCACCTAAACAAGAACAGGATAAACATGTATGATTAGGTCACAGCAACTTTACCTCTTCAGACCAATGTGATGAATTACTTCAGAATATAATAAAAATTATACTTTGCGAACCTTTAATTCTTTGTGTTTTATTTCTTTTTTATGTATGACAGATTGAAGTAGGAAGCTTTTATGCATCGACAAGAATGGCTTTCTGGATAAATCTGAGACCAAATAGTGTACCTTTTAAAGACAAACCACAAGCACGCCCATGCTTTACTACCAGACTGAAATGTATATATATGCCAAGATCTGACTCAAACAGCTGCACTTGGGAGTTCTCATAGTTCAGGCGTCAAGGGCCATTATCATGATTTAGCTTGGCAGCTTTGTAGTTACGTGACAACAAACCTAGTTAAGGTTGAGGGAGAGGGAAAGAAAAGAGGGAAATATTACCTAGAAATGGACAATAATCCATCCTCATTTGCTATAATTCCCAACTCAACGCAACTTTAGCCCAATGTTCATGTTTTACTCCATAGGCCATTTACTGAAAACCTCAGCATCCGCATATGCTTCCCTGTTAGGATAAAATCATTATCCATAACAACAAATCCCCTCAAGAAAACAATCACAAAGGAAAGTTGAATTATGTCATCAAGTTCCCTTAAAAAAAAAACAAAAAAAAAAACAACTTCCACTTTTAGGAAAAACTGAAGAGCTGCTGTCAAGTGTTCTCAACTATTTATTATGTGTTCACATTAAAGGAGGTCTTGGCTTTTAACAAACACAAAGCCAAATAAAGAAGTGGAAAACATGAGAAGACAGTATGAGAATGTGATGTGATGCTTTCAGTTATTTGTGCCTTCACACAGTATTTTTAGGGAGGGGAAGAGAAAGGAGAAAGAGAAAAGCAAAATACTTTCAAAAGTGAGCAAATTTTTGGATTTTCAAAGGCTGTGCTCCTGCAGCCAGCGACCCCTCCCTGTAATCCCCACCAATAAGCGTCCCTCAGGCTTTAAGGTGAACAGACACGCACATACACAAAACTGGACTTCTTTAGAACCCATTTTTGCTCTCGATTGCTGGCGAACACACGTGCACTACTGTGAGAGCACAAACTGCAAGGAAGCCTTCCACAAATGAACATAAATCAAATTAAATGCAGCACAATACATTACAGCTGGGCCATTTCAAACATGTCCAGGAAGAGCTGCTGATGTCGATCCAGTTGCTGTCCGGACTCTGGGCCAACAGCTGTCTGCCATACCCGACCAAACAGCACCGCCGGCAGGGGAGGTAAAGCACCATGTTCCCCTCTCTGGGATTTTTTGTTTTTTGTTTTTTTGGATCCTGGAACTCCAACCAAGCACAACAAGGCCTACTGCTCTCAGCAGCAGATGTGGAACAAGGGAATGAAGAATGTTGGAGAGCGGAAAAAGGGAAGAAGGGATAGGGTGTGCACATTGAATAAAGAACAACTAAGCTGCTGAGGGACCCAAGTTTTCAAAGCCAGGGTGGCTAATCAATTCTGCGAAGAGATCTTCAGCTGATTCCTTTTTCCTTTCTTCTCATCAGTGGTATTTACATTTAATTTTTCTATCAGGTACAATCTTTATCGTAATTTTTATTTGCAACTGCAATCTGATTTATTTGCTCGATAGCATAAAATGGTTAACTAATTTTTGAAAACCATCACGTTAGACTGTCAACAACAGGTTGACAAGTTGACAAATCTTTGAACTGGAGATTTCTATTGCATACAATCCTAATAAGACTCTGATGTTTGTTGTAACAAAACAAAGTTCAGAGTTTACGTAAAAAAAAATTGTAAGACAACAGGCAGATTAACACTTACGTCTTCTGGCTGTAAACACCGAGGAAAAATGCTAAGTTAAAAATACAAGAGCGTTCTCTGGAGCACTTGGCCACTTTATCCCACTTTCTAAATATACTTCTATTCGTGCTGTGAAGTATTTCATCACAAAGCAACGGAAAAAATGATTTAATGTTGCAAGAATGTATTTCCTGGAGGAAGGAGCCATTACACGGCCAAATGCTTTGGGTTTGTTCAAGTACTTTCAATGTCTCAGATTTGATACAATATTAATTAACCAACTAAAAGACAGAGAAAGCAGAGGCTGTAAAGTACTAGTGGAACTCTGGTTCCGGTAATAGTTACTGTTCAGCGACAATGCTCCAATCAAACAGATCCAGGTGGATTTTTAGCAATGCGAATGACAAACAGAAAAGCTTTGAGATCTCAGGTTCCGTAGCAGGCTGGGCTAAAAGGAGTTCTTAAAGAGACATAGAAAGGAATAATAGTATATCATAAGTAGTTGTTAGAATCACATATTACTTGTAATGTACTAATATAAACTACTTGGCAAAATTTCTGATTGGCAATAATTAGCTTAAATGAACATGAAATTCTAATCGGTTCTACTTTGTGAATGTTGGGACGGTGTGGCTGACCTGAGAGTTGGAGCACTTGACGTGGACAGGCTGCAGGTCAACATGGAGACAGACCACAAAGGAGGGTCGTTCCTCCGAGCTGCCCTGCAGCTTAGATGTGACGGCCAGTGTGGAGGTGCATCCCATGGGCTCCAACAGGCTAAGACTCTGCTGCTTTCCCAACAATGTGTAAACACTGAACTGACCCAGGTTTATGGTCCATGGGAAGGCATCACCTAGGGAACAAGGATACAGTCATAAACATGTTGGAAAGGAAGAAAAATAAACTAAGAGTAGCAGTTTGCACTTTATAGTATAGTCTGAAGAAAATGTTAACCAGATATAAGAGCAATGCTGATTACTCACAAATGCAAAGCCCTTAATAATCACCTGACTGGTCCGTATATCCCTAACAGAGCAATTTGCTCTCAGATTGCAGGTTTATGCTGGTTCTTAGAGCTTCTAAAGGGAGAATGGGAAACGAATCCTTTAGTTCTCAGACTCCCAGTTTTAGTCCATGAGGCAGACACCCGGTCTACTTCTACAACCAGGCTTAAAACGTTCCTTTTCCTCTCCACTGTCTTCACATTCTCATCCAGAATTCAATGTACCTATGCAAGCCATTTTTCTGAATTTGGTAGCGGCACTAATGGCTACATTTCATTCTTCAGTCACTTCAACTGTACTTTAAGTACAAGTTAAAAAGAGGATACAATTAACAGAATCTGCCATCAGCAATATAAATCTAAACAAGTTCAGTCATTATGGTGGTTCATGAAGTTCCTAAGAAATAATTCTGTCTTTAAGTTGCTGCTTTTTCTGTAAAGCATACAGTTTGTATCTATCTTTAAGAGCCACAGATTAATTTCTTTTAATATCAGGCTGTTGGTTCTAAAAACTGGAACCAACAGTCTGAAAACAGTTTTTACCCATCAGCCATCACTATGCTGAATGCAACTAGGTGGTCAATTACCTCGTCTACTTTTATGTCTATTGTAGTTTTCAGTTAACCTTTTAAGTGCAATGTAAGTAATCAATGAGGTTCTTTTTTTAAACGAGACGTTTTATATGGAGAACTGCACCCAGACTGCATTACTACAATGATAATAAAGTTTCTATTCTATTCTGCATAGACAGGGTCATTCTGAATGCTGTAATAAACAGCAACATAAACAGAAAACATATCTAGAAATAGACATATGTGCTCAGTAAACATCAATTTATTAGTATTAAAAAAAGATGTGTTGAGTTATTTTTAACTTAAACATCTAGAAAAAAAAGCTGCTGCTTTTGTGAGAAGTGCCTCTGAGGTTCTATAAGTTGAGAGACAATAATTAGATAATGTCCTACATCTAAATTTTTAATTTTTACTATTCCATATATTCTGTGGTCCAAAAGGGAGGATTTCACAGACTAGATAAGCAAGTCATTTTTGCAGCGAACCAGATGAGGCAACTAATGTTGCCATTTTTCTTTTCTTATCCTGACATTTAAAGCTGATGTCACTGAAAGGTTGAGGAGGAAAGAAGCCCCTTCTTTTTTCTTCCTCTGCTAAAGAGAGAAAAAAACTCAGCTCAACTGTGTTAAGTGTTGCTTCTGTCAACCCTCCCAGGTGCACACACCACATGTGTGAGATCTGTCTCTCAAAGGCACTCTCCTTAAGTTTGTTTGTCTTTTGTCACAGTAAATGAGTGGTAGAAGGTCAAAGGTCTCCTCAGTGTTGAAAAAGCCATAATGATGATGAATTCACATTATATAGCCTACCACTATTAAGTTATTATTCAATGTAATTATCAATAACAATAATTCTTGACACTTTCCCCACCAATAGGAGCTTAGATTTTATGATTTCATTTTTAAAAACACACAGTGTGTACCTCTCACCCATCATTGTTTCTCATTTAACCTTTCAAATTAATCTTCTTGACACTGGGTCACCAGTGGATCTCACGTTGTGCCTGGGAATGTTTTTTTTTGTTTTTTTTTCCAAACATCCATTCAGGTTTAGACGTGATTAGATCAGAACCTACCTTCCTCTAAAATGGGCTTTGAGACCACGAAAGGGAGCTCCTGCAGAGGCTCCATGTACTTGTGCCCAGCACTGAGGACGCTTATTTGGGGCAGGCAGACGACCAGAGTTCCGGGCATAGAGGCCTGGTTGTGGTACCAGCTGCGGACGGTACCAGGTATGTCTCCACAGATGATGGTGCTGGGAGAGGGGAGGCTGTCATTAGGCAGGAACACACAGCATGACTGGAGATCCAACTGGAAAAGGGACAAGAAGAAACCCACATTAGGTCATGGCTCCGAAATCAGCAGCGTTGGACCTTTCTAAAGAACATTAGTGAACTGTTTTAGTAGTCAGATGGCATCATTAAGGGACTTCCAGAGCACTGAAAAGAAGAAACATTGTGTGCAAGGGATCAGGACCCTTGAATCACAGATTTGGCAATGCATGTGTATTTGAGTGATGCTTTTAATGAACTTAACTTAGTTCACACAGTTTAAGACTGTGCATATTTATTTGTTTCTTTGCCCCTGAGAGAAAAATTTTACTTGACCTTAGCTAAAGAAATATTTGGAGAGTTTTAATGCCCTTTTGAAGCCAATTTGAAATTTCCTTCAAGGGAACTAAACACCATATAGAACTTTAGAGACTTTGGCAGTCAAATCCAGACCTCAAATTATATTTGAAGGAGCAGAGACAAATTCTAGCTGCCCTACGGTCAACGTGTTTTTTGTTCAACAAAATAAAGCTGTTTGGTTGAGGGATTTGATTCAGTAATCAGTATCCAGTAGCCACTGCTCAGCCTTTTTTGAGAATGAGAAGAGGTTTGTCATTCTCTATCATAATGGTGCACCACTGAATTAAAACACCAAATCATATAAATGACAGTTACAGAGCCTTAGGGCAGTTTCAGGCGCAAATGCATGTTCTGTATCCAATTTTATTGCCTTAAAGAGTATTAAAAACATCTAGTGTCTTTAATAATGTGATGCAAGGTGTAAATATTTCAAATAATTTGTTAGTGAACTTATGTTCAATGAATAAAGCACCAACAGACTGAAAGAAACAAACAAAAAATGTTAAAACATCCTCAAAGGGACTGTGAAGATCAGAGCAACATACAGAGCAGAGGACAGATATAATACATATGGACAGAAAATTACAGGCGCTAATGCTTTTATTATTGCAGTTGGACAAAAACAGAGAAGAGGGCGAAGGGAAAAAGAGAAACTGACATAACTTAGAAAAGTAATCCCATGCTCATGCATTTGAAGTTGCACATAGTTCATTTCAGGGCACAGCTAACATACCACATAAACCAGCAGTAAATAACATATTAAAGTTTCCTAAATGATTTTGCTTCCACAGTATACATGATGGTTGAATAAATCTGTAACCACATGTCATATATGAGAATCAAGCCTAAAAAAATCTCGACCCACAGAAATATATCCTGACTGAGTTTTCATGAAAAAACACAGATGTACTTTTTTTTTTCAGCACATCCTGTATTTCATTTCAGCCTTCGTGACTCAAAATTATTTGATAATGACAAAAAAACCTTCATTGTTTTCTGACTAAGGATTTAAAAAAAAAAAAAAAAAGGGTTCTGTAACTCAGTAGTTCTATATTTTAGAGTCTTGTTTAAGTACACAGGTCATGTTTACGGCGAGCTTTATTCACACTGATACCTTATCATTGCCAGAAACCTCTTAAATCCTGTTGGTTGGAACGGCTCTCTTCCAGAAACTGCACAGTAAATGCTCGGCTCAAACAGTTCTTCCAAAAAGTTAAGCTTCATTTGCTACTTGATGGTTTTACCTCCTGCTGGTTCACATAAACTTATTCTGCACTGTCTATTGCTTATGCAGGATCTGCAGAACCCCATTTAGAACATATTCTGTTGTGTCGAATATGTTAGTGTATGCAAAACATCTTGACAAAGGGAAAATGAAGCCAGGCTGTACCTGGATTGAAAGAAACTAACACTATACAACACTGCTAAAATTACTTTTTTTTTTTTTTTTGAGTATTGTTAGTAAATGTTTTGGAAATACGTATTTGATAAAAACAGTTCTACAGCAATAATGTAACATTTACTGAATGACAGGCACAAATACAATGGAGGCTAAATGTGTAGCTTAGTGTATAGATGAGGCATAAAAAAATAAAATGCCTTAATGTGCCTTAGAAGGTAACGGGAAACAATACAACCAAACCTTCAGTCGGTTGGTTGTATGCTTCTTACATACAACCAAACCGTTTTTGTGTTTTTGTGAAATCCAATAAACACCACTGAAGAATTTCCAGATGCTATAATAGACAAAGGCAAACGATTCCAGGACAACTGAGCCAACAGAGCAGGTAAGAAAGGCGGCAGAATGTGAATTTGTAAACTAGGGGTCAAGTGGATTCATTTTTGGACTGGCATAGGAATTTATTTTTTTTAATCAGGATTTGGATTACATTGAGTCAATCTGGAGACCAAATTAAAAAACAAAATAATGATTGTAACCTTTAACTAAAACAGGAGTCAATTGGGTTCCCTGCTAAAGCTGCATCCAACGCAAATAGAGTAACCACAAAGGGTAGTTGTTAACAAGAAGGGATAAAAACAATAATTGCTGAGAAATCCATAAAAATAGTGTCACAGCCAACACTTAACATTGATTTGAACTAATTACTTCAATAGAAGATAAAGTTTAGGAATTTTCAAGCACATTTAAAGAACAATCATAATAATAATCAATAGATGGAAAATGAATCTGAAAATTTATGAAAGAAAAATACTGACTTCTGATTATCCTAGGAAAATAAATTAATATTTGTTCATTTTAGTGGAAAAATGCTGCCACTACCATGTCGCATGGTTGTTATGGCATGTTTTCCTCCATATCTAAGCCTGTCGCAATAAGCACTAAATCAGTTAATTTAATTATAAATCAAACAAACTTGAACAATTACATTTGAATGATTGTTTTCTGGTGTCTCTTTAGGTCACAATAATAAGCTTCAGTCTGGTGCATTGGTCTCAACTATCTCCTTTTCTGAAGAACAGACATGTTTACAGAGATTTCTGTTTCCATTTTATTTGGTGTTTCACTAGTTGTTTGGATATTTAAAATGTCTTCTAGTTCCAGGGTTAAATGTTCTTTAAATTCAAATCTATTGATTTCTGACAGGGCATAATTGCACTAATATGTCATTACCATTATATCCCTTGAAAACTGTCTCAAAACAAAAGTATCATTGTTTAATTCAATAACTTCTGGAACAATTTATCATCCAGCAAAATTTGTCATCATGACAGGCTTATCCACACCTATTGTTTTCTATGTAGGGCAAGAAGAATTTGTTAAATAAAAATTAAACTAATATTTGCTCTGCCAACAGATTCTCCAACCTGAGCAATGGATCTCTGCAGCTCCAGAGTTGTAATGGTTTGTCAAATTTCTAATTAGTTTGTCATTAAAGAATAGAAGCTAAAGACTTGAAATATTGTTTATGACCCAACCAAGATTTAAACCTTCTCCACAGCTTCATCTCTGTCCCGTCTGGTTTGTTTGCGCTTGTATTGTGACAAAATATGAAAAGGTTCATAAGATCCAAATACGTCAAGGTATTTTAAGTTACATAACCAAATAGATTTGTATTTGTATTGAGACAGAAATCCAGAAGGCATCTATGGTTAGTGATGTTGCTTCCTCAAGTTTAATATACCATTACTTATTTAAGAGCAAAAAGCCCCCCAGCACATTTTAATTTTTTTAAGTCCTTAAGTTACTGTTTTACCGTATCACTATAAACTCCTAGAATCATGAAGCTTTCACAATACTTATCCTCCACTATGGGAGACACATTCTGAGTACCCAAGTAAAAAAATAAGACTGGCAGGAAAGGGGCGCACCAGTTCCGTCAGCAGAACCGTGCTGACAGATCCAGGAAAAAAAAAGAAAAACAGTCTAAGTTCAGAAACGGTCCATTATTTGTTTTGACCACTGCCAAAATAAATGACAGCTTCTCTTTTCCTTCACTAATTTCAGATTTGTCATTTCTTCCATATCTCTGCCCGCTTTAGCCACTCACAGATGTAGAGGAGTCGGAGTCTCCATCTGTACACATCTTGTGACCAGAGCAAAATGAGGCAAAATGAGGATAGAAGGGAGAAGATGGAACGAGGACAAATAAAGAAAAGTGTGAGGAGGTGAACAATAGAGCGCAAAAGCTGATGTAGATTTTATTTTGTTAAACAACATTGAATAACAGAATATAAGGGTTTTTTTTCCCTTGAAAAACAACAACATGCAATTGCAATACTACAGCTGAAAATTAGATTTTTATACAGAAGTTCTCTTGTCAAGTAAGCCTGTTTATTGTGAAACCTTGGGTGATCTTCAACGGTAGCTTTAATGTGACTGACAGATCACCTGAGTGTTAAAGAACAGCTTTTTCCAGTTAAGACTCCTCATTAAAGAAAAGTCCAGTCCATTAACAGGTACAATAAAATCAAGTGGTTCAAGCTTTTATTACATCTTGTATTATTGTAACGCTATGCATGTTGGTGTTGATAAATCATCTATTTAGTGGCTGCTGGCTGCACAAAGTACCGCTGCACACCTTCTGACAAGAACTAAACACTGTGATCACATCACACCAGCCGCCCTGCACTGGCCCTGCATTTCAGTATCCAGTATCAAGATTTTATCGCTTGTTTTAAAGAGTGTTAATGATATGGCGCCATCATATTGGTCTGAGCTGTTTGCCACTCCCAAATATAGAGGTAACCGAGAGAAACAACCTGCTTTTATATATTCGAGCTACACAGACTGTTAATCATTTTAAGGTTTGGAAAAACCTACTTCTACACTGGCTTTTAGATCAAGTTGATTTGCTTTTTTTTCTTAGCTTTTACTGTGCTAATTATTGTATTACTTTGTCTTGTTTCATTCAGTATCTTAATGTTTTATTCTACTTTATTTACCTGTTTGCACCACTTGTGATTTCTCAGCTTTGGTAAATTATTGTTGTTTCTAAATGTGCTATAGAAAAAGAGTTTGGTTCGACTTGGAGGAGCATGGGTGTTCCCCACCCTTACTTGTTGCTGATTATTGCTGGAGAAAACTCCAGAAAACCTCAAGAGTGTGTTTCTAATCTTTAAAATCCTGTTAATGAGAAGTCAGAGAAAAACTTCGGCAGTTTTGAAAGTGTAACGATAACACTTTATTCGAAGGGGTGTGCATAAGACTGACATGACACTGTCATTAACATAACACCTGCCATGAACATAAGGAAGTCTTCATGAATGTTTATGACAGTTGTCATGAAGTGTCATTCGGTAAATAATGACACTTTTAATGCAAAGTTGCTCTAAAAGTTGCATTAAAAGTCCATTAAAAGTGCCAACTTTGCATGATTTTGTAAATTATGATAATTTAATGCAAAGTTGGCATTTTTAATGGACTTTCAATGCAACTTTTAGAGCAACTTTGGATTAAAAGTGTCATTATTTACCGAATGACACTTCATGACAACTGTCATAAACACTCAAAGACTTCTTCATGTTCATGACAGATGTTATGTCAGTCTTATGCACACCCCTTCAAATAAAGTGTTACCAATGTAACTTTTTAAAAAGTTTGGTATCTTGCAAAAAATAACCAACCCTGCCAGTTCCTACTGTGTTTAATAGCTCTGTAATTAGCAAACGCAGTAGTGAAAGAACGTAGTATAATAATTTTTGCCTCCCATTACTGACAGATATCCTACATTCACAATGGTTAGTGTTTCTGACTTCTGAAGACACATTTGATCCAGTTTGATATTTCAGAATATATTGGTTGGAATTTGTGGCATTTAATTGTGTTTACTAATTTTTACCCATATTAGGACAATAGAAATGTATTTTCTGTAATAGCAGACTTAGTAGAAATAGACTTTTTCCAATACAGCAAAAGGAAAAAAATGAAAATGAATTTAAAAATAGAAATGGGCACAAAAAAACATCTGAAAGCCCAAAGTATAATTGTAGTAAGGAAAATATATTACATAAGTTTAACCTCTGATGTGTTCGGGTCAATGTGGAATAAAAACAGCAGCACAAACTGACAGAGAGTTGGACATGGCTCAGGCACAACAATATTAATACCGAACAGAGTACTGCAGCTGTTTGGAAGTATAGGTGGGAGTTTATGTTTCAAAAAGCAGGGCATTTTCAACTTTTGTTAAAAGATGGTAGATGGTACGAACCACGATCTAAACACATACTAATATAGATTTGGTATTGACTCTTTAGATGGCTTTAAATCCAGATGAACAGTTGTGCTCAAAGGCTATCTTTGTAATTCTACAATTTTGGAGGGGAAAAGACGAGTCAAAGAAACATGATTTTTCATTCTTTTTATCCAATGACATCATGTCCTGTTGAAGTGAAACAAAATCTTTAAACATAACAAATTGTCTTAACTGTCAGCTGGGACATGTACCTCAGTTTCCAAGTTTAATGACCGAATCCATTAAGGAAAAAAAAAAAACCCACAAAACATTGATTGACAATGTGA
Source organism: Poecilia formosa (assembly GCF_000485575.1). Taxonomy (NCBI): domain Eukaryota; kingdom Metazoa; phylum Chordata; class Actinopteri; order Cyprinodontiformes; family Poeciliidae; genus Poecilia; species Poecilia formosa. The sequence goes on from NW_006799975.1 coordinate 2,429,431, forward strand.
CCATGTTTCGAGTTTATGTTCAGGAGCAGGGTGTATCTAGCACCATATTTTACTAATACACTTGTGGAAAAAATGACCGTCTTTCTGTTTTGACAGAAAATAGAAAAAATCATTTTAAAAAATGACTGAAGTAACCAACCCCTCGCGAGGCTGCACATGCTTTATTTTAACTGTAACAACATGCTCAAATGACATGCATACTCATTAACAAGACTATACACACACATACATTATGTCTGCTCGCATGCTCAAATTATATTCATACAAAAACTGAACACACGCACAGATCCAGATCAAATGTCCTCCTAAAAACAATCTAAAGTCATTTCATTAAAAAGAGAGCCCATTATGGAAAAATAGAGTTGAAGAAAACAAGAGAGTAAAATGTAAACCCTCTTGGCCACAAACTAATACACCTGAATCCTATTCCTGGCACCTGCAGCAGATTTGACTCTAGGAAAGAAAACGTAGTTCTGTACAATGAGCTTATTTGTGATCATTTTCCAGAAATGACACACTTTTATTAAAACTATGTTGGTTTCTACAGATTTTAAAGACAAGGCAAGTTTATTTAGAGTCATTCATATGCAAGGTAATCAAAAGTGCTTTGTGTCCATCAAAGGAAACAAAAAGTCATAAATCAATTTTTTTGAGCATAATATAAAGTAGAACCAATAATCATGTTTTCAAGGTGTTTCTTCCAGAGGAGCATGGAAATTAAATGCTGCTTCACCTTGTTTTATTCAGTATTCAGTTATCACACTTGACAAGCAACTCAAAAAAAGTATTTAGGTCCAAGACTTTAGATAACAGCAGGCTTTAAAAATATGTTCTTTAAGAAAAGAATGTACCTAGAATATTTAAGAAGGTCCACCGTACATGATGCTGGGGAAAGCCCTAGACTGACAGCCTGTTTAGTTATCAGGTGGTCTTGTGTACTAAGTTCTTACTTATAGGACTGTTAAAAGAACAAGGTCAGCTTATCTTTAGATCTACTATATTCTGAATCAGGAAACCATGTTCTTTTAGGAATAAATACAATCCTCTAGAAGAAACTCAAACTCAACTCTAGAAACATTGAGAGCCTGAAGCTTAAAATATCCATGTGGAGAATAATTTGTAAGGTAACACTTTATTTGAAGGGGGTTGAATAAGACTGACATGACACTGTCATAAACACCTGTCATGAACATGAATAAGCCTTCATGAATATTTATGACTGTTGTCATAAAACGTCATTCGGTAAATTATGACACTTTTAATACAAAGTTGACATTATTCAAAATGTCTTTGTTATGACAACTTGACATTAACCAGGAAATCATTACTGATATAAATTTGTTATAAAAGTATTAATGATTGCACTTTAAAAATGAGGTAACTTTATGTTATTAAAGGTAAAGTTTAAACTGTAATGATTTATTGGTTAATGTCAAGTTGTCATAACAAAGACATTTTGAATAATGTCAACTTTGTATTAAAAGTGTCATAATTTACCGAATGACGTTTTATGACAACAGTCATAAATATTCATGAAGGCTTATTCATGTTCATGACAGGTGTTTATGACAGTGTCATGTCAGTCTTATTCAACCCCCTTCAAATAAAGTGTTACCGTTTGTAAATACAATAAGATCACGGCTTTTGTTAGTTTCATCTCAGTCACCTCTAATCTGATCGTGACTGTTCAAAATATGTTTTTTTTTTTTTTTGGTGAAAAGTTCTGCGCATTTTTTTGTTCTTGATCACCTCTTTGACCACCAGACAATGTTCAGAACACAGGCCTGTGTGTTAACCCTGTTTGAAATAGTAGAACTTTAATACCCTCACAACCCATGCCTTGCTTTCAACTTTTCTACATAGGATTCACGCGTCTTGTGTGCAGTTGTTCCTGTGAGTATATGTGGTGCAGGTTCTAATAGAGAGAAGGCTGAGAGCCAAACACAGTTAGGCTTTAAAAAGCCATGTGGAAAAGGCCTATGTAACCACAGGAGGCCCTTATGCCTTACAACTGAAAGACAGAGCAGTGAGTTAGACTGAAGATAACTTGTCAACTCGGAGGACTCATAAATGTCGTTATTTTCAGCTCTTCATTGTAGGAAATACATCTTAGTTAATGTTTCAGATCTCATTGGATTTATTAGATGAAAAATATACAGACTTACCTTGTGAAAATGAATATGAATAAAGATAGTGATGCATCTTCTAGTGATTTTTCTGAAGGTCTGACCTGCCAATAATATTTTTAGGTAATTAAAAATGTATCCTAAAGAACCATAATTACCAAAGTTTATAATATTTTTAATCTTACCATCCAATTGTGAGCAGTGTGTGTAAAAATTTATACAAAACAATTTTAAACTAACTTTAGCATCTTTTATTAGCATTCAGTGTACTCATTAGTATCAGTTTCACATGTTCCATGACTGACAAAGGCTCCATCATACATTAAGGGTTCATTCAAACCAGCCCTGTTTAGTTCGCTTTAATTTAACTCCAGTTTGTTTGCATAGAAAGTCTGGACCGTTTGGGGAGGTGTGAGTGCAGAATTTCTGATGTGGTCCAAAAAGGTGAATGACAGTCCGCCTAAAAACCTAGGTCTCGGTTCGGTTGAAGTGAAATCTGGTGTGGTTCAAATGAACATGTGAGTAGACCGGAGACCGCTCCTAAAGCAGGAAGCAAACTACAGCTTAGGGCATTCGAGGTAAATACAGCCAAAACAATAGTGTGTCTAGCATTATCAGGAGAAATGGTCTTTCACCAAAGACAAACCGCTAAATTGTGACACCACTCCATTTTTGTTCACATTTCGCAAAGAAGGAAGATGCGCGCTCAGTGACTTCTTCAAAGATTTTCATGCCGTTTCATTTAGAAGTTCTTTGTGCAGAACCATAACAGGCAATTGGATGGACAGGTTGTTCAGAGGGTTTAATTCATTTGACAGTGCAATGTGAAACTAAACTGCACCAGCTGAAAATGTAACAAATGTTGCCACTTTGATCCCCAGTCAAATCCAGTCTACCAGACTATCGGGTATGAAAATACTCTCAGCTTTCCTGACAACTGCTTAAGTCAACTTCTAGTAAGTCCTCTCCTTTGCTAGTTCAACAGAATGTACCCAGTGTGGGTTCAAATGTATGTGATGTGGCAGACAGTTAATTTTCATGGTTAAAAAAAATCCAACACAAAACAACCACAAACTGGCTTCTTTAAAAGTAGTTTCAACATATCCTTTTTTAAGAACAAATCTGCCCTGGCATATGTAGACAATCAGATTCTCTACATTGTATGCCTAAAATCCCAAAAGACAGGGATTTTTTAAAAACAAGTTTGTAAAGAAATTGTTTCTCTATGGGCAGCTTTTTACACCTATGGTGCTTCCTTTAATTTAACTTTCATCAGATCAGATTTTGTTCTATACTTGGTAGAAATTGCTTTAGCAGGACAGATGTACAATATCATCTAACTTGACCTAAGCTTCACCATACGTGTGACATTTTTTTTCTGTGGCAGTGTGGATATATCCGCTGTTAGGCTGATTGTTTTCACATCTCAGTGGGGAAGAGAAACTTGGATGCCCCAGCTCTGTGCAGACCTTAGCAGCTCGTGAACTCTGGAGGTCAAGATCAGGTCTCTGTACATAGTCTACACGACTTGTAAAAGACACATTTTCTCTCATTCCCCCCCCTACACACAATGAGCAAGTCATGACACACAGGAAATCGCCAGGAGATAGAGGATCGGAAATTAGAAACACCCTCCCAGTATCCCCAGTGAAAACATTTGCAACTCTCGAGCACAAAAACCCCAGCAGAGGGATCGGCAGCAAACGGAAAACACATCCCTTTGTTTTACAAACCCGATACCTCTCCAAATGTAATCTTCCTGTCTATGCACCAGACAGGACACTGTGTTTCCGAAGTAGACGGTTGGATGAATGGAAGGTCCACAAACCAGCCCCCACATTCAGCACACCCACTGGTGACCTTATGCTCCCTTTTATTCCTCCCCCCGTATCTTCCTGAGTTTTCTGCTTCATCCAAAAGCGCATTTGGAATTGAGGGGTGCAGTGTAAACAGTGTATTCCTGTAAATTGCCATGATTAATGTGTGTATCTGAAGATGACACCATTCAGATGTGTGTTTTGCGGCAAACATGTGTACACAACGTTCTGGTTATGACCTCATAATTTAGCCATCTACCTCGATGTCCACGGGAAAAAAGCCTTTAAGCATGATGCGTCTTGACAACAGATAAGCTCGATCTCACCCACCACGTCACCGCAAGCAATAAGCTCGTGGCCTGGCACTGCAGCACGGCCAGGCAGCCAGCCATCCCTGTGGCCCTGCATTCCTCTTTTCTAACACTGCTTACAGAAGCTGACAAGTTCTGGAGGTCTCCCTGGCCGAGGTGGAAATCTGCAAAAATAAACGCTTTAGGTGACATGAAGGCTTTGTTTGTTTCTGCTGGCCCGGCTGTTTGTGTTAGCGCGGTGGGTTAATTGCAACTTTGATCGCTGCGTTTATTGATCCAACAGTGGCCTTAGGAGTGCGGCTGGCCAGGCCTGCTTCACCTACTCCCACCGCCTTATCCCAAACAATCCCTCCCACCCCCCACCACCACCACCAACACCACCACCATCCTAGCTTGGTGAGCCAATACAGATGGGGTCTAATGGGGTGACCACACCAAACAAAGCCTGAGAATGCACTTGAAGAGGGTGGTCATGACTGGAAGGTCTCCGAGGTAAAAAAAAGAAAAAGCTGGTGTTCAGTTGAGCAGGACCAAGAATTTATAAGATGGAATCTCTTCGCTGAGAAAGGCAGACCGTTAACTGAGAGTAAGATTGAAAAGGGTGGATAAATCGGACTGGAACTGACAAGCCAGAGTTGAGCTTTCACATGCAAAGCCAGCTGAACTAATGTTTGGCACGATACATATGTATATTAAAAAAAAAATCCTGGGCTGGCTGGTTTATCTGCAGTAGTGGTATGGCCAGACAATTGTGTCTGGAGCTCACAGAGGAGAGCAAAGGTGGCTGCGATTATGTTACACAGTATGTATTACAGGCCAAATTGGATCAAATGTGATGGACTGCAGATGCAAAAAGGTTTATAGGCTAACTCTGGCGAATTTTCACCACTACTGATTTATGTAGTGTGACTGTATAAAACAGGCCAAACTGGGCTGATCTAAACTCCAACTGATCTTTTTAACCCATGGCTTCCTTTTCTGTCTTGACACGAAGGACAAATGAACTGAAAATTTCACTAAATCCACAGCTTTAGGTGAAGAGAGTATAAAGTACATGACAATTATCTGTGACCATTTTATAACATCTGAATATTCTAATCAACATTTGACTCTCAATATTAAAAATTGCAGATGGTTTAGGATTCTTTACACTAATGAAAGTCAGGTGTAGGCTGGTAGGCATCAGAGATTCAACATATTTCAGAGTAAAGAGAATGTTGGAAGTATTTTTAGAGCATAGTCTGTAGGAAGGGTCTCATGTTTGTGCTTCTAAAACAGCAGTGAGGTCACCAGTAAATTGACAACGGGAGATGATTGACAGGACTTATAGTCATCAAAATCTGCATTAATACACCCGCTACCATCTGCATCTGTGTATCGTGGACTTCATCATTTTAGCACTAATTACAACTATTGCAGTTTGGCGTATTCATTTTGATTAGGCAATTTCAGATAGGCACAAAAACTAATAGGAAAGCACTTTTCACCTATTGTCTAATTCTCCATTTGTTTATTATCTAACATTTGTTCCTGATTCCAATAAACATCTTTGGGGGGGAAACAACAGGAGAAATCTTGTCAAATACCAACCCCATTTCCTGTTATCCTACTAATCGTCATGTCAACAAGGCAGAAGCCGCATCTAACCAAACCTGCAGTTCTTGGGCCACAAAGAGATTCATAAAGCATATTGACCTGAAGCTGTCCTGAGGTACCAGGCACCCACACTCAGTCTTCCTGAAGCAGATATTTTTGGACAAGCAGATCCAGAAACATCTTCCCAACATGCCCAGATCCAGTCAGATTCAACTCAAGATCTTATTGGCAATCTTGAATCTTTGAGATTGCTGAAATGTATTCTACTGCAAAAACACTGCCTGTCACCAGGAAGAGGCTTACACAATAATTAACATCGATACTGGGTTTGTATATCTAAAGTGATTGAAAACAAATAAGTTTTATGTTTATGCATTTATACAACTGGAAAGTCAATTGAGTGTTATGGTCAATAACAATTGGCTGCAACATTGGTTTAGATACAGTTTATCTTTCCTTTGCGCCCAGGGAACAACAGTCCATAAAAACCTGTAGTTTTGAAGTTGCAGTGGTGTTTCTTTTTTCTCTCAGTCTGGTTCTTGTACCGGTAAAGATCTCTGAGGAAACAGCTGGACTCATCTGGATTATCAGGGTTGATCTGCTTGTCTTTACTCAGACAGGATTTTGCATATTAGTTCATCATTATGTATGCAAATCAGATAAAACATAAAAGTTGTTAAAAGTTGTAACAGACATTTTGTGTTAGAAAATGACTTGATATGTAATTGTAGATCATTTGGAACTTGACAGACAGTTGTAGATCATTTGGAACTTGACAGACAGTGATGTCGGAATGAAAAGACATGAAAAGAAGGGGAAGGTGGAGGATGAAGTAATGTGTCTCCAAAAGGCACACCAGCAGAGGGACAGATCTTTTCATGGAAACCATCTGGCAACTCCAATGTGGGCCACACCAAACCTGAAGTGCACACCATTCTCCATTTGGTCTTGCTTTCTTTCCCCTGCCTTCAAACTGATTTCTGTCCATTTTTCCTTCCTTGCATTCTTCTTTGATTCCTACCCTCACCCTCCTTTCCATCACTGTACCTTTTCAACCCCACTGCTTTTTTCCTCTTTTTTTCTCACTCAAAAATATCCTACTCATTAATGCATGGCAGCTGCAGGGAGCAGTGTTACCTCATTTTTCCATGGCAACGGTCTCTCTGTTTCAGCATATCCCATTTCAGTTTTGGTAGCAACGTGTTCCTTTGCCAAAGCTGAACACATTCACGTGTTAAATAGAAGAAATTATTTCAAAATTCTTGAAATAAAATCACCATTCTGTTCAGTTGCAATTATTTTCAGGACCTGGGAGAACATGGGTGTCCATGGGGAGAACGCAGTATGAATGCAGAATGAAAACGGGGAGAGTGGTGCCAGGTAGACGTCTATAATTTGAATGGGCAGCATAGGACCTAAAGAAAGTATAGATTTACAAAAAATAAAAACAGGACACCAGTGAACTTACAATAAGTAAAGAATAAAACAACATTTAGTTGCATACATAGTAAGGATGCTAACCAGTTGAGTCCGATGGAAAAGACTCAACAGTTAGCTGTTTTCAGTAACAGAGAGGTGTTGAAAATAAGGGAGCACCGATTGCAGTTCTTTGGCCAATTACTGATACCAATTTTTTTTTGTCTGAAATGTCGCTAAACATAGCAAGAAAGTTTCAGAGTTGGCTACAGTGGAGTGGTTACTGTTGCCAACCTGGAAACATGACCTGCTGGACCGGTCTACCAGCCAAACCTCTCTCACAGCAGAGCAGAACAGGGTAGCGGTTGGTTCATAGACCTTTGCCGAAGTTGATACAATCAGTGGATAAGATCAGCTTCACATGCAAGTATCGGCCGATCACCAATCTCCTAAAATTAAGAAAATCAGCACCGATAAATCAGCTGGCCGTTAAATCGGTGCATCCCCAGTTGAAAATAAAGTTAATACAGATGTAGAAAGCTTTTCAAGATAAAACTATTTTCGACTAAAAGTTGAAACATGTTTATTTAATCTGTGTGAGAGTGAGAGAGGAAAACGTTTTCTAAGTGACAGGAAGGCTGGATAGAAGACAGGAAAGTTGCTGATATTCCTTTGAGCTTTCAACCTCTGTTTGTCAGGGAACAAGCTGGACATGTAAACCTTGAAAATCTTTAACCAGCCTCCGGCACCGTTTACACCGAGTCTGATTTCAGTGAAACTAAAACATTTTAGTTGTGAATCCAGCTCTGCACTTATACTTCTCCACTGATTGGAGTGTCTCACACCAACACTTTTTGAAACCAGGTGTCAGAGTAGGAGTGGATGTGTGAAGTACTCTGCATGTGTGAAAGCAAACATGCGCAGAACATACGACTGTGTGGTTTGTTCTACGCATGTTGGAACCAAACCTCATAAACATCACACATTCCTCCTGACCTCCAAGCTTCCAAATGTTACAAAGAACATTTTATATATATTTTTTTGTCTAACATACAATTTTATGAAGGGAGCATTTGGCAGTAACCAGGACATACCAGACAGACCAAAGGCTTTGGTGCTGAACTTACCAATATTTTTGCCTTATTATTTTGGGAGATTCTCATTGCAGAGATTGACTTTCCCATTATTTCTTACATGTGATTAAATGAAATGGAGCGAAAACAGAGACATTCTTTCTTGGGGATCTCTTACACTCAAGAACTTGTGGAATAAAAGCCAACTAACCAGAGCAAGAACATACCAAATTTCAAGCCTGTAATTTGCCACATTAACCTTTGAATGGGTATAGTATAGAATATAAGTACAATTTCAACCAGGTCTCAGTAAAATGCTACACATTGTTAATTCAGAATTTATGGCATCATGACAACACCTCTTGACCCCACTTTTAAACAGAGAAATAATTTTTTTGCAGTTTACATAATCACTATCACATTTCACTATTCTGTTTAATTAGACATATGGTTAGGATAACAAATACTTTGGGTCTACCAGACTGTGCTTCCTTCTGCTGTTTTGTTTCTACAGCTTCTAAAAGAGATGGAGAGGAAGGGCCACACAGTAAAATGAGCACAGTAGCAGTGTGGGCTAAAATCTATTCTGTTTACACTGCACTAAAATAAAAGTAATTGTTTATGTTTCAGATTATCCCAGACCTGTGGAGCCAGCTGTCGGGTTATTAAGTTTGGTTTCCTTCTACTTCTGTGTCAACTCCCAGCTTGTGGTGCAGTGGTCACACATCGGAAGAAGACAAAGAAAAATGGAGGTAATGGTGATAAGTAGACAGTTTAGTTTTTTTTGTAAAACTACTGTTAACACTTCAATGCACTAACACGTCAATAAAACTGATTTTGGTGTCTAATTTCAATTCAAACAAGCCATGCTCGTTTCCAAGTTGGACTGACATCCTTACTGGTCCTAGTAAGCAGACATGGACATGAATGCCAATCTAAAAAGGCTATGAAGCTGTGTGTTTGTACATGTTTGCACAAGTTCAATATATTTTACATTTAGTAAAGCTGTTATTTGTTGCCAGTAGGAATAAAAATAGCAAAAGATTTACCAGATTTTCTAATATGAAATATGTCCCTTCACATTACATTGTTTATTAATATTGTATAGCTTAGTGTGATACAAAGCAATGTATTTTTGTTTGATAGTCATTTCATCTCAACAAGCAAAGTAAATAGGCAAAAAACTTTTTTTTTTTCCAAATTACAACAATATTATATATTGCAATTATGACAATATGAATATTTTTAAAAAATCTACAAGAATAAAGTTGTGTCACAAAGTTGTAATAATACAAGAATTAAGTCATAATATTACCAGAATCAGAGTGCTTCAGAATTTATTCTTGTAGCAAAACAAGAATAAAGTCATAATGTAAGAGGGGGGGAAGTCTTATTATTGACAGAATGAAGTCATAATTTTGAGAGAGCGAAGCAGTAATTTTATGAGAATTCTTAAATGACAGATAAGAACTTAAAATCATGAATGTTGAGCATCTAGTGAAGTTATACTTTGTCATCGGTTTTAGAAATGAGGAAATATTTTTAACATATCAGCAAGAATAATTTTTTCTCATTAAATAGCTTTTTCCACATGATTTAAAAGCATTCTTATGGTAGAATTTCATCTTTATTCTGCTATTGTGATAACTATGCTCTCGGAATAAAAAATAAAGATTCTTATATCCTGGCCCTAACAGTCTGTTGGAACTTGGGTGCCATGAATCAGTAGGGACGTCTTGAAGGAGTATTCCTCTTTTATAAATACTTCAGTCATTAGGTACAAACAAACAGGGGATATTAGATGTAGCCCTGAAGTGATGGACAGGGACTCTGTACAAATACAAAAGTATAAAGTGCTGCTTTTTTAACACTAAATTCAATGGTCTGCAATACCATCCAGATTACCTGGAGAGTAAGCCGCTTCACAGCATCCCAGGCGTGACTGAAGAGTTCCTTCATTCGCTCCTCAGAAGTCGCCCAGGACTCCTCAGCTGAAGTCTCTGGTATCACCTTCATTGGGATGGACATGGGACGTGATTCTGTGAGAAAGGGGAAAATAAATATGACGATGACTAACTGAACTTGACATTCAAGGTTTTATTCAGTAGTCTTTTAAATTCTACTTCCCCAAAACATATTTGGGAACTTTATGCATCCAGTAATGATGTCAGATTTGTTGAAACATTCAGCCCACTGCTTGAGTAACCTCTTTACCACAGAAATAATGTAGCACCCTGTAAAGTCTTAAACAAAATCAATATTTTATTTATTAACATGAGGAAATGTACTGTCCTGCATTTATCCTTTTCTTAACCCTCTTTAAAACTCCCTGTTATTTTCATTTGCTGTACAGTATCATGTTATATGATGTTTAACCGACACTTCATTGAGATGATGTAATGCTGGCACTCAGGTTTCTTGTCTCCAACAGTGGGAGAGGGAACTGTGAGAACTGACATAAAGTGTGTGCGTGTACGCACACACACACGCATGCACGCACACACACACGCATGCACCCTTACTGTTAGAGACATGATTTGTTCTTGTGTGTGCCAGCTGTGGTCCAGACGCAGGCTGATTGTCTGTGCTGACACTCATGGCAACAGAAGTCAAATGGCAACAAACGTACAATTCGGCTTTCAATTACCCGCATTAACCTTGTGGTCAAATCACATCTTTACGGTTTAATAATAGTTCTTTTTACAGATGAAAACATAAAGAGGAAGAAATAAAAAAAATGAGGAGAAAAGATGCACAAGCAGAGGTATGAAAGAAAACCAACCTGCTCCACCAAGATGACCTGTGGTCTGTGTATGTTAAAGCCATCTGGTCATCAGGGTTTAGAAAAAAAAAAAGGGGAGGCATCTCTTAAGACACATTAAACTACATCCCACGATTTAAAGCTCCGCTTGCTCAGCAGACTTATTCCACAGTTGTCATGAAACTGGACTGATGTCACAGGACCATTTCGTCTATTCTGACACAGAGTTACCAAATGTCACAAAGAAAGTTCGCAAAGCAATAACAAATTGTTACTAGGGAAATAGGAAATCAGATGGCTTGTTCACCTAGTTTGTAGTTGCTAAGGAAACCAACTTAAAACGTGTGGAATAACTATGCGTGTGTGTTAAGCACATGTGTGAATGCAAATAATTTGCGACTAAAAATGTAAGTGGATGGAACATAATGTGGGGCCTTGTATTTGATACATTGGAAGGACCATTTTTCCAACAAATGCCATGTTGTGGGGACTAAAGGGAATTGTGAAGTTAGAAAGACATACAGTGTGCACGTGTGTGTGTGTATACGTACATGTGTGCAAGTAAAAGAGCACAAAGGAGTAGGTCACGATCACTGAGCATGTTCTCACATCCAGGTTCATTTGACACTTGGGATTATGAGACTAGGGGTTTGTAATGTTGCCTACACGTGGTGTGGCACAACTCTTAAAGAGAAACTTTGCTAATTTACCTTATTTAATCAATTAACCAGCAATTTTATGTGTTTTAAACTATTAGTGTGTTTTGTTTTCCTGTAACAAAACAGACAAGTGACTACTCAGAAAATTTTGCACAAGAATATAAAGTTGAGAAAATACTTAGTCCCCACTTGCGTAGCTCAAAATAAATAGAACAGAAACAGCTTTTATTGACCCACGGTGGCGAAAACCTGGTGTATGAGTTTGTATATGCAACAGTGTCAACGTCTGTCTTGGTGACCATCTCTAGCTAAAACATAATAATATGGTTTTAATAACCATCATCTCTGGACAAAAGAGCTATAAGCATCATAAAGCACTAAACATTATTGTACATCTACATTTTGTTCTGTAAAAAGATCAGCAGAACAAAATGACGAAGTGTCATTGATCATTTCCCATTGGACGCAGGTTGTGTCTGACGGTGCTTCTTTTCTCACTCCGCCCCTCATGTGGCCTGACTGTGCAGGTTAGTGCAGCTGTTCCCACTTCAGCTAGTTAGCATATGAAGCAGCTCATTTGAGCCAATGGTGTCCAAAGTCAGTCCTTGCTGCATGTTTTAAATGTTGCCCTGATTCAACGCACCTGAATCAAATTAGGGGCTAAATAGCAGACTGCTGTAGAGCTAGGTGACATGAGGACGTAATCCTTCCTCCCTCACACTGTGGGAAGTTTTATTTGACAAGAAAGGAGTGTGTTTTGGATGTTTTAAAAGAAGGGTGACTGTTTTGCTCTTTTGTGTCGAAGAGAACTTATTTGCTGCACCTTTGTTTAATAGAAGTTTTTGCTGTTTGGTAATGATGATCTCATTTGTTTTTTAGGAGTGTTTTTGGTTGAATGTCCTGACTTTAATATCAGGGTTAAGCTTTTAAACTTAACTGGTTGTTTTCCTTTTAAGAGGCACCGGCCATGTTTCCTTTAATGATTAAAATCTATTAATTTGCTCTATCTCATATTTTGCCTTTCCAGTCGTCCTAGAGCAGGGGTGGCCAAGTCCAGTCCTCGAGAGCCACCATCCTGCAAGTTTCAGATGCATCCCTGCTTCAACACACCTGAATCAAATGACTGGCTCGTTATCAGGCCTCTGTAGAGCTGATCCCGGTCTGTTGAAGTAAGGATACTTCTAAAACTTGCAGGATGGTGGCTCTCGAGGACTGGACTTGGCCACCCCTGTCCTAGAGTATCAGTCATTTTTACATTACATTTGTTGCAGTTCTGTCATATTACAGTTTGTTTACTGAACAAAACAGACATAACCATATGATTTTTTTTTTTTGACAAACTATTTCTCTAAACTGTTTAAAGGGTTTTTACAATCTAGAGAAGAATTACAGAAATGTGTTTTCAACAAACAGTAGCTTGAGTGCAGATTAATTAAGGAAATAATAAATATATATATTTGAGTACATTTCATGTCATGATGTATTCTTTATCAATGTGAATAGGTAAGCAGAAGGAAAAGTATATTATCTAATTACGTCAACAAAACTATAAAAGATCATTTTATTATGAGCTTCAGTAAGTAAATAAAAAACTACTCGAAGAATTGCAGAATTTATAGATGCTGACTATTATCACCCTAGTCTAGTATGCACACTGTCACAAATGGTTTACAGTAAGGTGAAGTGTTGCAGACCAGGTTGCAGCTGCATACAGGCAAACCATTTTAATAAACCTAGCTACCCATTTATTTGGATTTGGATGCAAGCTAGTGTTTATTTACATTTACGTGACTCAATTTGTTTCCACATTTTTGAAGATACTAAGAAAAATCAGTGCTGCGCAAAGATAAACTGAAATGAAGAGGAATAAAACTGTCCAGGAGCCATTAGTTTCTTCCCCACTCATTTCCCATCCAGCCAACATAGCTCCAGAGGAAGGATTTTTAGGCAATGATAAGCATAAAGTGATTGTTCCTGCAAAACAGAAAAAAATAGTCCCTGCCAAAGTACAAAGTATTCTGTAAAGAAAAGCCACTGAGAGATGAAGAGAGATCTGCCAACTGTTTTATGACATGCAAAGAATTTCAACATAATGACACACACTGTCTGCGACTCTAAGAGGTTTTGAAAGACCCTATGAGCAATCATCTAAACCCAGTTTCCACTCTCCTCCTCCACTCTGTCATTATCTCTCACTAACACCACCGAGCCTTCATAGTAATCCGTGGCATCCATTGGATGAACCCCAATTCAATCCCAATTTCCCTCTCTGCTCCTCTTACTTAAACCACGGAAACCAAAGCAACATCCACAAAGCCTAACACTGTTATCATTCTTGAAAGGCGACCTGGGATTCACAGGGATGCATTTTTCCCCAAAGACCTTTCAGTCTGTCCTGGAAGTGAGCGAGAGTACTGGAAGGGTCCGTCTGTGAGTAGATGATACATCCTGAAGTGACGAGGGGAGTACTCTGTGGGGGCAGCTTGGGGTTCCCATCCAATTATTCCTCGTTTTTGTGTTTTCTTTTCCCAACTCCAACCATCATTACCTTGATAAATTATTGACTTTACTAGAAAAATTAAACTACATAAATAACTCCAGAATGAAAATATTATCCCCCTCTGAAAATCCCACAGCAGCCAATAAAAACCTGCCTGACTTCCATCAAGCTACTTGGGCTCGGGTAATGGTAATGTACGACTTTACAGCTCTGCCAGACGTCTTCTCATCAGTTCTATTTCTTTGTTTCTCTCTGCTGTTTATTCCTTCAAAATGCATTCGTTTGTCTTTCTGTAAAACATCCATTCCAGCCTTTACAATGTTCACTGTTTTGATGGTAATTCATCTTACAAAAGCAGACGGTTCGAGACAAGCAGTGCCTCGACAAACACCAGAGTTTACCTCTTGAAGTGAAAGCTGAACACGTTAACAACGCAACTGTTTATTTATTCCCCCTTTCTTTTTAGTTTTCTTGGTTACCAGGAAAGTTATATTTTATCTCATCATTCAGACCAGAAGCAGGCGGCAACAAAGACAACAATTCTCCTTCCAAACTTTGAGGAGCAGAGCCAGGTATGGAGCTAGATTTCACAGCTATGGAAGTATGCTCACAGAGAGCCAGCAGCTAATTTTAGGACTGAAAAGAAAAGCCAGTGAGCTCATTACTCTGGTAGATGTTAAAGAACAATGAGAAGCTCAGATCTTGATCAGAGACAGTGTGCTGCTGCCAATAAGAACATTCAGTAGGGACAAATAAAGAAAAATACTTAGAGGCCAGTTTTATGTGAATCAATTTGTGGTCTAATTGTGCGGGCAGACAGAAATCAACCTCAAACTGAGGAAAAAATTGCTTGTTTTTAAAGTCATTTCTCACAGCCTATCTTGTAAAAAACAACAGCAAAAAGTGTTAACACTTCAGTGATTATGTTACTAAGCAACCTTCTAACAAACCTGTGATTAATGTGAAACAAGTTTTTTTTTTTATTTTTTTAGGACTAAAGACAAAATCCCACGCTCTGAAGTTCAAAGGGAAATGACAGGAAGTATGAGAAAGAGAGGATACTGAACATGTACGAATGGATGCAAACAACTAGAGTCATAAAAGAAAATGGCAAAGAAAATAACCGAGGGCCTCTCACTTCCAAAATATTGTGCCCAAAAAACAGGGCCACAGTCAATTACCTAAAATGGTAATGGTTAGGGTCCAAAACTTTAAATGTTTTTCAAAATGTTTTTATTATTATTTTACAATCTGTAATTACCCAATTAAAAAAAAAAAGATAGGAAAAAGGGTTTAACTCGTTTGTAGCCAAAAAGGAGCCGATTTGGACATTTAAGGCATCTCAAAGCTCCTTTATGATATGCACCATTTAGCACTTTCAGAGGAGACACTATATAGAAAGCACTTCATATTTTATAAAAGAATTGCCCAGATACATTCTATGATGAATACCAAGGTGACATCTGTAATATTTCACAGTGGATAGGTTTTGGTAGACCTACCTGTCACTGTTTTGGTCTTCATGGGGCTGCTAGCATAGTCTGAGGCCTGATTGGAGGGCTGCTTGGCCAGTGGTGCACTCCCCACCGACACTTCGTCTTCTCTCCTCTTGACAAGAGGAACTGGACCTGGATTCTGTAAAGACATCCCAGCATGACCGAGCACCCATAAGGTCATAAAACTATGAACACATATTCAAGATCTGTATTTCTGCTTTGCTGCATTTCTGGGGATGACATGATATGATATAACATGAGTTTCTTAGAGCCAGGTTTAGCACAAGGATTGTTTTTTTTTTCTCCTTTACTTATTTATTGTATTTAAGGGTGTTATGCCAATTGGCACACACCAATTTTCTGTGGTGTGTGCATTTCCCAGTAGTGCATTTTATTTGTTTTCACAGAAAATGTTTCTACAGCTTATTCTGTGTAATCTCTTTTTTACAACAAGCCTCAAAGTTCTAAAAAAAAGAAAGAAAAGGATTTAAGAAGTCAATATTTAAATGGTGATCACATCAATAATACGTCGTAAATTAAATAACATCATTACAGCATATGCATGTATTAAAAATATAAACATCTTCAGTTTCTTTGTCTCAAAAGCTGATAATCGTTGTTCATTCCTCCTGAATGACATAATATAAGCTAACTCCTTCAATTGAACACATGGGGGACTGGGAGCATTGAAAACAGCCAAGGCAAATGCCGATTCAGATTCCAGTTCTCTTTTCTCTTCATTGTTCATTTCCCTAGCCATCTTTGTCCTTATCTGATTTCTTTAGTTTCCTCCTCATGCTGGTTTAAGATTACATTTAATTCAACCCCACCTGCTAAATAATGTTCTATCCTCCCTGTCCCAAACTACTTCTTACATTTCCCCTTTCCTCATTCACATACCCAGTGTTTTAAATTTGCTTCCAACTCTTCAATTTCCATCACATCCCACTCTTTGGTGGGATGTGATTTAAGTGGCTTTTTGTGAAAAGCCACTTAAATTTGTGGCTTTTTGTTGTACAACAAAAGGCATTTTCATACCGAAAGCTTTTGTTTTTGTACTTCACTTTGCATTAAAAATGCACCTGCTCCCAAGCAGATTTTTTTTTTCAGGATTTCCTAGAATCTTATACCAAAAATGTCCTCTCTACTGTCCTTAATATGCATTTCACTGTCCTTCAACTGAAGGCTTTGTGTAACTACCCAGGCCTTGAAAAGTGGCCCTGACAGGCAGATCTCCACAGCTTTAAACAAACACACACACTTTTGCTTAGAAACACACAACCAGCATGTCTATCCTTTAAGTTGGCTTTAGTTCAACTCACACAATCGCATTAATACATATTTTATAGTGCAATTGACAAGTAACAGAACAAAAGTAAAAAATAATGTCATACTTTAAGGCAAATAATCTCCTTTATTTGATGGCTGTGTTCATCCCAAGACATGGGGGTAAAAGTTCGGACGGTAAAAAAAAATGGAGCTCAGAGCCATTTTTAGTCTGCTATGACTGTGATCTGAATCCTGAAAGTGACTCTGTAAGTGAACACCTGGCCAGAAAGATAAATTGACAGATATTGTCCGAGAACACGATACGAGATCCAGTACCTGTTGCTGTTTCCTGCTGCTCCCTCTGTGAGGCTGATACAGTAACCATGTGCAGATGATTGGGTCCACATTTACAGCTATGCCCTGGACACTAACTAGTAGGACGGCACCTGCAAAACAAAAACTAAAAAATATTAGTGAAACAAAAATGGGTGCAAAAAAACAAAAATAATTGTTAGTATAGTTAAAAATCAAAAAGTTCAGGTTTGATAATGCTACACTAGCAACACCTAAGCATAGGATTAATCAAAATCCATGATAAAATACCCATATTGGAAGTAAATTCAGACCAAACCAAACTATTATTATGAGGAGGGAGATGAGACAGATGAGACCTCTGAAATCAATGTAAGATAATAAAGTGAAAGTGACCCAGATTGTCAATGCACTTCTGTTTCAGAGCAGTCCTTACTGTGTTTCACAGACCTGCTGCTGGGTATCAAGCAGGTTTGTCAGAGTGCAGCAAGGAGCACAGTTTGTTTCAATTGTGCTGTTCAAAGCCGTAACCCCACTAAGCCAAGAATAACATTTTCTTTTGATAAATTTCAATGAAACTCAAGACTTTCACTGGGTTTTGGTTGACTTTTAAAAAATACTCTTGACCAACAATAAGCAGGCCCTGAGGTAATGCATTAGGATCATATCAATAATGATTCCCATGCCACCAGGATTAGTGTAGGCTCTTTGGCTTGCAGTGGAATGTCCCAGCATGATGATAGGAGGATGTTTCTGCTCTAGAAAAGACTTTCAGCAGTTTAATAGAGCTTTGGACTAAACTCAAGTCTTCTGTTTAGGCCTCAGGGTCTGGAATGGGGTCGGAATGAACAAGTATGTGTTTTTACCTCCAATGACGCCCGGCTACCTCTTGCATAGGCTAATATTTTAGCGTCTGTAATGCCTGGTCAGTGCATAATAATAAACCCTCCTTAAGAGCACACTTGCATTTCCAAATACACGTTTTTGTTACTCTAGCTCTCCAGCTTGGCTTGCTCTCCTCTCTATTACTCTTTGTGAACATTGCAAATAAAAATTCTTTAATTTACTCTGCTTTTACAGCATGTTATTAGTGGCCTATGAACTTGTCTGTGTGTGTATTTATGTGCACACCAAGGCAATCATCTGTATCAGAAAAGTAGAAGGTGTGCAGCTGTGTGGTTTCTGTGCATTTAAAATGATTCATGTGTATGATGACAGCCTATAAAATTGTCACTGCCAATGTTTGCGTGTAAATCTAATTTACATTTTTAATACAGCTTGAGGATTCAGAATGTGCTGTAATATTGCACCTAACCCCTTTAGTAATGATATATTATTGGCACAGAATTGTTTTGGGACAAAGAGATTTACTATTCTTACTGAAAACAAATTAAACTGAGAGGCAGCTTATCATTTACACAATGGTAAAGATGTATATCTTTATTGTTGCATTCAAAGAGAATTAATAAACATCTTTGTTTCTAGACATGTTTCCAAGTATGCTATCTCGCTCTCTCTTTTACATCAAATGTTCTCGCATCCAACATCAGATACCTTTTACCAGTCTTCCCAAAAATCCTTAATTCTTCCAGCAGTACTTATCATCCTACAGCCATCACTCACTTTCTCTTCCTGACATGGAATTATAAGCTTAGAACTGTGGCTTGAACTTTTCCACCACATTGTGGCTGCTTAATAGGCTCTGGCTGTGGCTACAGAGCTGGGGTTTGACTTCAAGCTGTTTCATCATCACTTCGGGGCAGCATGGAACCCAAAAAGACTGGGAACAGCCTGAGTAGTGAAAATGTGTTTAATGGAACGATCCTAACTTGTGGTCCTCGGGATGCAGTAAGCCCAATTTAGCACATTTAGCGCAATCAGCAGAAATGACACACAGGACAATAAATTTTCAAACTCTGTTATAGCGGATGGCTGTCTACCAATCTCATCAGTCCAGAATGCTGGTCTTCCAAGCACATCCCAATTTATATACAGCATCTCTGTGATAAACAGTGGCAGTCTGACTGCTTATCTTTCCATACTGAACCTCATGCTGATAAATTCGCCATGTTGACAGATTATAGCACATCCTAAAAAAGCTGTCTTTCTAGGATCATCCTTCCTTCCTCACTGTGTAATGTGCCTGTCTTCTAGAGCTTTGAAGGCCACAGCTTTACTGCATACACTCTCTTCTGGCTTTATCATTGTGTTGACATAAGTGACAAATCCTTTGAAGCATGAAAGATCATCAAAGGGCCTAGCACGCTTAAAGGGTGACCTCGACAGCAGGCTAACTGTTGTTTTTTCCTCCAAGCTCACCGGGTGGCATGTGGGTAATTACACACAAGTAAGAAAAACAAAGGTGTTTTTCTTACTTCTTAAGTATTCCTGACAAAAAAAATGCACAGTGGCCTACACTTTGAAAATATGAACCGAACCACTGACTGCTGTATGAAAAGGCTTGCATTGACTTATCCATGGTGGACCTATTAATGTCAAAGGTGTTGTTTTTTTTTTGTTTTTTTTCCTCAGTGGTGAAATACCAATAGAGGTAAAAGAAAGCTTGGGGCTGCTGGTGTTGTTTTACGGCTGTGACATCAGGCTGCTTATAGCCTCAGGTGACAATGATAGGTCACACCAGTAGTCTTATCTCTGTTCATGTCCAGCCTCACAAATCTAGCCACCACAAAGACTTCTGCCTTCATTCTGAATTCATATACTTGTACAATTATCACAAGCTAACATTGTGAACTCTCTACATGAAAAATTTGCTTTGCTGTGTTGTAACACTGAAATTCAAGAGACGAGGAGTGCTTGGGTCAGAACAAGTTCAACACCAAGTCCCTCATTTGGCACCAAAGTTCTGATTGGGGTTACAAAGGCTGAGACCTCTCAATTAGAAGGCCATGACCTCCGCAGTAAGAGATGGGCAAGGAACCAAAGGGGGTGCTCTCGAACCACCCCCCAGGCAGAGCGGGAGGGGAGGGATTCATGTCCCGGCCAGCTAATCACCCCCTCAGAATCACTTCATTGTTGGATGTGAGGCAACGCAGGAACTGTGCGTCCAGCTTCTCCAACAGAAAATAAATAAATATAGCCCAGCCTGTGTCAGCCAGATGACTTCTGACAGGTTTGGTTAATTTCTAAGCCAAGTAGCAAAACAAAACATTACGCCAGCGTGCACAGCCTACACCGCCTTTAATTGCTTTTCCGATGAGCTCATGACTTGAAGGTGTCCTGGAGCAAGCTATGCTACTCGACAGGTGTTCTTATGAGTGTGTAGGTGTAGCTATAAGTGTAATTGTCTGTGTGTGCGAGAGAGAGAGAGAGAGAAAGAAAGAGAGAGAGAAAGAAAGAGAGAGAGAAAAGAAGTAAAAAAAATGGAACTGCTGACACCATTAAAAAGGGACTCAGCTGTGTGTGGGTGGTTGGCATGCAACACTGTGTGGAGTAATATATATTTTGGTTGTGTAAATGTATCTTTAAGAAGACAGTGTCTACATTACTGCACAGGCACTGATGTCACACAACTTGCAGCCAAACACACATACACACACGCACGCACACACAACACACACAAACAGGCAGTTCTCTTCTCCTCGGTGAGCGACGACCAAGAGGCTCGGGGCTACGCCGCCACAGGAGCCCAGGGGCTCAGGAAGGACACAGGCAAGTCTGACTGGAAACAGACCCAGGTCTACGGAAAGCCAGCTCTCATTCTGGATTTATTTAATACACTACACAACATGCTACTATATACCGCATGCATGTATGAACGTAGGCATGCAAGTATGTGTGTGTGTAGAGCGGTGGGAAGGTTAACAGAGTTAATTGGCCTACATGCATTTTTATATGTTTGAAAATGATAAAACAGGAGCTACACACTGAAGGTTAGATCAACAGGAGCAAAGTAATCTTGAGAAAAAACAAAGAAATGAGACACAGGTAAAGTGCATAAGCAGTAAAACTACAAATAAAAAAAAACTGTTTTTATGGTCACGATGACTTGTAATATGGTCATGACATGAGTTATTGGAATAACAACACTATGTCTCAATGAACACAAAGGTAACCAGTAAATATCACAACAACAACAAAAAAATCACTATGTTGTGCAAGTTTTAATAGTCACTGCACATCCATCCGTCCGTCCATCCATCTGTGCATCCAAGTACCTTACATACAGACCATCTAATGTGCACACTAAAAATTGCTAGCATTATATTAATATTAACATTTCAGCTCTAGTAAATATAAAATAGGGACAATGTTAACACATATAATCAGATTATGTGAAGATGCAAAAATAACGTACAAAAAAAAAATTACTCAGCAGCTATGACCCACGACAACAAATGTCTATCCTTCAGTCGTTCAAAGTCAAATTGAAATAATTTAATGTTCTAACAGTATAACAGTAGTCAACAAAAGTTGCAACTGTTCTACCTCTTTTTGTTGTGACGTCAGTCATGTTCTATTTCACTCATTGGATTGCTTCATCTGGCCAGGCTTTAAAACATACATGGCCGGTAAACTGTCCCCTTCAGGGTGTAACGAGCAAGGTTATAAAAGTTATTCAAAGTTCTTCTTTCCATGAATAAATCATTAACTTTTGCATGTCCATCCAATTAATTCTGTGCTTGCATGATGCTAACTTTACATAACTGACCAATTAAATTTTACTTTGTCTTGTTTTATTTCCATTTTATTGTGCAGATAGTGTTGATATGTAAATCTGATATATTTCATGGTTTACGTTATAAATGATCTTTTAATATTTAATCTAAACACATAAAATAGGCATTTTTTATTTTTGAACAACTGTGTCATAATTAAGTGAACATTTGCATTCACATAAGAAGCCTCACAGCCATAAACAGACAGCATCTGGTTGACTACACAGTTTCATACACCCACATCATCTCTTCTGGTGTTGAAAACCCAACCCAAGAAGACATGGCTGCTTGTGCCCCAACTGAACTAAACCCGTTCTCATTTTGGAGTCTTCAGTATGTCGTTCCTTTCCTAATCTTTCACAAAACACAATGTCTTGCTCACTCAAAACCACATCAATAGAAAATAACTCGCAGCCGAGTGTGACCCAGTCATTTGTCAGCAAGATAGCTTGCCTTCTTAATGAGAGGGAAAACAGTCTGGGTCCTGATTGCATTAATGTATCATTACCATATCCATCACCAGCATTCACTGCACTGGGTGAACTCCAATGAGCCCCAGTGTAATCTTAGGGGAACAAGAGAGACACTTCTGAGCTCATTAAAATAAATGGTCTTGTGCTTCTGCTTTCCCATAGAAAGCTATAGTTGTGCAAAGTCATCTTATAAAAACCTTATCACTACTATCATTCAGTTGTCTCTGAGGGCTTTCTCTTCAGTTCAAACCAAGTTCTCTCAGTTTGTTTTGTAGGGTGAGGAAGGAGGGCAGTTTTTAATTTTCCTTTGACTCCAGCTGAAATTAAACATTACCAAGAATAAACATATTGCCATTGAAAAAGATGAAAATGTTCAATAATATGATTGATTTTCTTTCACACATCACCAGTCTGAAGTAGACGCATTTTGTTTCGTTTACATTTTGTTACGTTTCAGATACAAATTAAAATAATATTTTTAACTGTTGCATAGTTCAATCAGCCCATTATTTGGACATTTATACAGTTAGTTATACAGCTATGCAATTTAAGTTATACAATTTATACATTAAGTTATACAGTCCAATTTTAAATATGCTTCAAGTCTTGCCAGTATTCAGAAAAATAAGCATTGAATGATTAACAAAAAGAAACAACCAGAGTATATCAATATCACCTTAGATCATTAGTTCATTTGATTTAATTGATAAAAAATTATTGTATTATGTAGCACAGTGAAAGAAAATGTTGGTGCCAGCGTTGCCAGTAAAACATAAACATGTTGTGAAAGATATTCACAAAGCGACCAGACTGGATTTGTGTATTGTTGCAACAGGGACCAGATTGTGGGATCAGATTGGGCGTGACGTTCGTGACTGAGTGACTAATACATCCTCCACTTAATGACTTGTGACAAATGCTGGTTGGAGAATGTGATGCCATTCCACAGCAGAGGGAGCAAGCTTGTCTTCATGCTGGTCACCATCATGAAGAGATAGAGTTTTGCGGCTCACACCAGGTCTCACACACTACAAAGACCTTCATTTGGAGAAATCAATACATTGTTAAATTGCCAACATGCCTTGTTTCTCCAAAAAGCAATTATCCAATCCATAAATGCAACCAAACAAGAGTAAACAGAAGAATAAGCTGTTTGGCACTGGCTGAAACAATCTGCCAAATTTTTCATGGGCGGAACCCATAAACTCTGCTGCTCAACTCACAAATACATTTTTCTTAATGTCGGATAATTTAAGGAAAAAAACATCAAACTTTCCAAAAGTATGATTAATTTCCAATAAGCACTGTTACAACAAAGCAAAAGATAATAATAATGTTAAATTATGTTATGTTAAATTTATAAGTATAAATAACCTTATAACCTTAGCCCTATAAAGTAATAATTACCTCACAAAAATGCCTAATACATAGTCATCAATTTAATGTTTCACATAGTTTCAAAACAAATTATTTGCCCCATTTGCCATGTGGAAGTTTAAAAATAAACTATTCAGAAACAGATTAGGGCTTGATATTTGCATTTTCTTGCTCATTCAAAATGTAATATTGCTACTCAAAACCCAACAAATGTAATTTTGCACTACACACAGACCCTTTTAAAAAGCTCTGTATTACATGGAAACAAAGAGGAATCTAGTGAGGGGGAAGAATTTTATGAGATTGCTCAAATCTCAAACCAATCTCTCCACCCTCTTTTTTCAGATTTTGTCTCTGAGGGTCTTTCAGTTTCCATTCCCGCTATCCAACTCATCCTCTTTTTGCTTGCCACAGTAGATTGAAGATTACTCCTCTAAGAGACATAGTTTTTAAGTGGAAGCACATTTGAACCATTTAGCAATTTGGTCTAATGGTTTCAGGATGAGGCATTTTAGCTGCTATGTGGGAACAAAGAGGATAAGGCGATACACAGTGTAATAAAACACCACTTATGACCGGACTTTTTTTCATTCATGAAGCAGCTCAAAGCACGAATAACATTCTTCTATGGCATATATGTATTCTTTGCACAAAAGACATACAGTATAAGAGGAAATGAGCAATGATATGTTGTGTGTGTGTCTGCATTTGTTCTAAACCTTCAGAGAAGCATTTCTTCTTGAGTCCTAGGCCTGTTATTAGCTACCGTTGAATGAAGTCTTGGTTTACACACTCATCACTGACAGTTCAAAGTAAAGGCCAAGCATGTGTTTTGATGTTGGAAGGGGTCAGTCCTGTCTGCACAAACACTGAGGATAATTGGGAGGTGTTTATACATCAGAACTGTATTTAATACAGATAGACATTGCAAACACACGCACGCACACACACACACACGCGTACGCACGCACACACCATGCATCGCTTCAACAACACTTAAAGGATGCTCAGGCCACCTGTAGCACAAGACAGCTGTCTCACATTAAACACAAAGAAGTGCCAGGTCAGTATTCTAAACAAGAGATAACTCCAGGACAGCTTAGTGCAGACCAGAGGAACAGGAGCATGGGAGTTGAAGGATGATAGACATACAGAGCTGTCAGGAGGGAAGGAGGCAAAAGAAATATTATTAAAGCTGCAGTATGTAACTTTTAATTAAAATATGCGTTTTGCATATTTGCTAAAAACGGTTACTATGTCCTAAGAGTGACAGTTAGGACATAACTGTCAGGTTGATCTATGAAGAGATCAACCCCCTCCATCTTCTCCCAGTGCTCTTATTGTTGCCTGCAGAAATGCAGCGCTCCCCATCAAAAACAACCAACCATGTGTACCCACAGCTAAATGGGTTAAAGCCTTAGCATTTCTGCTAGACTCTGCCAACCAGAAGAAGATATAGCACAGCAGAGAGCAAGGGAATAGGACAGGAGATGAGCAACACATACACAAACATGACTGACAGCACCAAGACTCTTCTCATGGTTCTGATTGGTTGTTTCTAGTTAGCACTGGGAGAACGCAAAGGAGCTCAATTTTTCACAGATTATCTGTCTCATACAATACTGTCACGAGATAGTGACAGTTTGAACATCGTAGCTTTAAATGGGTCCATAACTAGCTGTAGCAAACTGTGAGAAACAATGATTTCAGATCTAAAAACAATACAGTCAAAATACTGTAAGCTGGTTAGTTTTATAAATTAAATTAATGTAATTAAAGTATTGTCACATGGACATCGCCATGTTGTTTATCCTACAGTGGCTCATAGGTAGATGACATATGGTCATACTCTGACACCAATGCAGCATGCTGTCTTCAGAAGTCTAGATTTTAGTACATTTCCAGGTCTTTGGAAGTCCTGCTCATATACGGTTTATATCCAACTGAATTCTTTAAAGCATTGGCAAGAACAGAATAGAAAGGATTGGACAGGCAGTATATAAACGTATATCAACTTCTATTTGAAACTATGTAAACATGGTGGCTCAACTTTAATTTTAAACCAAGAGGGAGCTGATGAAAGTTAATGTCCACTAGCTAGTGGCATCGGCTAAAAATCCTTTCATCTACAATCCTTGTATATGGTGCGAGGGTGAGAGAGTAATGGTGAGGCTTCCTCTGTTTACTGACCGTTTATCTAATGGGCATTTGGGGGCTGAAAGGCCACAGCAGGTCAAACCACACACAGCGAAAGGAGTCCAGGACCCCCGGAGGACCACTCAACGTGATGGGATTTTACAACTACTGCTTGGTCCAGGACTACTGAGGCCGCACACACCACTTCACAGCAAAAGACTGACACAAACACACACATACTTGACGCAGAGTGATGATAGTTTATTACTACTGTGCTAGGGCTAAGAGCGCTGCGGGCATAAAGATGAGACGAGGTTTCCTGGAGACCTTGGGGCCCCAAGGTAAAAATGAGGGAAAAACACTTTTAGGCCACTAGATTGTTTCTTTAAATTTGACTTAAACACACTGCATTACATGGGAAGGTTTAAATTTGAACCAATACCAAACTGCATTATGGGTGCAAACCTCACACTGAACCATCAAAACACTGAAAATACTTTGAGTAAATCAAAATCATTTCAGAGAACAGAATTCACCACAAACCCGAGACTACATATTTATAGCTGATAACACCAATTATACCAAATGAAAAGCACAACACATGTGATATCTTTACACTGTTAGCACCTGTGTGGTTCTTATCCTTAGAATCAGTCTCCGGACAGAGGACTGCTTTGTGCCCACCAGACAGAGAAGAAGGGAACACTGAGAAAGTGACTAGCAACCAGCAAATCAAAGACAAGCAGTTTGGTTTGTTTTACATGGTACTGGGCCAGAGTGGAAAAAAAGCTAAATAAAATAAACCTTTAATTTGACTGAAATTGGAGGCAACAGGCGCTGCTGTAAGAAACGGCTGTGAAGTGTGATTTCTTGCGGTTTGGGTTAATCCTGATTGAGGAGCCCCTGAGTTGAAATGTCAGCAATATGAGACTAAAACAAAAATAATTACATCCAGAGTTAATGAGCACAACTGCCTGTGGCACTAGTGAGAGGAGGAGGAGGGAGGGGAAGAAAGAGCAAAAACGAAAAGGAGAAAGACAAAAATACCCCCTTGAACAAGTTTAAAGTGTTGCTGACCCTAATCTTTCAAACAGAAAAGTAAAAATTATACATGAATCGTTAGGCCCGAAACATGCCCCTGGCAGATTTAGGTTTAAAGTAATCCTTTAATTTTACCAACACATTGCTTCCAACTATAGGTAAAGTGAACATTTCAGAGTGGCTCAACTTGAATCTGTGGAGGGAGCCAAAGATGATTTCCTCTGACTTTAAAGAGCCGGTGAGCTGACGTCACCACAAATTACTTTGGAAAATACCAGTAGAAATATGTGGAAATTATAAAGATGTTCATCAATTATAAACATGTAATTGATATGACAATACAGTTTTTTTTTCATTGATAATTAAGAATATATATATATATATTCTTGACAGGTGATGACATTCTATATGTATTCTTTTCCATGATGACAGGTGAGGCTGTCAATGATGCCTCACCTGTCATCATGGAAAAATAATATTAAAATCGTTTATATTGCTATTTTCACCCTGTAGTTTGTTCTATAAAGTACCTATTTTTTACTTGGCTTAACCAATTCTGATGATTTTTTCTTCAAAATCGCTGGATTGTCGCATTTTCCCATTCAAATGCTCAGAAGCGAAGCCGGTGAGGCAGCAGTGAGCTGAGCCTCACCTGGGATTGCGCAACCTCTCGCTAACTGCGCTGTCTGCCACTCTATGGGAGCAAGTTCTTCCTGTCTGTACGCCGGCAATAAAATGGCTAAAAAACATTTAATATATGGACTGATTTTCCATAATTTAGCTTATTTATATAATGTACAGTGTTTTTTTTCCACCAGCTGTGTGTATCATGTTTTGTGTGCGGAGGAGCGATCAGAAATGGCAGAGAACAGACTCGAGGTGAGGCAGGCAGTTCTCTTGCCTCATCGTTAGGGGCGCTCAGGATCCCAGATATTTTGACTCCCAGACACAGTGAGCTAGCCGTGGAGCTAGCCATACAGTAAATAAGTAAAGTACAGCGCGATATATTTGTTTCCTCCGCTTCATTGTTCTGTGTGCAAAATTCGTGTAGCTTGGCGGAAAGTGCTTTCTCGGTCTTTCCCTTTGCTGTGGATCATAGCACGAAATTAATACCTACATTATATAGTCGTAAGTGAGAGCCTCACCAGCAATGACCCCCACCGCGCGTCCCTGATGTATATATATATATATATATATATA
>NW_006799975.1:2458416-2512145 GCF_000485575.1 Poecilia formosa
TATATATATATATATATATATATACATCAGGGACGCGCGGTGGGGGTCATTGCTGGTGAGGCTCTCACTTACGACTATATAATGTAGGTATTAATTTCGTGCTATGATCCACAGCAAAGGGAAAGACCGAGAAAGCACTTTCCGCCAAGCTACACGAATTTTGCACACATATATATCCCCCCCCTCCCCCCACAAAAAAATTATTATCCTCTCACACCGTTTTAAAGTTAATATATTTTTAATTTGTCACAGATAAAGTCAACTATGATGTTATTGGTGATGCATTCCAAATAAACACATTGTCCAAAATATGCCAGAAAATTACAAATAGGTCAAGTTAGGTCAAGTGTTTTAAATATTATAGACTTGGATTTTTGAACTATTCAAGTATGTGTATAAATATCTATGCATTTCATTAAAATCCACCTAAGAGCATCTTACTCCATGCACTCTGGCTGACCGGTGCACAGCTGCCTGAGGGGGCTGCGCCAAGGCAGAGAGGCTAAAAGCAACAACAACCTACATCAAAGGAGCTGCACTTGTAGAACATGATTATCAACCTTAATGCTCTGATTCAGTGAATCCTCCTCTCTTACCTCCCCATGCACACATGGCATGGGGAGGTAAGAGAAAATCTAAGCTAAGCATAATATTATACTTAGCTCTTTTTTTGTCTTTACCACTTAATTCTACTTCCTTACAAGTATTACAAGTAAACATCAGTAGTTTTCCTAAGAATTATTGATAACAACGTAGCACTCTGAGTTTGCATTTTGCACTTTCAAAATAAAAATGTGGTTAGAAGAATTGTCACATAGAATGTCTGTCTGACTGACTTCCTCAAACAGCCAATAGCTTTCCTAAAAGAAACAACAAAAAATGCTACTTGGTTGCCAGAATACTCATATTTGCAAACCAACTTGTTAACTGCAAGAAGCTTTCACTCAAAACAACCGTAAAAATTTCAAAGTAAATTTAAGATTACCACAGGAACAAATGAAGAAAGAGAGCTTGCGTATAAATGAACATGGCTGTCTTGGAGAAAGTGACCATGAAAAGGCCATGATGATTAAATAGTAGTTGCTCACTACATTGTTCATGTGAATAAAGATGGTCTAAAGTCCTGATGATTGATTGCTACATGAAACAGCATTATTACAAATCCACTCTGCATCTCTTATATTGGACATTAAAAAAAACACTTCTTACCAAAACTGAGAGTAAATATTTGCCTAAAAAACATGTTTCTTCTATTCAGTGAATCATTTTGTTAAAACTTGAGTTTGTGCAGCTCTTTATTTTTGCATAAGTTTCTATATTTCAAATTAAAACTTGGATAGAATGATCTTGAAGCTTTGGCATGTAGTTCAGGATTAACTGGGTCTCTCCAGAAGCAAAATGAAACCATGATCCAAGTATTATTATCGTCTTACTTTCACAGTACGAATATGATTCATTTGATTGTGCTGGTAATTTGCTTTCAGGAATCCAGGCCCAAGATGGGTGCAGCTGAATAATAAAGACCAGACAACAGTATACAAAAAAAAAAGATCTTTCAATCCAAGTCCAAGGATTGGTCAACACAAGTCCACAGAGCATTACCTAACTATAAAGGATTGTGTTCATCTTGTGTTTTAGTTGCTTTAAGTTCAGGAACAATTTTGGATCAGACCTGAAAAAGTGTTGCAAAATAGAAGGTCCGTCACATGAGCCGATTCAAGACCTGAACTTGACCATATGGTGTCACACACAATTAAAATTAAAATTGCTTCATGGACACAAACCTAGGGCCCTGCAGAATCAATTTGGGCCTATCCAGTCAAATTATTAATGAGTCCTACACAAAAGGGGACAAGTGAAGATCTGTACCATTTTTTGTAGCAATTTACTTCAATGTGTCTGCTAGCAACATGCAATTATGGTAAAAAGGGAGGGGGGGTGTTGGACTTGCAAAGAGAACTTTGTCAATTAACATTTCTTCAGTTTCTGAGACATCAGGTTTCAGAAAAGAGCACCAACCAATGAAATCCTTCATCACTGAGCCAGGATCAGAGCCCTGGTCATCAAGTAGAGGCACAATCACTGAGCTATTAGCAAACTTTATGATGCGACTCTGGCATGAATAAGTGCAAGAAATAAATGAAAGTGGTGAAAGAACACAGCCCTGAAGGGAACCAGTGGATGTTAAAAGTATGTCAGATTAAAAAAAAAAAACAAAAAAAAAACATAAACCCTTGTCCTTTGCTTGTAGTGAAGTTTAAAGGTGATTCTCAAAAGATGTCATAAGCAGTGAGGTAAAAGCAACAAGATAAATATCATTTTGTACCTATGGGAAATTAAGCAATTAAGTACAATTTCTGCATCTTTCTGATTTTTGGGCATTCTATGAATTTTGAAGTCTTTGGGAAGATAAAAAAAAATGCCAGCCAGATGTGGCACATTTACTGACAAAACATTAATGCTAGAGTGCCTTTAGCAACACAAACCACTGCCTGCAGATTAGAAACAAGAACAGCTGACTTTTTTTAACAGTCTGGAATTCCTAAAGTATCAGATTTTAAGTAATGTGAGAATTTATAAAGTAATATTACAATTTCACTTTGAACTGTCAATTGATCATGAGTAATGATCTGAGTGTAATATTTGTACTGCAAAAATAGCTCTTCTTATAAAGCAAGACAGTGAGGCTGCAAATTAGTGCTAAATGTTGTTAAGGTGACATAAGTTATTGTGTAACAAATCTTTCACAAGTTATTACAATTTAATTAAAGCTAGATAATTTGTACAATAGGGAAAAAAGTTCAAATAAAATCTCTTCCATCTATATTTTACAGTCAGATCAAATTGAACAGATGAACCTACACATGAATTCAAATCGATAAAAGTGTCATGAAATCCTCACCCTTTCATAAATCACCTTTTACCAAACTCACATTAGAAGGATTGGTATTGTAACAAAGACAATCAATTCAAATAAGCATGAAATAAATCAGTTTTATAACATACTGCTTACATGTATTCACCTCTCCCTCAGGCCCATGCCCCTCTGTGATTCTCTTTCTTGCCTTTATGTCAGAATCACAGACATCTGCGCCCCCCCACCATCACCACTGCAGAGGTTTATTTGACTTGAAAATTACCTTCCTCATGTTTAACATATCTCCAATATTGTCATCACCAAATATTTATTTGTAGAGGAAAGGACCTCTGAGTGGCTGAATTCCTTTTGCTTTGCAGCATTTACACAACTTTTTGCATGAGAGCACAAACACACTCTTCCACACAGCCAAGGCTAGATGTGTTTATGAGAGTGTTTCGCACAACCCTCTAGCATATTTGTAAAGTGCCTGCATTTACTTGCTTCAGTGAAAGTCTGCTCCATTTGGAAAGTGACTGTGGGTATTTGCATGATTATGTCTATTTCCTCTTGTGTAAACTGCTGCTGAGCTCCCTCCAGATTCTAACACTTTGGGGTTTTTGATGAGCTCAGAAAACGACACCAAAACTGCATGCTCTGGTCACGCACTGATTAAGTGACTGATTAGAACCAAATCTTAATGATTAAATTACTTTTTAGATTTTATGCAATACACCACATTATTTTAGCATTTTAAGCTTGATAAGTTATAGTTTTATCCAAATGCACCAAAATTAAATACCTCCATGTGTTTACTTACTGTTTCTTCTATGCTTCCTTTTATCTGACAAAAAGTGAGTAATAAGTATGTATTCAGTAAAGTTGTTGTGGCCAAAGAAGGAAACATTCATTTGATTGGAGAGAACGACACACCACAAGGGGGCAATGATGTAACAAAGACCTGGGAAAAGGTCTGAGAGAGTTCCTCATTAGGAGCTGACAGAGTGGCAAGCACTGATCACTGAGTATTAGGAAGCTTGAGGTCAGGTGGTGGAAAAAAGGAGAGCACAGTTTACTTCCACAAAATGGGAATATTTAGCTTTTACAAAGAGAAAGTTGTTGCAGGAGATGGAAAACAGTGGGGGACAGTTGTAGGAACACGACGGACACAACGTGGCGGCCATCATGTGACCTGCAAACCCATGGTGTTTAAACAGAAGAAAAAAAAATCAACCCATTAATTCTCAACTCTGATGTTATTGATTAAAGACAATGGTAAAAATTTGTTTACTTTACAAAGAACACATACATTATTTGAATTACTGCATCTATTAATCTGACAGCTAAATCTTTGACCGTCTTATCAGTGATCACATTTGTTGTACTTCCCATTAAATGCATCAAAACTGAAAAAAAAAATAAAAAAAAATCCCATTTTGTTTTTTCCGGCAAATGCATCAACAAAGACACTTTTGTTTTGAGTTGAGCAAATTTCACATAAAAGTAAGGGCCATAAGCTTTGATCCAAAAATGGGCAGTTGGGTTAAAATGACTACTTCTTAAAAAGAAACACCCAGCCCATTTCTCTTAGTTGATGTTTTTATATATTTTATTTTTCAATAAAAACAAAGTTAATGCTACTTTATATGAGTCATATTCTTAAAAAGAAGAGCTTCATCTTCCTCAGCCAGAGTAATTCATGCATACCTAATTTAAATTAGGAGCTAAAATACAAAAAATGGAAGTCATTTCTCTCCTTTGAACACTAAAACAGAGAAACAGCATATAACCCATAAAAACTGACCTCCCACAGAGTTGTCCCAGTGGAGCCCCAGATCCCATAGGGAGGCACCCTGGTATGTCTTCAGTGACCTGTTCCATGAATAGGAGTGGAAACTTCCTGGACATTTCCATTGTGTCTATGGTGGCCAACAGCAAACATTGGAGACCGCATCTTTAATTTTTCTTAAATTCCTCTTAAATTTTTCACAACTTGGAAGGTCATCACTGCACATAAGGTAGGTTTCTATCAGAAAAACTAAAACCCAACAAGCAATTGGTGAGAACAAAAATCTCTCCAAAAGTTCTGTTTTCTACTTTTATGCTATTGTACTGAACAAGACTTTCTGTGCAGGTTTCCTGACCAAACTCTTCATGTGGTGGACTTTCTGTGGACCTTAAAGCTGGACCGACAGTTCCTCTAGATGATACATGACTCTTTGGTTTAATAGATAACTCATGTTGGAGTAGATGAGGGGTTCAGTAACAGATTCAGTGGCACACTCGTATAAAGATAGATTACTGCTTGCAGTACTTGCTGCTATACTACAACCTTTTTTTTTCCAGACTTAGCATGCATCCACCACACTCAATTCTGTGTGACCCCAACAAAATGTGGCAAATGAACTAATGGGACTTAAATCAGTACTGCATTTAGCACACTGAAGAAAGAAGAAAAGAAAACAATTTGTAATTACAGTCTCAATTAATTAATTGTATAATGTATTGAATCGGTAAAAAACGACCCCTTTCCTCCCCTTAAAAAAAAAAAAAAACCTCTTATGGACCTTAAATCATATGTGTATGACTACCCCAATCCTTATAGAGTTTTGGGATTTCTGTAACATTTTTGTGTGTTCACTTCAAAAGCTGCTTGTAATTACTTCCATGCATTAAACTGGAGACCACAAACAGCCATGAAGCTGTGCTTTTTTTCAAGCTCCAAATGGTGTTTATTAGGCTGCTGTTTAGGGAAATGAAATTTTCACTATTTGTGGAGTGCAGATCTCTCATACATTGAAAGTTTGCTGCAGCAGTACACTACAGACTACATTTCTGCATTCATTGCCCATTAGATATTGGGTACATAAACTTAATAGCAGAAAGCTTACACTATATAGTATGGTTTGAGGTGAATCAATGCAGATGATGGGATCTGAAGTCCATTACCCAAAGTGCGATCAACCAATGGGGTGAAACTATCAA
Organism: Poecilia formosa; assembly: GCF_000485575.1. Lineage (NCBI taxonomy): Eukaryota > Metazoa > Chordata > Actinopteri > Cyprinodontiformes > Poeciliidae > Poecilia > Poecilia formosa. Next base: position 2,464,259 of record NW_006799975.1, read on the forward strand.
GCCACTGAGGTCTGTCTGACAGCCGTCTCCAGCACCCTGCTGCTCGTTCCCTCCCCTGGCAAAGATGACCCTATGTTCACACCAAGATAAATACGGGAGTTGCGGTAACGTCTCTGAAATGCCTCTCTTCACCCCATCTACCAGCTCAAACTACCACCTACTGTGTGGGTACCCGCTGAGTGAATCTGCTGAGTGTCATGATAAGACATCATCTTCTCAACAAGCTCTGCTCACTGGGATTACATGGGATTTAGGTTAAATGAATGGCTTAGTCTCCTTCACCTTCTGTAATCACATCATGACAAGTATTGACCAGCTTAAACAAATACTGACAAGAAGGTAAAATTCTATATCCGCAGAAAAGCCATTTCCCAAACTGCTTGTCTATGGGGTGTTGTGTGGCTCCAGAGTTGGCTTTGTGGTGGCTTTCCAGTGCCTGCAGAGGAAGCTCCTGTGGAGGTTTCTGATAGCAGAGAAGCAATGGCAGCTGATAAGAAAGGTGTGAACAGCAGCATAAGCATGTCACTGCAGGAGGCTGAGACTGACAGGCCACCAAAGGCTGGAGAGCTACAAGACCAGGGAATGTAGATAACAGCCCTACAGAATGGGTCATCACAGATCTTTGTTTAATAATTATGATTCTTAATTTTGTTAAAACCCTAAGTCATAGCTTTTGACTTTAGGTTTTAGTTAACTTAATTAATTAATTTGCTAATACACGTTTATGGAGTTTTCATAGATACAGGAATATTGCAAACGATGCCTTAATAAATCACCTAAAGTGTTGGCTTTTTCATAGTTAAAGTAAGACAAAGGTAAGCCTGTTTTTTTTCTGGCCCGGCTCTGAGGATTGTGACCAGATATGCTAGATGGTTGTGGGTTTGAGTAGTTGGTTACGTACTATAACTATATCTCATTTGAAAAATGACTTGGTCTTGATGCATCAGTTCATTACTTTACTGAGTCATAAATCCTCTGTGTGATTCTGTGATAAGGTCCCATTTTTAAAAGCCCCCCCATCTGCTCCTTATCAGTCCGTCTCACCCCTTCTTTGCCCCACCTCCCAATTTGCACCCCCAACACGATGTGGAAAAGCACGACGGTGTGACCTTTGACACTTTAATCAAGAGGAATTATAGAGACTCTTAAACAAACCCGACGGACTGGGTAGATTGGGCTGACAAGGGCGACTGGTTGGCTGGCCCAGAGGCTAAGAGGGATCCAGGAGCAGCAGTGCTGAAATGCTGTCGCCAACACTAGAGGTGGCAGAAGTGGTGGGAGAGTGGTGGACATTACAGGGTTTACAGATTAGGCTGTCTTATTAAACCCATGATAGGAACTTTCCACCCACTGAGTGCTGTCACACACCACTTTCCTGCCTAGTTCACATAAGCCCTGTTTCAAAGAGACGGCCTCTTTATCTTTAGAGGGTTTCTTTAATAGAGGAGAACTAAATCACAGTAAGTTCTGAACATTATTGGACACAAATGTGAACATACTATACATCAGAAAATAAAATATTCACCTTCTATACAACGGTATTTTAGACATATTTAAACAAGACTTTTTGTTGAAGCATATCAGCATGACCAAAAATTGTTTTGGGAAAGATATCCAAAAAGGAGTTAAATGACGGAATGTAAAATGCACGCAGAAAGGAAAATTGTGCAGTCAAAAAACTCTGAATAAAAAGTGTGTTGATGAATAAAAGAGAAAAGCAAAAAAAGTTTTGGAAATACAGCAGTAATCCTAAATAATGCACTAGTTGACAAGAAACTTTTCTAAACAAAAATAGTAAAACAAAAACAAATGGGTCAAAATTACTTTCACAAGATCAAATAGTATAATCTCTTAGAACAGGCCTTGTAGGTTTTGTAGTTCTGTGTGAAATAAAACATGTGGAGGCATCAGATACGATTTATTTTGAATAAGGACATTTTCTAAAAAAAAATAATAATTACACATGTGTATGATGCAGTTTAAAAAGGAACTAAATTCAAATGTGTTTCCTTATAGGCATTACATAAAAAAACATCCCCCCACCCCCTGTAAATTCTTAACCTCTCACTTCATAAATGACACCTTGTGAATGAGCTCCATCACATCACCTCTCTACTCTTTAGTACCAAGCTCCATTGAAAGCTGGTCTACTGCACACTGAGCACCACACATGTAGACAATTGATCCATCTCCCTGAGTGGACCAGCAGAGTGAATTTAATGCCTCCACCTGGCCAGAGATCCTCGCCTGTCTAAAATCACAGGCTGACACTGACAATTTAAACCAGAGCAGACACATTCAGAAGTCTTTATTTCTTCCACCCACACTTGCTGTCACAAGCTTTTCCTTTCCTTCACGTTTTGTACGACCTGCAGATGGCTAAAGGATGCTTTGTTCAGGTGAATGGCAGTTTTCTGCTCTGATCATGAGATAATGAGAGTTAACAGCAATATTTTGAAACTCAGAAAAACGTGTCAACCCCAAAAGATTTTCAGGTGTTTCTATTTATCAACCTCTACAAAGTCCAAATTTAAAGTTATAAAGAGTGCTCCATAAGGCAGCAGTTAGCTGCTTAGCGGCAGTCTTCTTGAAAATATTGGAAATGGTAATATAGGCATATTCAGTGCAATTAAGAAAAACTAGCTGCATTTTTTTCTCCTATTTAACACCGATTACCAAATTTGTTTTCAGTCACAAGTCTTAAAATTGATACATAATGAAAAAATAATCATCTATGCTTAAATTGTGTGGACAAGCTGATGACCTGATCAGCTGAAGCACAGCCATATAAAGTGATATGATCAAATGTATGAGAGATCTTGCGTTCTTTTCCCAAACACATCAAGGCAGGAAGGCCCTATTAGTGAAAGCTCTCAGGGAATTGATAGGCGGTTCTGAGGCTTTAAACCTTGGAGCAAATTCTGCAACCTAGCTGTGGAGTTTAGAATCACATAGGCAAGGGTGTAGCCTGTAGGCAAAGTGTCAGGCCTCTTCTCAGTTCAGACAGTCTGTACAGCCTGAAAGCTTGTTGAGTTAATACACACTCTGGGTACAGAAACACATTAACTGCAGCTTTCAAAACACAGGATCAGATATCTTTCTAAAATGTTTTCCTAATTAATTTCAGTAATAAATGTGTTGGCTGTGTGGCATGTCTACTTTATTTTACGCTCACATATCACACAAATCTAGATGTGAGAAAAAAGTACAAATGACACCCTTTATGCCTGTAGGCAGAGCCCACTTTTAAATCCTCTATTCACATCCCCAGAATAAAATAAATCCAACAGAAGCCAAAGGCCTTGGTAACCCAAGAATGCTGATGCTGCAGATAAGGGTGAGTGAGAAATACATTTAAAACAAAGGTTAGCGTTACAGCACAAACTTAAAGAAAAGCAAACACGTTGAAGAGGCTGCCTATAATCAGATATTGCATGTGGACATAATTGTCATCACCACACAACTCAGGAAATTAAGGTCATTAGTGCACTTGTTTGGGCCTGTTTCTAAGATACATGGTGTGATGGAGGGAAAAAAGAGAAAACTCTAGATCCTTAAAGTCAGAGAAAGACAACTAGCCATAAAACCGTAGTTGTGTTGAGGATGACCAGTCACAAGGCCCTCCAAGGTCCTAAAAAATATTGGGCTCAAGTTACCAGAAGAAGCTGAGGGAGGTAAGGGAGCGCGGTGCTCTTTGCACTCAAACGACCATAACTCTCACAAGGCCAGAGCCTCTGTCACTAGATGATGTCCTGGTTGGTGCTCCCCATCACCTCTCAGATAAGTTCCCAGTGACAGCTTCCATTAACATTCCTGCCCAACCTGGCAGACAAGTACAAAAAGGTTAAGTGGGGTGGGGAAGCTGAATCAGTTTGAAGGTCTAACAAGAAAAAACAGAGAATATGGTGATGGCTAGAAAAGACCTTGAGAGGGAAAGGAGGAAAGAGGGTGAAGACCAGGAAGTAAGGGGCTACAGGACTGCAGGAGGGATCTGGAACTCTTTTTCTTGTCTGTTTGCAGAAGCAGGCCATTTGAGATTATTGTTGCAATGTCACAAGTACTAATTGTTGTCAGTGTGAAGATGTTTCGGTTTAGTTCATGCATAAAAAGCTAGTAGTTGTAGTTAGCGGGTGTATGTTTTATCAAAATAAATGAAAGTCATTGCAGTCTAAGTATAACTGTACTCCTATCAAGGAGTACAGTTATACTGTATAGTATAGTATAGCACAGTATAGTATAGTATAGTGTACTGTATAGTATAGTAAAGTATAGTGTGCTGTATAGTATAGTGAAGTATAGTATAGTATTAGTATAGTATGGTATAGTAAAGTATAGTATAGTATAGTATAGTATAGTATAGTATAGTAAAGTATAGTGTACTGTATAATATAGTATAGTACAGTACAGTACAGTACAGTGGAGGAACAAAATCAATGGTGCACTCCATACATAATAACTGCACACAATCAAAGTTGTTAAAGATGTGAATAGATTACACAACTTTTAAGTCAGACCGCTTTTATAAATTGGTACAAAAGGAAATAGAGTGACATGAGCAGTGTTGAAGGAATGTGGAATAAATGGGTTCAACCCCTGAGGTTCAGATTCAAGGACTGGACTAGCTGACAAGCTGCATCACTTAGCTCTCTGTATGTGGAGGAACAGAGCAGGGTTAAGCTTTGCATAATTAAGCAATATTCAAACTGACACACAAACTGTCATATCACAGGGTTATAAATTATAGCTTCAACACAGGCAGAAAAGAAGCTTAGTTTTCACACTTAGAGTAAATTCAACATTAATGAAGGTTGTGAGTGCTACATGCCATTCTTCATGGAGCCTTACTTCACACCTCAACTCCCCCAGTCTGGTTCCCATTGAATGATTCTGTTAATTACTTCACATTTTACTTTGCCAAAGTTGTGAGAAATCTCACTGACTGCCATCACTGTCACACCCAGACTCCTGTAACAACTATTGGCTTGATGAATTGAATCTTATCCTAGTCCCCAAGTACTAATCTTCAAATCAGTTTAAAAAGCAAATGATAAAATATGTAATATTTCTTATTCCTTTTATACTCATCTTTCCTCTCAATATTTTCATGCTCCATATTGCTGTTTTATTTGCACACTAGTTTTCACTTCTGTATTATTTATGAGTGTGTGCTGGAGAATTTTTTGCGACAAAACCTTACCCAGTGTGGGTTCACAAACTGACCAGGGCAACAGTGTGCCCTGGGAAAATGTGTATGAAGCACAAGATAAGAAGGGGAGTCGATGTGGAGGAGATTTTGTTGGGGGTAAGAGGCTTTACCAGAAAGAAGGCATATCGCACCAATTGAGCTGTGAAGAACCTAATGGGCTCTTATTCTCTTCCCACGCCCACAGCGTGTTTTCTAAGGGGCACTCAAGCAATGAAACACATATTGGTTTGGCTACTGGTACAGAACTTCAGCCAACTCACTTTACTCTGCCTATTCAGCATCTGCATAAACGACAGTTAGCCTCCATGCAGCTCGACAACTGGCAGAGTATGAATCAGTAACCAAACTTTAATGATTTTAGGAGTCGGTGATTGATCTTACTTGCTGGAGCAGCAATAATGAGAGATGAAAGACAGATGCATGGCTCACAGACAGACAGTGACTCTGATAAACTAAGTGGTGGGATGAGCCACCACAAGATGTTTGTTTCCGTCAGCAAAAAAGACAAGTTATTTGACTTATAGAAACAACAGATATGGAAATAGGACAACTGCTGCAAAGCACAAGTTGAAATAAAGTAGCAAAATAGTTTACAAAATTTTTACTACTGAAATAGAGACGTAGGAGAGACAGTTCTCTGGATAAGACCTAACTATATTAAATTATATGTGCATAATTAAAGACAATTTACACAGTCTTCTGCGTTACACAGTGAGTGTCTAGATTGTGCCTTCTAATTTGTTAAAATAAAACCCCAAACCCTGATTACCTTATGGAGGGAAGCCAACTGTTTTGATTTCGCTGTGAGATGTTTGATCTCACTGTGTGGAATGTGGCGACCTTTGATCCAGTGACAACATTCAATTAGATAAGGTTAAGTAAATTGACCTTCTCCATTCCTGCTACTCAGTCCAAAGTTGGATAAAGGGTAAACAGCTTGTAAGAATGCCATTTCACAGTCAAACCCTACAGAACATGTACAAAGTGTTTCTGGTTTAAAACGACTTGTGTTTCTCTTGTTCTGCAATTATGCTTGACGAATGAATAATCTCAGTGAAGGTAAATTTTGGTTTTCAGGTGTTATATTCACTCAGTAAGGCTACTTTGAAAAATATGAGTCTTACAAATTGTGAGAAAATCTCCTTTAAAGAGATTTTAAAATCTAGTTACATGTTAGTGGGAGGTGATTAGGGAGATTTGCCAGTTACCATGTACAACAGATAATTTTTTTTCTTACAGTGACTAGGTCACATTAAACTTCTCTAGTTTTAAGTTAGAAATAAAGTTATGCCTATTTGTTAATTGGCAAGAGAGTGAAAATATTTTTCTTTTGTTTTCAAATTTAAAAAATTATAAACCAAGAGCTTAAAAATATAGCAAGTGGAGTTTTCTTTTTTCTTAAAGACATTTCACATGTCATCCAAAGGTTTCTTCAGTTCTGAACATGGGTTATAAGTTAGAGTCCAAACTACAATATTATCCAAGTACTCAATTTTGTCATCTTCTGGATGATTGAGAATATACCCCACCATACATACACTAAGGCTCACATTATTTGAGTCAAAGTGTGTTGGCTATCCTTCCACAAACTTCTTACATTTTATTGGAGTTATAACCCACTAAAATTATGAAAACAAGACAAACAATATTTTGTTTGCTAAATATCAATTCATTGGTGTTTTGTTGCAAAGTGTCCAAATTATTTTTCATTGCTAAAAGTTAAATTCACAATAAATGTGATAAAACAGTTAACATTTTTTAACTGTTACACCAACCATTGTATGTATTATGGAGCCTTTGCAAAGATATTCTTAATGAGACTGATTAGTTTCCATCATCTCTACTATCACACAGTATAAAAGGCTAATTGCCTCTACTTTTTCCTCAGACACTGCCCTACCAAGACCACAGCTTATAGAAGTTAAACTGCAGTGACCCAGAATGACCCATTTTCACACTCAAAACCTAAGTCTTCGTTTCTGACTCACCTGCTAATTTAGGATTAGGCTTCTAACTACCACAAAGTACTTGTTTAAAACTTCTGTGGAAAAAAAATTAAAATATTTGTAGCAAATTTTGATTTATCAGCCAAAATCCAGTATCTCAAAACAGTGATAACAATGGAATCCATTTATTTGCAAAACCATCTTCAACTTAACTGTGGGTTCAATTGCAGATGAGCAGCATAGCAGGATGATTATATATTGTTACCTGATGTTGAGCATCTTTTACTCCTGCACAGCTTTAGCTCAAAAGAAGTTTTAAATAATCTATAGATCTATAATTATTATTGCTCATCTCACAGGAACAGTAAATGTACATTCACAAACACATGCTGTGGTTGCAGCAGCATGTCTGCTCCATATAAATTGTTGAATAATCAACAATCCTTGGCAGTTGTGAATGCTTTAATCAAAGGACAAATATTAAACATTTTAAACTTAAGACTGAATCTCTTTCTCCACATCTGTGGAGATGCTAAAGTCAACCCTTCATGTAATTAAAAATTTCCACTTCAAGGTTGGTGGATTTGATCAAACTCTGTAAAAGTCTATGTCTGGGTTTTAAGCTTCTGTTTGCAAACAGCAATAGAGAACTACTGTCATCTACTTTAAAGTTAACAGAAAATTTAACAGGTACAGTCTGGGAGCTTTCAGAAAAAAACTGTGCAGAGCAGAGTTGGCAGCCGTTTTAGGCCAAGACAACTCTCCAACGTTAACCATGTTCTAGCTTCAGCTTTCATTCCCTTGTTTCTCGTTTCTATTCATGTTCCTCAGCCTCACGCTCCAGACAGACTTTAAGCTCTGTGAGAGTGGTCTTAGTAGCCCAACACTTCACAGATGAACAGCTCCAGTAATCGGCCATGATTTATCCCAACAGCCAGCTCTGAGTTGGTTCCCTTGGGTCTAATCTCCACATTATCTGCCTTGCTTGAAATACACACTAAATGCCGAAACATGACCAGAGTGGGAGCGGTGAAGATTGGTCTGGTGAAGAAATGTCAAAAAACTTTAAACATAAAAAAATGAATGATCCAGTTAAAAACAATTGTAAATCTAATATTCTCTGAAGCATATCTGCATGGTGCATTCACTTTGTTTACTATCTGAATTCAAACTACAGGCTGGTCAGTCACAACAGCAATGTGAGTTGGCTGAACCTCTTGTTATTTATCAACCATAAATATCTTTTCAAAACATGGTTGGTTATACAATATGCAAAGATGAACTTATATTTATGCATCACTCAGAGATATAGCCTTATTTATCTCGCCATGTCTTACTGCTATGTATGCTTACACGCTTTAAAATATCATCTTGAAACCAGCATATCACACTAGCCCTTTTGGTGCAATTGCAGAATAATGGCAATAAGTTGTCAGATATTCATTCAGTCGAGAGTAAGTTTGAGCTGTATACAGTATATGTAGTCAGGAAGTGAAAAAACATTTTGCATCCTAGAATCAAGCCTCTAACAACTCCCTGGAGCTACACAGGGAACTCCCTAGGGACTCAGAAAGCATTGTAAATTTAAATCTAAATTACTACTACACAGGAGTATGTAGAGAGTTCATATTTTAAGACATTGGAGGAATTGCTTATTTGTAGAAATGAAGATGGCCTCCTCCTCAGAGGGATTTTAGCAGCCTTGCAAGCCATGCATTTGTCATCAGAACCCACCGCAGCCAGAAAGCTGAAGAAGTTAGTAAAACTATTTGTAATCACTATATGGACTATTCAGTTTCTGTGGGTTTTATGCTCTACTTTAATACATTAATTATGTGTTTTACCTGCCAGAAGGAAACAGACACTATCCCGTCATTAATGTTGAACATTTTGACATCAGGGAGCAAGCTCCCGTTAGTGACTCAAATGTCCAAACCAGACAAAGCAGAAACAATGCAGATTAGTGAGAAGCAGACAGAAGCAGCTCATGTGGAATACACTGATACATGTGACACACACCAGAGAGTGGTATTATAACATAACCATTTACATTCTCTAATATCTAGGGGGATGGACTCTGAGCACTTGAGAATACTTGAGTTATATTGTTTCAATAAATAATATCCACCACTAGGAATTCACTTATTACTTAGGTTTTTATCAGAGGTCACAATCTGTCTTATTTTGTTAGTCAACTAACCCAAACAGTGATGAGCATTTAAATAAATCAAAATGGGTATTTTATGTAACCAGTTTTCATTCAGTAATAATCTATTAAATTATGTTTGAGCCTCTCTTTTTTACCATTTCATTTGTGCTTGCAAAAAAATGCATGAACTGAACCCCAGTGGTTTCATACAATAGTACAAGGTGTTTACGAGTACAAAATGGAAGTAAGAAGAGATGACATGTTAATGTGTTGGTGTAAAATGGGGGTTTGAACTGACAAATGGGAGAACCGTCACAGGACAAATTTAAGAAGAGGAAACTGTTTTCAAAGTAAAAGAGGTCAAAAGCACAATTTAATGCCTTACATCATAGAGGCACCTCTGAATACAAATGTACTGCTTATTGAAAATGTGTATATGGAATTGTGTTTGTCTGCTGATAGTGGAAATTAAAATTATTTGTTCCAACACTTGTGCCAAAACAAGCAAAGCACTCGAAACTAAAGTCATTTCCAGTGTCATTAGTCCTATATCAATCAATTTTCAGACTAATTGTGCGCTGAAATAAAGACAATAAATAGTGTTCCTCTTGGACATCCCACCTGACTGACATGATGAAAATTTGAGTGACACAGATTTTTTTTTATTCATTTATGTTGTAAATTTTTTTGTATGGGGACAAACAACTTTCATAATGAGCTAAGGAAAGTGATCATGGTGTGCTGCCCATCCTAGTTTCTTCTGCACAACAACATATTTTGACACTTGTAGCATTCCATGCGAACTGGCTGGAAGAGTTGGCAAAAATAAATGCATCACTATGTATGGGTTTATAATTAAAAACAACTTTGTCTATTTCAATTTGTTTCTGCCTGCACTTTCAAACGCTTGGAAAGGTCACAATGCACTGCTTATGTACCGACCTCTGGTGCATTTAAATGGCTTGACAGTGATGTGCACAAAAGTAGTGTACTGTTTTCAAAACTGTCTCTGGAAGAGCACACCTCTACCATTAATTCCTTTTCGAGGCAGGCCTACGAAAGGAGGGAGAAAACTACACACAAGCTGCATGTGGAGCATTAACTGGTAAAACAAAGCCAGGATCACCAGGGTGCAGTGGGCTGGCTGGCTTGCTGACATCCTCGTGATTCATATACAGAACATTTTTAATTGGGGTAGTCCTGAGGCATTCATGTTTATGACTATTTATGACATGAAAATTGTTATTCAGATGGTTTGCATTCAAAGGTTCGACTGTATTTTTAAACGCACTTGAACCAACATGTAATGACTTAATGGCACAGCTCTCTTGTGGCCATCTTAAAAGTTGAAAACTAAACTTGTTATGAACTGAAACTACAAGCACCTCAGCAGCAGAACCTGGTTTTACGCCGGCAAAAAAAAAGTAACAACCACAAGGGCTGAAGGTATTTTCTGCCGAAATATGTCATGCTCTTACAGAGCAGAGCAGCTTTAGAGACTGAAGGAAGACATACTCAATATTAAGCAGGAGGTTTTAATCTTTTTGCCTGACAGGTAAATGTATGTACCGCCAAGAACTGTCTGAAAAAGATATTTATCTTTCATTTATTCAGAAACACTTCAGGGTATATTTGGTCAGGACCCAACTTTATGAACAAAGGGTTTAACAGATTGCCACATGGGGATTTTCAAAAGCATACAAGAAATGTATTTTTAGTAGCATTATGTCTACTGAAGATCCATCAGCAACAAAAAGTTCAGGCAGCAGCTTAAAGACATCAGGCTGCTGCCTGAGACAAAGCCAGACTGTTGATTTAACACTCTATGGAGTGAGAGGACGCATACAGAGGAGGGGAAAATAACATGATAGATGGACATATAAAACTACGACAGGCTTCTGAAAGATTGTAATGGAGTAGCCTACCAAGGGAGATCCTGTGTCAGTTCACACTCCATCTACAGAGTCAGTCCTCCATTACAAAAAGCTTTGGTTTCACAGTGAAAGAATTTGCATAGCTTTCCTCTACATATACGTGTGTCCATGTATCAATGAGGATAATAGAGTGTCTGTGAGCTGCATGTGTGAAATGGTCCGATCAAAGTAAGGAGGCAGTCATTCCCACCTGCTCTCATTAGTCTTAGGGTCCTACATGCCCAGAGCAGAATAAGGTACCACCTGTTTCTGACTGCTCTGGCTAGATCCCTCAAGACACTTAAATTAATGCACACTACGAACACACCCAACCATACAAGTCAGTGTGAAGAATCAATGAAGATTAAACAATCCATGCTATTTAAGAGGAAATTGTTTTCCCTTAAAAGTATGTGTGCTACATATGCAACACTGGTAGCAGTAAGTATTGAGTTGACAGACTGCATAAAGACATTGACTTTTTTTTTTTTTTTTTCAGATTTTTAAAACTGGAGGGAAAAAAGTATCATGCATATCTATGAAGGAACTAAATGTGATCATAATTATAGAGCCAAAGAAATTCTCAAAGGACCATATTCGTGTTGCATTCATAATTCCTTTCAATATCTTTAAACTGAGATTAAAGATCACTTTGTTGCCCCATTCCCACAGATCCTATGGTATGGAAAAAACATCAAAACAGGAGGGGTTTATAGGGAACATCTTTAACATTTGCTCCGTTCACAGTGTGCTTGATTAAATGTAACATTTTAGGATCCCAGAGTTCTGAGAAAAGCATAAATCATTCTCTCGCAGCTGCTGGTGTGCCTAGGGAAAACACATGCTATTCCCCTCTTTCCCTTTCTCTCTGATCATAAGCCCACCCGATTTGTTGGTCCCTCAACTAATGAAACTCATAGTGAAGGGTGTGTGTACTGGTAGTAGACACCTGCAGGTTGCTGCTACTCAAGAGGTTCTGGAAAACCATGGCTCTGACCTTTAGTGCCTCTACTCTAACCTCACCTTGGTTTTCTCAATCATCAGTAACAAAGAGAGAAGCCGTCAGCCAGTTACTGTCCAGCAAACAACGATTAACAGAGTCAATTACGTTCTCTTTAGTGATGTACAAAGCGGTTAATTTTTGACTTTTTCGAAAGAGAAACTCTTAAAAAAAACATATACATATATATCACTATTAAGAACAGTAGAACAATTTAATTTGAAGACAACGCATAACTGACCTTGTAAATTAAAAAAATGCTTAAAGGCAATTACACATCCTCCAAAGATAATTTCTCAGAGGACATTTCAAACCAGAGCTGTTTGGGCCTTAAGCATCAACAGTTGAGCCTTTAATTGTGTTCAATTTATTAGAACGTTCCAACCTCAACTCAATTAAATGAAAACAGATTCGTCTCAATCTGCAGGAGTTCTGCAAGTGTACCAGGACTTCCTTTAACCACCAATCCAAAACCCCAACCCACTCCCTTCATTTTCTAAGTAAACTGGAATTTTGTTTTAAGTCACTGGTAAACAACGAGACAGAAAACAGATGTCCCTGGCCATATTTCCAAACTACTCAGTCTTTCAATAAAAAGATTAAAATAGGAGGGATTGCAACATGATTAAAATATTTGTCCAAGTTCCTACTTAAATGTGCCACCAGAAAGTCAACAACTGGCACCATCGCTGCTTTTACATGGGCAATTTACATCTCATTTGTGATTTGTCTTACAAGTGTTTCACAGGGGAACCAATGCAAAAAGACATGCATGCTGCAAATGTGGATAATATGTATATCAGACCAGGAAAATTATAGAAAGTGGAATCCTAGTGATGGAAACATTTTTCATTTTTAATTAATGGAAAATATAATGAATGGAGACTTAAAAGATCCTTAAGACAAATGCTGGTGATATCTCTACGAAATGACAGAACACAGGTCACACGTATGAACGGAGGTGAAACACTAAAAACAAGACCTTAACTAACTGCACTCACATTTTCTAAAACATGAACGTACAAATTAAGGTTTATCAGTTCTATTGCTTGAGGAGAGTAAAATAAATATAAGACATTTAAATGACAAAACAATTGCATTTCAATATGACAGTTTCCACAAAGTAAAAGTAATTCAGACAATGAAAGTCGATTAGTGAAAGTCTATTGCAGAATATTTTATCACAACGGTTATAGTGAAAGAAAGGCTTACTTTAGTTTGCTTACCCAGATCCGAAGGTTTATATATACATTAACATACACCAAGTAATCTCTTGACTTTGAAATGTCACAATCACTTAATCTCCTAAATTGGCTCTCTAGTAGCAAAGAGAATGAACTCCAAAAGGCTGCAGCCTTTTAGTTTTTTTTTTTTTTGGACCACCTTTCACCTCTGGCAGAACGAGGCGTTACATCTATCATTCCATAAACATTTCACTGATAGGCTCTCAGTCAGCTCTGGTTGACAGCAGGGACTTGTGCACACACCAAAGGCTTTGATGTGGGGCTGAAAAGCCCAGAAAAACCAGACCTTTAAGTGGACATCTAAGACTGCCTGCACTCACACACAGGCTTTTCAGACTCTTCCAGCACACGCACACACACACACAGCAAAACAGAAACGAAGAGAAAAATCCCGGCCCATCAATTTGGGTGCCCCTTTATATGCCTGTATGGACAGGTGAATTTTATATAAAAGGACTTCTGGCACAAATTCAAATTTTGCACATGTACTCGAGCTAACATGTATGGTCAAGAAAGTTACACAGAACAATATAAAACAAAGTTACACCATTTGCTTTTTGGTAAAGACTACTTTAAATCAGATTACTAAACAATTACAAAATTCAATCATTAATGTGTTTAAAGAGAAATAAATGAAATTATAGACGTAGGTACAGAGAGTCCACATGATAAAAAATAGGTATCTGGACAAACTGAAGAAGAACGAAATAAAGACACTTTAAACAAAAAAGACTGGAAAAAAGAAGAGGCAATATAGAGAAGGATTGCAGAGCTCCACAGTTAAACATCTGCTGGGGATATAACTTTTTCTTTAGGGACTCAAAAGCCCAACTTCATCAACTTCATCTTTGGCCTCACTGTCCCTTTATGCTTCTATTCAGACTTCTGCTTTGTGTTTATGTCAGGTTTTAATATTCAAAAAATATGTCTTTAGTTTATGAGCCACTGCTTCGCTGAAGCAATATGCCTACTAAATCAAAGTAATAATCTGAAACCATGCACTAAACAGAATTTACCAGAATTCCTACATTTATCCAATGTCAATAGAGACAAAACCAACACTCTGTAAAAAAAACTGTACATTACTTTAAAAACTCCAGTATTTGTTACAGCTGCAAAACAAATGCATTTAATGGCACTGCAGAAATCAATCAAGTCTTGAAAAGAGGATGTTTTTTTTTTTCCTTCCCATGTCTCTAGTTTTAAATGTGTGTATGCAGTTAGGTCTGTACAGGAACATAGTATCTAAACAACATTTCTACAACACTGGTGTCCCTCCTAAAATCTGATTTCCCACCTCTACAGTCTAAAACCAACTCATCTTTGGAGCCAAATAATCGTTCTTTTACCTGAGTTCCTGCAATCATCTCCTTGCTGAGGCACTTGTACAGAAAATGCCAGCAGGTCCGGCGCCAATAAAGATTCGGGCTTGCGAATCTCATTAAGCCAGCGACTCATGTGGAGCTCTTTGGTGTCAGAAGGGCCCTGAATAAGTGGAACCAGCTTTTCCTTTATGCCCTCCTCAGAACCTGAAAGACAAGAGTTTAGGTTAAATCAAAATTCTTAGCTTGTCCTATTTCTGAGTTCCCAGCCAACAGCTGGCAGCATATCTAGTCTTTGACCTTTATTTGGAGCAATATAATTTGGATCCCAAGGTACCACTTTATCTAAAAACGTTTATCGATATGCTCCAAGACAGCATCTCTCTTCTATCTGTTGTTATTATTTTTTTATTTTCAATCCAGGACCGACTAGCTGCAAGGTAAAAGAGCTAATAGCTACAACCTTGTGATGCATGTTATCACAGCAATTCAAAACAATCATAACACAATTATACTCTTACTAAAGCTTAAAACAAAGTCTGGAATGAAAAGGTAAAATAAAGTACTGCATAAAATTTGGGTCAAAATACCATGCATCATAAAAAGTAAGCATACAGTAAATTCCATGAGGAAAAATATGATGAACATTTGTAGCTTATTCCTTGTTACTGAAAAGAAAAATACTCAATCCAAAAGTTGCAGGTTTGACTCCAGCGTTCTCCTGCCCAGGTTTATAAAAATGTGCATTTTTGGGGGGGCCTGTGTGGCTCTAGTATGAAGCTCTCTGATTGATATATATGGCTAAAAAGTGTTGCATAGATTCAGTCCATTCACTGTTTAAACGGTCAAAGCGAAACCAAACACTGTACTCTAAATGCAGGGCAGAATATTAGCTGTAATGAAACAGTGTCATCTTCTGCTAAAGTAGTGAATTATTTCATGCAGTGAATATTCTGTGAATCCCAGATACTAAAGTTACCAAAATTTATTATGCACACTTTTATCTTTATATGTTTCTATAATTACAGCTGCATTACATCTAATCTAACCAGCATCATGTGTGCATTTTGAACTTGTGAACTTTTCGCTATGACACCATTTCAATAACATCCGTCCTATCAAAGACGTGACCACAGCCCAGCGACATCAGATCCGGGAGAAAACAGCGGCTGAATCAAATAGCTGGAAAGAAATCAAGATAAAATGTGGACTAAAGAAAAGAGAGGGATAGAGACAGACTGGAGCATGTAAAAGTATGACTTCAAGAAAGTAAAGGAAGAGTCTAGTCTGTCTCACTCTTTCCCTCCTACACAAGCAGTAAAGTTTTAACAGGGCACAGCTGTACACACCTGGGGTCCTGGCGCACACTTTTACAGCTCCCACAGTTCCTGAGGCACATTTCACCATCGCACGGCTGCAGAACTTCAGCTCCAGATTTTGGACCAAGCCCTCGAGAGTCGGTGACGGGCCTGGATATTTCACACCTAATAAAAAAAAATAAAAAAGTGAATATGAACTGCAGTCTTGCAACTTTAAAAAACTTCTTCTGTGGCTTTGTTTTTATCTGATTGGGTTTTAATTACAACTGACCAACCAGGTGCTATGTAACAAACAACTAACAAATGCATTTAAAAAAAGAATGTGTTTGGTAGTGGCTACTACAAACAAAAAGTACCTTTTCTTTCCAAGCGCATCATAATCATGTGCATATTATACTACATGCATACATTGAAGAGCCCAAAGATTAAAACTTAGTGATTTTAAAGGGTTTATATTTTTCAGAGAACTGAAACTAAAATTACTGTAAAGAGAAATAATTGCACCTACAGGACATATAATTAAAAATTACATCATCTAATCTTGTTTCCTAATAACTCAACAGTGCTAAAGAGTGTGAAACTCGCAGATGTGCGTGTGTGTGTGTGGTGGGAGAGTTTTCATACCAAAAGTAATTATGTCAATGTTTTTTATAGTCAGAAACCGTTTCAAGCACATAAAAGCAGAGGAAGGTTAAACACTAGCTGGATAACTGAAAAGCATTATAAAGTAAATGGTGTCCTCTGCCAAAAAGCCTGTTGAGAGAAGGGAGGAAGATCCATCCATCACCTGACACATTCTTCCACTGAGCTACAAACTGGCCAAGGGAAAGACACTGCATTCTTACATCACCATTTCCAACAAGACTTTACAGGATATTTCAAAACAATCCCCTCTTACAGTAATACCTCTTCATTTCCGACAAGCAGTCAACACTTTTTTTCTTACCGAGTTTACAGATGTTTTGGGTTTTTTGTAACATGTTGAACATGTGACATGTGAGATGAACAAATCTAAAATGCAGAACAAAATGCCACAAAAGAACAATAAGGTTAAACCAAGTAGAAGTTGCACAGGGAATAGAAAAAATTTAATTAAACGAAACAAAAGGGACGTCATTTAACTGGGGATTACTTCCCAACTGATTAATGTGACGGTTCTGTATGAATAAGGAGAAGAGCAGTACTGTGGACAGCTGTAAAAGACTGCAGGCAAAAATTTTGAAAGCAGTAACAGAAATCCTAATAATTTCTCTTCCATTGAGTTATTTTCCAACACATCCTCTTCTGTGTTTCATCAATCACCCAACATCAGAAATATCCCAGTAGCAAAATATTGAAATGCTGAAGAAGATGTTAGTTGGTTGTTCTGTTTTAGTTTAGAAAGCAAACAAAAAATGAAATAAAATCATACATTTGTTCCCCAAACTATATTCCTTATTTCAATTTGTATTTCTTTCCTTCAGGAGTTAATTATGGTCTGGACTAGAGCTCAAACGACTCCTCGAATAATTTCAGTACCTTGATTATTGAAATCCCTTGAGGAAAGTTTATCTGCCTCGAAGCTTCATCAATTTATGTTTTATTATTTAGTGCACCATGTTCTGGGCGGGACATTATTAGTATTGTGCACCGGCTCTCACTTCTGCCTATGAGTTGTTGACAAAAGCTAAGTGTTAGCAGCATAATGTCCAGTTTTTGAGTTCAGTCTGTGGGGATTTCATTGATTAATGATAATGCCCGGGTTTTCATCGTTTTTGTGGGACTAATAACGCTCTGTCCTTAAAATGACTGGCGTGATGCCTGGAGTACGGCAGCTTTTCTCCTCCGGGAGCTGCTGGTTCAAAGCGAACAGTTACACTGGTGTTATGCTAGATATACCAGTAAATATTTTATCAATTTTTTTTATCCAATTACTCAATTAATCGTAAGAATAATCGACAGATTACTCGATTACTAAAATATTCATTTTCAACAGCCCTAGTCTGGACTTCATACATCTATGATTCCAAAGATTAAAAATTTATTTCAACATTATGAACACATTATCAGTACGTTTCTTAAAACAAACTTAAGTTTTCTGTATGTGTACTTCTGTGCTAAAGATTTCCCCCAAATGTCACTTTAATGTCAAGTGACTCAGCTGAGAACACAGGCTGGTTTGTTTGGCTTGGAAGGGTTTTCCTCTCTAGGAATGCAAGATATACAAAGTTTAGTTGGGGAACCATGACCAAAAAAAAAAAAAAAAAAAAAAACAAGATTTAAAAAAACAACTCATTTGGCAATGAAGCTTGAAACTCCTAATTTGAAACAGTAAAAGTTTCTGATCTTAATGCATAAAAACAGTGGAATGTTCAACCAATACATTCCAGTGGTACTAATAAAGTACAATACATTAATGCAAAATATTTTTTAATTCCAAGATGAAATGACAACAAACACCAGATGAAACGATCTCTTGGTGGTTTGAGTTGATTTCAACTGTAGCTCAAATGTATTTTTATTGCGAGCACGCAGACATGGATGGCAGGATTTGAGTTGACCACAAATACCACACTTAACCAAGGGAATTGCTGGGAAATTGCTAAAATCCCTAACCACTGACTTCCCTTCTCTCTCTTTCAGACAAATTACCAATCAACCTCTTCACCTGCTGTCTGAGAGGCCCTCTATACGCCCAGATGGAAGATGGTAACGTTAATAACCCAGCTGAAGTCTCTCTGCCACACACTTTAACATACCTGCAAGTCAAACAGAACAGTACCGCATGTCGCCCTGGGATTTTGGCTGCTTACTCCTTTAACAGCTTCCAGTCTATTTAGGACGAAAGCAGTGGGAAGACATTCCAGCGTGGACATGTTTAAATCCAAATTAATAATGCACTTCTATTGGACATTGTTTTTTCTAAACTAAATTACTTTAATATATTTTGGATGCATTGTCAGCTGCTAGTAAACAACACATGCTTTTTATATTATCAAAGTAAACGCATAACTGTCATTAAAAACTAGTAGTACGCTGAAGCATTAAGACCATATCTGTGATTTCTCCATGTAACTTTTCAGTATTACATTAGTTTAATACGTTGTGATTTGTTTTGTATTCCACTGGATATAACAAACAAACACACAATCAAAGTCATAAGACCAGAGAAAGAGTTAGAAGGACTCACATTTAGCACATTTAGCATTTTCCAGTTTAGGAACTGGGAGTCACCCAGTTCTAAGTGGAGCTACAAAATTCAAAAACAAAACCGGAGAATGGAGCTAAAAACTGTCTGTTCATCTGCTGGCCAACAGTCCATAGAACCAAAAAACCTAAAAGCAAAACTAAAAGTATCCCAAAATGATTCTGAAGTGAGGAGCCCAACAATATTTTGTTGATTAATAGTGATGCTTCATGCAACGCTTACAGGAGAATTAGGGATCACTTTTCAATGTGTTAAAGGTGACTACATGAAGGGCATTCATGAAATCTGATTTTGCAAGAATCTCTCATCATCCTTTAAGAAACATTTTCTACATGATTTAGATCAGAGAGATATGCAGGATAACCCAAAAGACGGACATTTTTCTCCTGGGAGAAGCCCAGAACTGTAGTGTTCTGTTGAAAGATCCAGTCATCGTCGTAATGACGAGGGCTCTCAGTCAAGCGATCCACATAGTTAACCACATTTGTTAGTTCCTTTGAAGAAAAAAAGCTTCTGGATTGCGAGTGAGCCTCCCCCACTGTTTTGTACAGACATCATCTCAAGGGGGATTTCCCTCTCATGCCATCAATGTTGGAAACCATGAAAACCATCAAAAGTGAATTTTCTTGTCTGAAAATTAAACTTGCCACCACATTTGAATGTGCCATGTTTGGTCCTCCCTTGAAAAGTCCAACAACAGAATTTGTGGTGTAGGAGGAGATTTGAAGATTTTTCTGTTTTCTGTTCTTTAAAAACTTCTCTTCATTCAGGGCCGTAATCTGGGTCAAGTATCGGTTTTTACAGACCTCCTGTTCAATCCTTTGGCTCTGCGTAGGTGAAACTTTTTTTGTGTTTACCAATTAACGTTTTTTGTTCCCAACCACCCCAACCAGCCTTTTAGAGACTTTCCTCAGGACAACTAAAAGTTTTAAAACTGTGGTCTTAAACTATTAATCTGCTTTTTTAAATTAAGTTTTTAATAATTAGTCTCCAACATGCTGTGGATAAATGGCACCAGGGGTATCACGATAACACATCCCTTCTGCCCACGTAGACGCCCTCAAGGGCACAGCGCACCTGCTGGGTTGGTAGCTGCTGAACAGGAGGAGGGCGTTGGGAAGTGGTGTGGGGGGCTCTCGAAAATGTTTTGTCCAGCTGTTGGACTATAAAAATGTGGGGTGAACAGGAAGAGTGAAAAAACAAGGGTTGGTAATTTTGTCAGCTTGAACAATGGCATTCTGTGTGTCGTATGTGTGCAAGGTGCATGTGTGTGTGTAACACAACCAGACGTGTGTCTGTTCGTCTCTGCGTGTTATTAAAAGACCAAGTGAATGTATGTGTGGCGCTGTTAGTTGTCAAGCAAAGGCAGGTGCAAGAGGTACATAAACACACAGCTAGGGGTCAGAGGCTACAGTACTCCGTCAGACAGAAAGAGGGCAACTGCCTGACTAAGCCTCGATGAGATGTGCTGTATGGTCCACTAGTGCCCATTATTCATGGAAGCCAAACATATATGACGGGAAAAGTATGATGTACACCTGTTCACATACATTGATATTAAAATCACAATTTGTGAATGAGTACAAAAAAAACAACAACCTTGTCAGCTATTTTACATCATTATTCAGCGAATGAGATCCACTGAAAGCTGGATAAAAATAAAATAATTGAGAATTAACTCCTGTGAAGTGTCTTATGATTAGTCTGTCTCCTCTTTACTGAAGCGTCCTGAGTGTTTCTTTTTATTCCATATGGGACCTGGAAAGTCAGTGGCAGATTTTAAAAGCAGATCAGGAGCACTGCAAGTACTATGTTTGTTTTTTGCACTGTTTCCAGACAGCTGTCTTCCAGGCCTAAATGCTGGCACAAAAACTGCATTAATGCAATAATGCACTAATGATAAGCCAGCTGCAGGGGATGGTAAGCAACCACAACAACAGCTATGCTCATGTTTTCCTCTTTTCCTCTCTTGTGCTTTCTAAAATCACAACTATGCGAGTATTTATGGAATGACCAAGCCACATAAAAGATTTTCTGCCTGTTTACGTGTTTTCCATCTGTAAACCTCTTCAGTGAATGTTCCTCCACTAAGCACTCCTGACTCAACCATCGAGCTGTAGAGCTGAGGAACTTCCTTCAAAGTGTAAAAACCATAGTTCTCTTCCATGTAAGTCATCCGGATTGTGAACTTACACTTCAGACATCTAAAAGTCTTAGTACAGAGTATAGATGGGAAATCAAATAAATTTTTCAAAGCATCAAGAACCAGACCTGGATTATTCTGACTTGATTAACAAACATCAGAACTCGATCATCTCAGAGTAAACATATGACCCAATTTTGACACAAAAGCAAAGGGAACTCAGAAGTGTGTAAGTGCAGAACCAGAAAAGTTTATAACAAGAGTCACAGACACTGCTTCTCGAATCCACTGCAACAAAGCAAAAATGACTTGGACAAGAGTTAAAGGAAATCAACAGGAAGAACTCTTAACTTGAATATGGCAGAGCTAAGGTACGTTTCAATTTTCTGCTACTATCAACAACAGTCAGGAGTTGGGTTTTTTGGAACATGTGCCAATATTTTTCCCCTCCAGCTTGTGTTTCAGGATGTGATTGGTCAAGTGGCATGTTGATATCTACCATTGGACTGAAGAAATTCAAAGTGTAACACTAACTTATTCTGAGAAAAACAAGTTTGTTTTACTTCAAGTGAAAGTCATCAGTCCATAGTAAATGTATTAATTTCTTCTGTAACTGATGGCAAATGATTAGTAAGATGTACATTATTGCCAAACCATGATATGAAGGTAAATATAGAGAAGCTAGAGTACTACAACCCTCCAGCTTGGCATTGAGCCTAAAGCAACGAGGGGGCTGACAGAAAAAGAGGTAGACATAGACAAGTTGGGTAGCCTGAAAGCAGCCAGCTGAGCCATTAAGTGCTGATGCAGAAACAATAACTGTCTCTCTTAAGTCAGGAGGGGCTGTAGTAGAAGCAGTAAGTAGGAGCAGGTCTGTTGGCATCGTGCCCAGAACTGACACACAGCAGAAATACAGACACATGCAGGAGAGTGGGACAGGAAAACAGACAAGGCAAACCAGTAGTGATTTCTCCTGCAGTTAAAGCTCAGAGAAGAGCAGTTCTCATAGAAGTACTGCTTCTAATGTCACCAACTCTTAATATAGTTGAGATAATTGTCTTTTTAACTGTATTATATGTTTAGAATTTTAGTTAGTGGGCTTGTTAAAGAAAAAATGTCAAGTCCAAGTACAGCTAAATGACAGCCATGACACCCATCACTGTTGAGGCTTCACCAGCACTAAGAAATCACACACTGTTCTTGGATAAAGGAAGACAATGAGCCATTTATAAGAAAAGCCACAACAATCAACACAACCTCACACACACAGGTCTGCTCAAAGCACACTAGTTCTTCAAATAGTTGAAAACACTAAAACCACTGAATCAATCTAGACTGCAAAATGTTTTCACCAAAATATTCAATAAAAAACACAGTTGGGTGAATGTACATCAAAACACAGAGTCAAGCGAACGAGTGTCTACAGACAAATGCATACAAATGTAAATGTGTTTTTCCCTAACTGAGAAAAGTACTGCCAGGCCTCGTTGAACAGAGGCTACAACAACTGCACAACTCAGTGCTTAGGACAATCATTGCAATAAAGGCAGTGATGGGGTCTAAGTGCTGGTGGTAGCACAAGCTGGAGGTCTAGTTTTCATAATTTCCATCCCCTCCAGGTGTTGCCTGCCTTTTTGTCTGTCCACTAAAACAGTGACATATGTTCTCTCTGCATTCAAACCATGGTTTTCCCTGCCACTGAATTACCACAATTAAGGAGGCTTCATGCGGAAGCAATTTGGCAAACACTAATGTGCCGAGGAAGCAAGGTTTGGCAGACATTGGGGTGGAACAGAGGAGTGTGTAGGGAAAAAATAAATTAAAAGTCACAGTGCCTGAGAGATAGAAATGTGACAGAACATATAGGGGGAAAAAAGGAAGAAAGGCTTTTTTTTTTCTTTTTTTTGCAAAATAGGTCATTCCTACATTGCCGTTTGGAGGGAATTAATTAACCAGTGGTGAGACAGTATTGGATGAGGATCAAGTATATTAGTAGTCCTTCCAGTAGTCCTTCCGTTACTCATATACTCAGCTTAATGCTGCCCTGACAAATTTGGCTATAAGAAACAAGGGCATTATAGCTTTGAAGTAGCAGCCAGGATAGAATGCCAGTGTGGTTCCACTGAGACAGATGCTCGAAACAACACACCACAGCTAATGACGATAAACCAGTCTCTTTATTGCTTAAAAGCAACTTGGAAATACTCTGTGCTCTCCCTCGCTTCAGATCTTAACACCCCTGTGTATCTATAAGTCATAAAGGCTCTACTACTTGTGCATTTTCTCTTGATGAGAGAAAACTAATAAAATAACAAGCAAAGCATTCTTGTTTACTAATAATCCATGGGGATCAATATTTATATCTAAGCTTTGAGGGAACTGCTGGGTCTGTGTGTGGTGGTAGCCAAGACTGAGGTTTTAGTACTGGTGAGGCACTTCAATGGGTGTTACAGAGGAAATTTATGGCCTTTTGACATGGAGCTATGTGCTCGGCTGGCACTAGTCACTACCCTCAGATGGGACCATTGGCTCTCAGCAGGGAGTCAGCTCTGTAGACACTACAAGATGAAATAAATACAAACAGATTTATTTCAGTCTGTCATTAATTTAGGACTTGGTAACATCCAGAGTCTGCTCCGGGTGCTTTAAAACATATTATTCTCACAGTGGATTTTGTTTCATGTCCTAGATGATTCATGTTAAGAACTCTTGAAAAATCTTTGCCATTAATCAACCAAACCATAAAAAAGTTTATATGCTTTTAATTTTAAGAATCTCTTTTCAGATCAAAATAAAGGCTTCTGTTGAATTGGTTTGGGCTCTCATAACTCTTCCTTTTCGCCGATTCTTTCACATCTTTTGCTGTGCTTATTTAAATACTATCAAGAGAAGTGCAGGTACTGACACTGTAATAGTCAACAAGTCGTTACCTCTGATATTTTATAAACCAAGGCCACAGTACATAAATTTGCATAATATTTCTATTTACCTTTCCAAGACAAAGTTGTGAGCCACTACTGAATAAAACATTAAAACACATTTTGGTACCTTCTAAATGCTAGGAAAGGTGAGTGTGACTGAAATAGTACTATATAAGATCAGTCCATTTTTGTCTATTTTACATTTTGCACAAAATATTGAATCTCAGTCATGACAATATGAATGTGTGCATTATCACAATCACAAAGGACATCTTGGATGCACTACATGGTAATCTATGACAATTCAGTTGCCATGGATTGAAACTTTTAACTATTGGTCACCTGGGAGGGCTGTCCATTGTTCAAACCTGAGCTTGGTGACTGGAAGGCTAAAGGCTCCCACATATTGCATCAAAAGTGTATAAATAGGTTCTCATTGATATAGAAGCAAGACAAAAATAAAAGCTTCATTTTGTTCATATCTGCTCAAAGTGTTGTGTGATTGGTCAGGAGTTTCTGTGTTTTATCGAGGAATGTGCTCAGCTGTTTATTTTTGCTATGAATTTTCTCTGCAACTAGTCTTCTTCCACTATCTGGTTTTTGTATCCGGAGAAGGCATGAATAATTTAAAGGAATCTGAGGAATCTGGTGAGGAATTGTGTAAATTTGTACAGTTGTTCACTAAATAACTACTACAATAAAAAGATTGAAAACTCCTGGATAGAAATTGTAATGTCATTGTCCATGGAGGAGGCTCGTTGCAAAAAAGTGTGGCACTCTCTTCGTGACCATTTTATAAAAGCAAAATAGAGAATGCAAGGAGGGAGTGGGAATGGCAGGTAGGGTCAGTACGTAAAGAGAAGCAGGAAGGGTCTTTCCTAGGTGGTCTACGGCGTCGTATGAAAGGTGTGTGTATGCCAATATCCTGAAACCATGTGACTGCGTGACTACTTTTTGACTTTGGATGAAGCATGTGGGAACTTGAAACTCAGAGTGGTGAGGACATGGTTAGCATGGTAAAGGAAGAAAACTCTGGGTTTGCCACAATCAAAACTACCATCACAATAATAAATATGTCTTTTTTTTTTTGATGGAGGAAACAGAAGCCACTTTGAGGTCCATTAATGGCATTAAATATAAACATATTAAGCATTTGGAAGTCTAATCATAAGTCAGCAAACTCTGACGCTTGACTCCACTGGCATCACTTGTTAGCTTGTGACTAAAAGGAGCAACAGTGAAGGTGCAGACAGCTTCAGTAAGACAAAAGAAATGTAGGGAAAGATCGAGTCTGGAGTGACTTAAAACATCATCACAATCTGCCATGGATGGAATAAAGGCCGTCTGTAGTCCATTGAAGTTTTCATTGACAAGAACTGTCTCAAGTTCCATGCAAGATTTATTTATCAGTTCTCTGATGCTGACATAACGTGTCTTTAATGTCAGAAATAAGGTTGCATGTAGATGAAAAAGCCCATTCTCTTTCCTTTCCCTCTAGCTTTCTTCTTGTCCTGATGTCAATTTGTGAAGCAGACAAGAAGACAGGAAGAATTTTCTCCCAAACCAATAAGTTACCTCTTCAAAGAAGTATGGATATTTGAGTGAGGGGCCAGACTACGCTGAAACAGACATCTTAGGGCTTTCATTTAATTCCTCATCTCTTTACTGACATTTCTGACAACCACAGACCAAAGGAAACCTCTGGTCCTTCTGTCTTTCACTCTCACTGTAAAACACTGAAATGTATCCAAACAATCATTGCAAAAACTGTCTGGGCTTATTAGCTGACAAGGCAAAGTGGCTTGTACCTCCAACTTGTCTCAATTAATAGATGTTGAACATCATGTTTCCTAAAAAGTTCATTAGAGCAACTCGGTAATGAACTGAACCCTCCCTGATCATTCTACTGTCAGGATAACTAGTAGAGACAGAAAAAAACAAAAAGGTGAGTTTAAAAAAGGGGGAGGAAAAAAACAAACGGAGAAGCATTGTGAATAGACATCATTAAACACAGCATACCACAGAGGTGACCAAGTGATATGAAAACAGACACTTTTCCACCTCTAATAATACGGAGCTGTTACAGACCAGTGTTGTACCACTGCATCACAAGGGGATTTGCGTCAGACTGAGGCTCTTGAAGCCAGTTAGATCACAGGAGTATGAAGTGATGGCCATGTGAGGAGTAGTCTTTTTCATGCAGTGCAAAAATGCGTTAAAACTATGGTTGACATGATCTCAGAAATTACATTTGTTTCCAAGCAACGGAGTATGTTAGTGTGAAAAAAGGTACAAACAAGTTCAGGAGATGCAAGACTTTTTTTTTTCCATTTCTTTTGGTCATCAGCAACCCTACAAAGCCCACAATGTAGCCTCTCTTTTCAAGATTTAAGCGTGAAAAGAAACACAAACAAATTACTTGTTTTAATAATGACTGCACTGTGCGTAATATCCCAGGTCTTTCTTTAACATCAACACCCATCTGGTTGGTATGAAGTGAGAGCATTGACTTGCTCTAGTTCAACATTTTTTGAGTCATTTGCCCTAAATGGGATCACATGGTGTGAGTTCAAAAGTGCACATATGATCCAGAAATGATAAAGGTAGGCACACATCTGTCTCTTTGTCCATATGCCAAACCTGACACTCAAAGAGGCGCCAGAGCTGTGTGTAATAAAGGGAACCAACGGCCAGTTGTAACTTTGGGCACTGATGTTGGTCCCAAACTCTTAAGTTGCTTTATTTCCCTCATCCTGTCACTTTCCCTTTCAGCCTTCAGGTTCCTTTTCTTTTTCATTTTTTATTCTGCTCATTAAAACATTCACTCTCTCTTCCTCTGTTCTTTCTCCTGAGGATCTGTCATGCTAAAGCTATGTCACAGCTCATATATCCCCCGGCAATCATCCAGAACATGGCTGGTGACCACCATCCACCGACGTCTACCAGTACCTCCCCCTCACCATGTTGTAGACCAGACCACCACAGAGTTCTGTGGCCAGAAAAGCAGCTGTGGTGGCTGGATCAAAGTTTAATCAATCACTGCTGGGAAAAGCGAGTGCTGCGATGATTTAAATCATCTTACCTTTGTCTTTTCAAATGATCCTTCAAGACAAGGGAGATGTGAAGAAAAAGTCAAGTTTATCAAGTATGCACGTCGAGAATTAAGATACTACAAATGTTGAAACAGCTGACGCAGTTTTGTTACTACTAAGCTTACAGCTAACATAAGAGGATTTGTGCTTCAACAAAATTACATGTTTATATACTCGCAGTGCTATTTAGTAGTAGTAGTAAACTCAGAAACACACACACAAAATGCAGAAGCAGCACACTACCCTCTCCCACAGATGCATACAGATCTGAGCAATGTGTGGGAGGTCAGTGTGGTCAGTGTGTGGTGGAATCAGGGTGTAATATTGCCCTAAAGCAGACAGGAATTACTGGCCCTACTTTCTCACTATTACTACTGATGCTCCACTAGCCACAAAGGGACCTCAAATGTTTTAACCATGGCTATATCCAGAAAGTTAAAAGGAGAGAAATGGATTACCATTAGGTGAGGCCATGTCAGAAGAAATTTATTATCAAACTTTAAAGAAAAAAATACAAAAATAATATAACTTTGAATAAAATTCAAAGGGAAATAAAGATGAAAACAGCTCGACTACAAAAGACTCTAATAAACTTGAGCCAGAGTTACTGAAGCGAAGGAGCTAAGGAGTATGTAGTAGTCATAACGGCAACGAAGATCAAAAACTTGGAGAAAATAGACCCCATTTGTTCATCTAACAGCACAAAGCTATTACAGATTCTTACTCACCACAGATAGATGACTGAAAAACAAAGTGTCATGCATTACAGACGTCTGTTCAAAAATGTCACTGCTCTCTGGGCGTTTAAACACTGTCCTGGTTGATTTGCTCCAAACCAACAGCTGGAAACACACCTGACTACCTTTTTTTCCTCTTTTTACAACATCTTAAAAGTTTGCTCAAAATTCATGTGACATTGGAAACATACCTATTGAACTCATTTTATTGGCGTTGCAATTTTTTCTTTATCTCAAGTCTTCAGATTAACCTTCAGAAGCATGCAAATAACACTGGAGCAGAAATGTTTCCCCAGCAAATAAACAGTCCGATTTCCCTCTAACTAAATGTACTCCATATGCAAATAGCTCTCCCTCACAAAGGACACTGACCAACTGTGCTGTCAGCTAGACCTCAATATGAAACACCTTCCAACACTGAAAGGCTCAGCAATATCAAAAGGAGAAGAGAGGGAGTCTTTTCCTAAAATGTTACAAAACCACATGTTTAAAATGCTTTGTTATCTATATTTTTTCAGCCTCATCTTGAGCACTGCAAATGTAGTACATTGAAAACACATATTGTTATGAATATAAATCTTTATGGGAGTCATGGCAAGCCTTAACCTGTACCAGGTAAAGGACTGGATTATTTTGCTGAAAAAAGTAAGTGGAAAGGTAAGTTCCCAGGGGAAACTCAGTGGTTCCTGCACAGCACCGGGAACAACTAAGGTCAGAAAGTAAACAAGTTTTTGTTTTTTAAATTCAAGTTGATCGACCTTACTTTTCTTTATCCTCTTCGCTTTTAATTTTCCACTTAACTACAACACTCACATTAGTGTGGGTAAAGAGGATTGCAAGGAAAATATAGACACATCTTCAAATGGAGATACACAATACAAAATATTTGGTTTTGGTTATATAATTTATGGTGAGTATTTTCCTTATTAAAAGATTCTGACCTAATGCATCACCTTTTTCCCCTTCACTCTCATGCATTCTGAGACTTCAGTCCTCCTATTAAGACTCCCCCTCCCCCACCCTACTTTTTCTGACCTGCCAGCATATTGGCCAGATGTGTAAATGTTTCTCCATGTCACTTTTCAAGACACATTCCAAGAAAACAGCAAAATGGGGGAAGAGGAATATTTGACTTCACTTCATGGGAGACTAGTTTCATACATTTTGGCAGCCACACAACAGTGAAAAAGGTAGCTTAGCTGGCCTGGCTGAAGGAGAATGTTGACAGCATACCAAACAACATGATCCTAATGAGTTGGAAAATCCCTGGCCCTCCAGAGAACAGTCCAGATGCTACCGTCATAAGACGTGCTACTGTTTTGTTCAATTTATGCTCTCCTCCTTTTCTTTAAAAAGGGTTAACATTTATTAATTAACCCTTAAGGGATTCTTGGTGAAATGAAGCATTACATGATTTCACACTTGATAACAGGTATTGTAACTTTCATTTAAAAAAAAAAAGTACATCTTTAACCGTCTTCTGCAACTCAATGTATCTGGAGAAAATTTGCAGAATCTTTTGCACCCCTGCTTAAAGAATTGGCTCCAGATTACTAGCTGCACTCGGAGTGACTTGTTCTTAGTCATAGTCTCACACTTTAGTTAAGCCCTGAGAAATAACTGTAAAATGTTTCACAAGACCCAACTCACTATAAGTTATAGTCAGCTACAGATTTCTCAGCTGAATTTGTTTGGCATTAACGATCCAGCTTTATTCATAAAGAACTTTACTACTCTACTAATCTGATTCATATCCCTCACATACATCTCACTCATTTCTTCATTCAAGGTACATAAACAAGATTTCAAAACCTAAGCTCAATTAAAGAAATTTTAGATGCACCCACCTAAAACTAAACATGTGAATGTGTCTTTGTTTTATAAGTAAATACTTTGTTCTTAATATATAGTGGGATTACAGTTTTGATCTTCTTAGCTCATAACTGCATGAGGAAAACCAAGAAAATTCACATGTGGAACCATTTGGAGTTGCAAATACTTATCATTGTAAGTAGAGGGATACTTTTTCTTTGAAAGTGTCTGCAGCACTAAAAGCAAATCTATAGTAAAATGAAGACTTATCTAAAAGTCTGTGTGACAAAGAAAAAGTCCAGAGGAAATAGTACTTAATCTTACACACACAAACAGAAGGAAAAACATAAAGTAGTCACTGATAAGATTGTAAAAGTTTATACTATAACTTTGCTTTTTTTTGGAAAATGGCAAATATCACCTCACTTCACATAGATGTTGCTTACCTGGAGCTTTGAACACCTCGTTGAGCAGACTGTCACTGATTGGCACTGGGGATCCATTCACCATACTGTGGGTCCAGCTCTGACAGATTGCTTGAAGCAAAAGTGTCTGAGGCCTTGTGGCCTGTACAGCAAAATGCGGAAGCTCAAAAATACACTCTGAGGTGGGGACTGATGACCTTTTGCTCCTGCAAAAGAAAGAACAGAACAGGCAAGATTACATCAAGGATGATGTTCCAATGTGTTCCAAATGAGCAAATAATCGCTTGGTCGAATTGGTAGAGATACACAGAAACTCAAGTATATAAATTTTATTGTTCAATAAAAACAGCACCACAATCACTCAGCAAAAAGGCCCAAGTACAATGAACTAGATTCCAACAGTTAGAGTGAAGGAGAACAACGGGTAAGCCAAGCTTTCCTTGGTTACTTGGCAAGCAGGTCGAGTTTTCTGACCCTGTTCTCCCCCGTTGTCACAACTTTGACGATGATTTATGTGAAAAGATGAACACCCTAGAAACCTGAGCCTGAAATACATCTCTACACATTTAACATTTCATACGTCCGCAGTGCAGAGAGAGAACTTGTGAGATTCTAGACACATGACAAGATGAGCTGAGTGTTCTGGGAGATGAGGTAACAGAGCATTGAGATGGAAACCTCTGAGCCTCTGTCCATCAGAACCTCAACGGACCATGGTCTCATTTATCATCTGACATCCACACAAACTCACTATTTAGTGTTCCTTCTATTTGTTTAATCATTTCCAAATCTTCTAAAGGTATTTTTTTTTTCAATACACAACACAACTACCTGCCTATCACTTACTCAAATCCTACAATGTTCTTCAGTCATTTTGATCAAATACATAACAAAACACATTTAACAAACATGAATATCCCCAGACAACGAATAGTAGTGTACACAGGGCAACAAAGCACTTGTGCCCATCATAGCGACAAAGCAGATTTTTATAGAAAACTATCTTATCAGAATTTACTGGAGAAAAAAAAACCTTGGATGCTTCAACTAAACCAGAAAATACAGATTTTATGGTAGGATTATTGCATTTTTTCTCTCCATTGTAAAAGGTCCAATGCTACATTTAACAACTTGCACTGAACTAGGCCTGTTGCAATAAATCAATTAATCACGTGATAAATTAAAGGGACTTCAATTTATTGTGTTTATTGTGTTTTTCTCTCTCTATCTCTACTAAAATTATTATTATTATTATGCCTTTACCATTACATTACTCAAAAATGGTCTCAACAATATTATCACTTATTGCTATAACTTCTGGGACAATGTATCGTCCAGCAAAGTTTCTTATGACAGGGCTGCAGTGGACACTGTTTTGCATATATAGTTTTTGATGAGTCACTGTGTGTGCACACATGCATAACCAACAATGCAACGGAAACAAAGAAGTTTGTTTTGTTTTTGTTTTTTTCCCCAATGGTGATTTTAGTGAAAATAAAATGTGTGTTATCCTAACAATGGTTGGAAAATGTCAGAAATGTGCTTCGTTTTTCATTCAGTCACACACAAAATATGGCGTTTCAAGTCCGGGACATGTCACAGAGTTGATCTTTTTCTCAGCTCTGCAATCGTTTAGCTCCTCTGTTTCCCTCCCTCTTTTTCCTCCAAGGCTCTCTTTATTCTTCTCTTTCTTCTACTCCTGGGTGGTTCAGAACTGTGACAAGAGGTGTGAGCTGCACTTCTGCAAGCTTTGACTTCTGAAGACTGCTGTCTCTACTACAAGGCAAAAAGTGTGAGAATTTGATAAAAAGGCACAATGGGACAGGGGAACAAAGGGGTAAGAAACTTCAGACATGACAAATACAGTGAGTCTTACCTCAACAACACTGACATACACAGCGTACCCAAAACCATGTCTATTTGATGCATTTGGCACTGTGGTAAATTATGTAAGGGCATGCTTTTTAGGCATTAACAATCCCTACTGCTGCATTATACAACAAGACATAAATCATACGTAAGTAATATGTAAGTTGTGTGCTCAAATTTGTGCAAAGTATGTGTGTGTGAGCACATTAGAAGACATTGCACTTCAACAAAAGACAGCAAAGACGACACAGCATCAACAATGCTCCCACATGCAAAGCAAATGTGCTGGCAGAGCCACTTCAATGAGAGGACTGGCAAGGGATGAAAGTTTGTTGGCTTATTTGAGTGTTTATAGCATTTAAGGGGAGCTGTCATGAGCATGTGGTCCCCTAAAAGTTTAATTATGCACCTGTTTTATTATAATATACCCAGTTCTTTGTGAACACCATCTTGGATCTTAGAAATAAATTAGAAGCAGAAACCCTCATTAGGGTGTTTTGGGAATGTTGGATGTGAGAACAGCCAGGCACTCATCGTATTTCATTAAGTAGCTGGCACGGTCAGTGTTTCTTGCTGCAGCATGGTAAACAGCTTTTTGGCAGGAAGCTTTTCACTGTTGCCACAGGCTTTGAGCAAAACAAAAGCAATCCAAAGGTCAAATTGGATTAGCATCAACAGCAGATACAGTGGTAAGATTTAGAGATATAAGCAGAGATATTTATATTGTCTCAACTTTCTTTTTCTTTTTGTAATTAAATTTAATTCTTGTTTTATACACACTGTGTACAAATCACATAAAAAACATGAAGACATCCTACAAACAACAGAGATAAATTCCTGGAAATTCACACAAATCCCATGCCAACACATGTGCTGTCACACAAGCTCCAACACACCTTTACATTCAAGTACAAACTACCAATGGCAGCTTAGTGAGCCAAAGCACGGTCGGTGGCAGTAATGATTCCAAAACTGAAAAGAATCCCACTGCTCTAACAACGTGTTACTTGATCAAAAAAAAAAAAAGCTTGCCTTATCTTTGTTTGGTTGTTTTGGGCAGCAAATTAAGCTCAAGCTTTGGTTCCTGTGACTAAGGATACAGGCAAAGCAACAGGAC
Organism: Poecilia formosa; assembly: GCF_000485575.1. Classification (NCBI taxonomy): domain Eukaryota; kingdom Metazoa; phylum Chordata; class Actinopteri; order Cyprinodontiformes; family Poeciliidae; genus Poecilia; species Poecilia formosa. Next base: position 2,497,661 of record NW_006799975.1, read on the forward strand.
GTCAACTTCTCATGGGTTCATCACCTGCAGTAGGGGAAGCTGAGGTCATGTGCCAAGTGAGCCAGGTGGAAGGTAGCAACCTGGAGTTGTTGATTCCTGGGGGTAATAATCTACTTCTATGGACGTGGAATGCCACCTCAGTGCCAGGACAGAAAGTCCAGATTTACCTTGAGGCAGAAACATTACACTGGTGTTGGGTTAATTGCAAGCCACCCTGCTGAGGATCCCCAGTGATAGGGTTGTCTCATTGAGTTGTAAAAGAGAAGTTTTTGATTGTTTATACTTATGCTCCAAACAGTCGTTCAGATTATCTAAACCAGATGAGTATGGTTCACTGAATAAAGAGGCAAACTGAACATTCTGTTGTTCTTCTTGGCAATGTCAACTCCCATCTGGGTAATAACTGAGACACCTGGAAGGATGTGATCTGGAGGAATAGCCTTCCTAATCTGCACCTAAAGTGTATTTGGTACCAGGTCACTTTAAGCCAAAAATGGAATGTCGTTTTTCTAATGACAGCAGATCAGTGGCTTATATCTTGGACACTTGGATGGAGAGAGGAGCAGAACCATCAGCTGATCATCTGCTTTGGACTCTATTACTGAAATTTGTCTCACAGCTCCTAGAGAGGTTTCTCCGTTTGTCCACAATAAGATCAGACAAAACACAGCCTACATGTAGTTTGTGAAAATAGCAGACTGGTGGACAGCTTTGATATTTGTAAGGGTAAAGATTTAGTAAGGAGGTGATGGAAGTCCTTCAAAGCATTTGGTGGTACTTGCTGCACCAAATGCATCTGTAGAGGTAGACACGTCCTCAAAGCAGACTCAAAGCAGACGTCTGCCAGTCACATCCGCACAAAAGTCAATATTTACTACCATGTACATGTACTTGGTGTCACACAGTAAACTGGGAATGTGTCGCATCAAACTGTTTTGTATGTAACATCACGCTGACAAAGTTGAGAGTCGGTGTAACCAGTTGCAAGGACACAAAGCGAAACTGCCATCATCTGTGCCGCACTGACAGATGGCTGTGGCTCCCCTAGTGGAGAAGAAATACAGCTAGGCACTCAGCTAGCTTATCAAACTTGCTAGTATCCATTCAGATTGTGGAAAATGAAGGAATTTGTCACAAGGAATGTAGGTAATAGGTATGCTCTACTATGACATCTCAGCAGTCTATGGACAGTGCGTGTGGAGTTCGCAGAATACACAGAGAATGCCTGAGTATGTGGGAGCCTTAAGAGCAATCCAGCCATTGTATAACAGCAAGAGCTTTAGGAGTCTCACTGTCATTTTTGCATTTTACAGACTATGTGGTTCTGTTGGTATTTCAAGCTATGACCTTTAGCATGCATTAAAGCAATTTACAGCCATGTGTGTGGCGGCTGGGATAAGAGTCAGGTTCTTTTAGTGCAACGCCAAAGTTCTTGAATAGAAAAAAGTGGACTGTTCCTTCAAGCAGAAGGGTTTGATTATCTGTTTGTTTTGCTCATGAGTGATGGTACGATAGAGTGGGAAACTGATGGGGCATTGTTTGCAGCAATCCAGACAGTACTCAAGTCTGCAATGGTGAAAACCAGCTGAACCAAAGAAGCAAAGCTAATAATATAGCATTCTATGTACATTCCAGTTCTCATGGATGGCTAGATGGAAATAGAAATCTTGACTAAAAGAACAGAATCCTGGATTAAAGGAGCTGCTCTGAGTTTCCTTTGTCATAGGCCAGAGCTGAGAATATACGTAGCTGCTGCTCCACAATGTTGAAAGAAGTAAGCTGGGTAGTTAAGGGTTCTGATCAGAATGAATCCTGTGCACCCACCATTGGGTGATTCCTGTTGGTTAACATTATGTTACAGAATAAAACCCTAGAAAGTTTTTAAAGTTTCCAAAATATACATTTATGTAATTACCTGTATAATGTTGTGTACCAACAAATTGTCGTCTCACGCATTACAAAATGCAGTTAATAGGGATGCCTATATCAAATAAGTTTGCCAAAAAAAGAAAACTGTAATGGTAATATAATTACTAGAGAATACCAACTCATTAAACAGGGAGTCAGACCACAGAATGTAGCAAAGGCACCAATGAGTTGTCCCAAGGATTTAACATTCCTAAGGACATCTCATGGCTCTAGAACATGTGAAACTTTCTCTTTACTTTACCTTATCTGTGTCTATTTGCAAAGTCCACAGAAGAGCCAGTGCAATCAATTAAGGGCTGACATATTTGTCTGATAAATACCATAGATAGCAACTGTCATAAGACCAGCAATCCCTTATCTGAAATCATTTCAAATCACTCACTGTCACAACCTACTTTAATTACCCACTCCTAATGACACAATTCCAAAACTAGGTTCACAAATCCACTAACAATAATGGTTTCTAAATTTTTAGAGCTTATTTGGGGGAACCAGTGCCAAAATTGAGGGAGAAAAGGACTTTCAGGAGCCTACTGCATTCTAGACAAGAACTGACTGCTCCTGGTAATAACCAGTGACTTATTGCTGTGACGTGCCCAATTTTATCCTACAACAAACTTGACTTAGTATGTGTTGCAAATGCTTCAAAATAAGATTTATTGAACAAGTAAACACTTTACAGTATATTAAGTATCTAAAAACAAGACTAAATTAAAAACTAAAGCACAAGTTTATTGCTCTTTAGTGATACCTCATCTATTTAATTTCTACAGTCCACCTTGAAATGTTTTCTTCAGTAATCTTATCTTCATTTAATGGATTAGTAAAATTAGGCACATAAAAAGCAAATAGATTTTTTTTTTTTTTTACACCCATGGGATAAATGGTAAGCAAAGTAAATGGTGGATTATTTCTAATTTTTAAGCGTAAAGATTTTACTACTGTAATTAAACTTCTGTGTATTTATTGTTACCTGCACCAACATTTTTAGCTATTTACTAGACCACAAAGGTTGAGGCATGCCTTTTAGCCACAGGACAACTTGTTCACTTAACTAATGAAAGCATATGATGTAAAAAGCAGAGGGCAAATATTAAGCATTTTATTTGATATTGAGCATTTTACTTGCACAATGTAAGATATACTTTACTCAGCTGCTGACTTAGCACTAAATATGATTTATTTTGTGAAACATTTTTAATTGTGTCTGCCATATAGTCAAAAATGGAATATAGGAGTATATGAAGTATACTTACATACATTTTAGTGTATGCAAGTATACATTAAAATGATTTGCTAACTGACAAGCTAAAAACACAACAAACCCTCACTGTTGGACATTTTTTATCTAGGTACTTCACTTTAGCTCATTTCTTATGCTTACTCTACTGGGACAATTAAGCAATTATGACGTTACTGTATCTTAACTGGAATCTCCACTGATATCCAGCATGGCAAAACTATCTGGGTTCAATCTGGAAACAAGTTAAGGGTCCAAGATTGCATTTGCAACCACAGCGTAAAGCTTTGGAACTCCTCAAAGTCAATGATCCTCAATATTTGACTTTCCCAATAATACATGAGCAAAAACTCTTTGCAAGAAAAACTTGCCGTCTTTTACTCTCACACACTCACACCCCCCCTATCTAGACATCTGGAGCACCCTGACCCAAAATGTACACACATGCACACAAGTCTACACTCGCTCTCTCACCCTTTCTTGCTCTCTCTCTCTCTCTCTCTAGAGACAGCTTTATTACATAGGGATTACTAAAAGAAATGTTTTAATCAAGTGCCTCAGACAGCTGCAGGCCACAAGGCGAGAAAATGACAATGATGCAGTTCATCAGGCGTTAAAGAAGGCCAACGGATTACTGGACATTCAGCTTTCTGCCTCTGTTCAACAAGTCCAGCTGTGGAGGAAAACTAGGATAGAAGAAATTAAAGTTAACAGAACAAGCTTTTCCCCACTTTGTGTAGATAAAGTTCAGATTTAAAGATATGAATGATTTCTGCAGCTCAGATTTAATTTTCATCATCTTCCTTTATGGAAGAAATGGGAATATTACTGAAGGCAGGTGGAGAGGAAAGGAAAGTGGAATGCACACCATAGGAGATAATAATCCATAGAGAGCTGATAATCCATCCATCCTTCCCTACTTCCCACTGTTATCCTTCCGTCCAGTGTCAGGTCCTCAGATGACTAATTCAGGAATTAATGGGAGTCTTTTGGTAAACTGAAAACTTCTCCAGCTGCTTTTACATGTGCCATGGTGCTCTTAATGTACATGACAAAATCTATTTAATGGTCAAGTTAAAAATTTAGGAGATGTTCTTGGATTGGATTAACGCTGCCTCCTGGCATTACAACATAAAATGTACATCTCTGGGATAAATTAAAACCCAAGCTGACTGAGGTTAAAATATATCACAGAAAAAAGTGAAGGAATAGCACTTCTGCTGCACTGCTAACGTTACTTTTCAACTCTTGATGTGATTAAATGTTCTAAGAAAGGCATATACGGCTTATTATAGCAGGAATGTCAATCACTGAGGACATAAGATTTGCTTTTTCTCAAGCCATTTACTTAAAATAACATGGCTCAATACATCCATTGATTTCCTCCAGCCATAAAATCACATAAAACTGTCCAACACCAGACGCAAAAGAGAAAAAAACTTCTTTCTGCAGAGTAGGCCAAAATATTTTATAGACTGTGGAACAAAAAAAATATTTTGCAGCTCACAATTCTTTACATGAAATGGCTTTGAGTAAAATGTGGAACATAACTACATCATATGCCATATTCCAACTGTTAAGTACACACCTGTTTATACACAAACACTGTTATAACTACCTTTACTAAAACATTTCATATCATACTGGCAAATGTTGCTTCGAAGTAGCCTATGTGCTGATCCAACAATTGAGTAGAAAGTAAAAATCCTTGTTAATATTCCATAATGTGCTCAGAATAACATGCACCAGAAAAAAAATAGATATGTCTATTTTTTTTTTTTTTACAATGCACCATCTACTGCACAGTTTTTCTTATCCAAATTCTGTTATTTAATGATATTGCCTGCAAATTTGGCTAGTTCACAAATGTCAAAGCCACAATCAATGTTCTCATGACTGCATCCTGCTCATGTACTTTTTTCTAAATTTAACTTGGCTCTATTTTCAAGTACACAAAAAACATTTGTCATCCAGCTTTTGGCTGTAGTTGGAGACATAGACCAGGAGCAGCTTGCTATGAGTAACTATGAACAGGAGTAATGAGGCATTACAATCACACCAGAAGCCTCATGCCTCAGATACCTCAAGCAGACTTCATAAATCACAACACAAGCTAATCTAGAGTCTAGACCACTAGGCCAGACGTAGTAAGGCACTTCTAAACTTCAAATAAAAAAGTGAAGAAATCTTACAGCTAGTGCTAAAAATGGAATTTAACTGGGACAGGGTAATAGACTACGACCAATAATGAGATATCAAGGGAAAACCAACATTCTTTTCTATGCTACCAGTCTAAAACTAAGTCCTCTTTCAGATGCTGTATAACATGCACCTGTAATACCACATGCTTTCATGCTTTAAAAAAATGATCTCCTCAGAAATAGCTGTGCAACTAATAGGGGCTGCTAAAAATGCCACATAAAAGCTGGCGGAGGCTTGAATTATGGCCTGCAACGCGACGAACCACACCAAGCTGCTGCTGGTTAGTTGGTTGGTTGGTGGGCCACAGCCAGCCTCCATATGTTGTTGCCGTCAGGTGGCCCTGAATAAGGAATATTATATGGTGTGAGCGCAAGTGTGCATGCGTATGCACTCATGTGTTTGAGTGAGAGTGAGGCTAAGTTTTAGGGAAATCAATGCAGGTGGCACTTCTAACGTACACTGCCTCCCCTCATTCCATATTTTCTCATGAGGGGAACAGGAGTGAAGAAGTAGGTGTGGAATTTATGTAGACTAAAAGGTTTAACAGAGTTATCCACAAGGTCAGGTGTCCATACAATCGGCACTGTGAATTTGTAGAAACTGGCACAGTATAATAGTTAGACAATTTATCTGTAAACCATTACTGTCTGTATAACAAACAACATACAGATTCACAATCATGCAAGCAGACGGGTAGATTTGCATCATGGATGTAGAGCTGACAAAATCATGTCAGCATGGACCAAAGTCTATGAGGCATGTTGCTGTCATCTAGTATATCCATGAACTCTTTAAAACCTGCCTATCACCTTTCTTCCAGCAGCAAACTGGGAAGCTGTGTTTATGAGATTTTGACTTTAGTGACAGATAATACAAGAGGTAGGATGTCTGGCAAGCTGCTTCCTTTTAAAGACAGGTGGGGGTCAAATACGAGTCACATTGACTGAAATGACAGAGGCCAAGTTTCTGAGTCAAGACTATTTAACGTAACACAGCAAACTGCCCCTATTATTGCCTGAAGGGAAAATACTGAAAAAGAAAAAAAACTGAACAAATTGTCGATAGCAACCATATTTCAATATTTCTCCAAAATATTAAACATCAAGATCAAGTTAACTGGCAAAAAGTTGAGAAAAAATGTCAAACTCACAAACAATGATTTGGATAAGTAAACACTACACTTCATATAGTTCACCACCACACTGTGTGAGCTTTAGCATCTGACCCACTGAAAGTACATTTGTAAAATAATCTTATTTCATCAAAACTAATCTTCCTATTGTTATTTAAAAAATAAATAAATAAAATAAAAGTTAACAGGTAATTGTTGCATAAAGCTTCTGAATCAACTACTTAAGGGAGGCTGTGAATCTGGGGAAGAGATTGGAGTTCTGAGCAAAGAGCAGACAGACTTCAAATAGATTTTCACAGTAGCAGAGAGAACAGACATTCAGGTTCTGTCAAAGCACCAGCTCAAACTGGTTACCTTCCCAATAAAGCAACCATTCTGCAGCAGATACATTATTTTTCTGGAGAAGAAGTCAAGAAAGTCAAAGCCATCTGCAGGTCTTCATGTGTTTAAATTTGAACTAATGGGGGAAATAGATTCCCAAGGTGGTGCTCTGGCACAAGCTTCCTGCCTTAACAGGCACTCTGACTGCAAGGTGTGAGAGAGAGGGCACAGGGTGAACTTGTGTGGGATTTTCCCCAAGTACAGTAGGTTACTGAGATTGGTGGCAGAGTGAATAATGGCAAGTGTTTTTTTGTTGTTTGGTTTTTTTTTTTTTGCTCCATATAGATTAAAAAAAACATTACAAAGCTGCTTAACTTGCAGCTTTGTAAGTTTTTTTTTTTTACATTACAAAGCTGTAATGTAAAAACAAACAACGTAAAGAGTCTCTCTTAAGCAATACCAACTCAAGCCCATTAAATTGAGCTCATCATAAAAGAAGGTAATGGTGCAAGGAAGTACAAGTTAAAAACTGGTTTAATCAATTTTAAGAGTCAAGATTAATTTTATTCTCATCTTTGTATTGTCTCCTTTATTCACATGTACAAAATGAAATGATACATCTTTCCTTTTTTTAAATTGACTTTTGCCGCACTCAAAATTACCTGTTGCCGAGGCTGTTACTGTTTTTCTGTGAATTCAAAGTAACGTCAAAAGTGTGGCTCATCTACTGTGCTTTCACAGAAATTTCTACCAAACAAAAGTTCACACACTCACCAACAAGCAGGCAACTGTATGAGCTTTCCATAGATTGCTGTGCTGAAAGAAGGGATGATGGAGATGAGAGGCAGGAAGCTTCCCATGCGGTCCTGGCATGTTAAGCCTGCCTGGAACCCAAAAACCTGCAATGAGTCAGAGGAGGTTAAAGAGGAGATGGACTGAGGGGGAAAACATGCTGCTGAACAGCTCAACCTAATTACTGTATCCAGAAGGTCATCCATAACAGAAGATATGTTCATAATATTTGTATGGTTTTTCTATCTCATACTGACTCATGCTTAATTTACAAATTCAGAAAAGGTCCCTAAGAATAGTTATCCTGTTATTAACATACCGTGATTTAAAAATGTCAATTTCAGGCTTAGCCTAGACATCATGGCCTCCTTCTGGGCACTTCAACTACAATACGCCCATACATTAAACATGCACATTTAGAGAAAACTCCCACAAAAAAATAAATCCCAGAGTAACAACACCTTCCAAAAAAAAAAAAAAAAAAGTGCAGTTTTACAATATTTGTTTTAGTTCTCTTTTTTATATCCCATTTAGTTGTTTGGATTTATAATGATGGGATGGAAATACATCACAGCACTATTAAGCAAGTTATGTACATCTATCTTATCTTCTTGATCCAAAACAGCAGACCACTCTTGGAGCAGAACATACAGTCATGTATTTGCTACAGTGGTGGCATCAGCCACATAAACTGCATGAAAGACACTGAATTTAAGGTTTTTTGTCACAAGATCACTATGCAATTTTACAGTTTATTAGAAAATAGAAATACTGACAGTTTTCTTTTATAGCCTTGTTAAGTTATTACGCATTTTTGAGCTCTTCCCAATAATCTTGGAAACGTGAGAAGAGCTAAACGCTACCCTCAAAACAGACACCATGGCACTGACAAAAAGCATCAATAAAACAGATTAAGGTGAATTGCGGCCAGAGTGACCTCCACCCTGTCATGATCCCACTGCCAAAATCCAGAGGCAGTTAGAACGCTGACAGATACAGATGCTGATTGGTCACAAAAATCCTTAGCCACTGACCAGTTGACTGTTAACCCTTCAGTGACCCTTTGATAAGAACGACCAGTAAAACATCTAGTAAACATCCTGCTTTTATTAACACCCCTAGACAGAACCCTGGAAGACTGGTCCAACACAAATTAGTTCAGGTCTGGTTAGTTTTATAAAAAGATGAAGTGGCCATTACACTGACTAGTCTATGTGTATTACTTTGTTCTGTGGGAATTTTATATTAACTTAACATAAAAAGTTTATATCTACTGTTATGCTTTATTTGCATGAAAACTTCAAAAATACAGTACAGCAGATATGAAAGAAGGCACCACAGTACTGCAATGCTGCACATAAAGGCCTAAGAAGTCATTTTCTAAAGGTTTTGTTTGTCTTGACAAAAACAAAACAGCAGCATGTAGTGAGATTGTTCTGTTAAAACAAAAATAAATTTACAATAGTTAGAATATCAAACAAAAATACAGAAGAGAGAATTACATCATAGATTAAAATCTGATTTGCACATCGCTGAGTAAAATAACTATTTGATCCTTTAGCAGAACATGGTGGAAAATCCTTTATTTGAAACCGCAGCACCAAGACATTTTCTGTAGTTTTTCAGCTGGTTTGCACATACTACTGCACTAAACCACTGAAATCCTTCTAGTTTGTTAGCAACCAACAACTTTAGCTTCCTCCACATATTTTTCGGAAGACTGAGCAGTGGAGACTGGTTAGATCATGTTAACGAGGTGCACTTGATCCGACTGGTGAGGTAAGAACAGGAACTTCTGCAGTTAATAGACTGAACGATGAGTGTAACATGAGCACATAATTGATCACATATTGAGCACATAATTTCAACAAAGTGCAGGACTGGATAAAAATCCCTCCTCAGAGTTTGGCAGACCTGTTGACAAACTACAGAAATATCCTAGTGCTCTGCTTAACGATAAAAGCTTCTGCAGCAATTTCTAAGCCATGTTTTTCCAAAATATAATATTTCAGTTCATCACATACAAATCATGTACTGCATTTTCTGGATTTTTGGTTGATATTGTCTCTCCCCACAATAAAGGAACAACATTTACAAAATCAGCAGGGGATAAAATATTTATTTTTATAAAATATGCTTTATCCAGTGCATTTAATGTAAATTATATTTTAAAGCAAAAGAACTCCCTATAATCTTTTAGCTGAAGTTCTATGAGAAAAATTCATAGCCAGTATTCTCCTGCTCACCTTGAGGTAGAGATGTGAGTAGCAGTGGTGGAGCAGGTTGTCTGGGGGCTGGCTAAGGCTACTGACAGTACTGACCAGCTCTGGACCATACATTGGAACAGAGTGGTCAAAATTCACCCTTTCAACCTGAAACCGCACGGACGGTAGCGGGTGCAATGGCTGAAACACTGGCACAGAGACTGGTCTTGGTGCAGCCTGAAGAGGGGAAAAAAGAAAAAAGGATTAAAACAAAGATTACATAATCCTTGCATTTCTATTCTAGCCCATTCTCACATTAATATGCTTCAGAGTTGACAATAATACTAAAATGTTTCTACTTTAGATTCAGTCTGATAAAGCAGTGACAGTTTAACTACTTCAATCTGATTTCTAATCAGTGGTTTGACAAAAAAGGGAAGATAAACATGGAATTAAATGTAAATAAAGTGTAGTCTATAAATCCAATACAAGCATGAAAGATGCTGTAGACTTTGGTGATGCTTAACATTTTTGAGCCATCTTTCCTCAGGATATGACAATTTATCACCAGTTAAGCCCAAAATGATTCACATCCCTGGAAACTTTTGACTTGCACTAATCTTTTCATTTTATTAACATATTTCTAACTGGGAGGGGTGTTGAAATTTAAGTCTAAGGCAGTCAAAGTCAAGACTGGGAACTTTGAAGACAGCTAAAGATCAGAGTGATGGCAAGACTTGGAGTTCATCACCAGTGGTCAGCAATTATAAGAATAAAGTTTTGCTCAACTAAAACTAATCAAAAACACCTTCACTTTACACATGGTTTATTTTGTATTACTTTTTTTTAAAACAGCAAACCTAAAAAAAAAAAAACACACTGTTGTTGTGATGTCATCACCGTCACAGAAATAAAAGCAAAGTTTTGATTAACTTGGCAGGTCAGAAGCTTGCGACTAGTCGATTAAATCCAGGTAAGAAAATTGTAATTTGAATCTTATTAAAGTTTAGAAAGAAAACATGACTTCCATTCCAAACTACACAGCTCACGTTATTGACAATTATAACATTACAATGATGGTTTATAAAATATGACTGCTTTTCATAGTTTTCAAATATTTGCCATGCTTTGTAATCAATCTTTAATTTGTTTCTAATTCAAAATATATCGCAAAATATAATGCAAGTTGTCAAAATGTAAACATTTGCCAATTGATTTCTGTATAAGGAGTTTAAAATACACATAACCTAACATTTATTAACCACATTTGGATCAAAAAGAGTGTCAGACTCTGTTGGATGAAGCCAAAAGTCTCACTTGGCATCTGTTAGAGATTTTCACCATGCAATCCTTCATGGCACTTAAAGACGCTTTTAAACATGTTAAAGAAATGTGCAGCAAGAATGAAGACAGACGGCTGCTGAGTGGAGCAAAACAAGATGTTGAGGAGCTACCTTATATCCCAAGATGACAGGAATTAGTGTGTGAAGAAGGTTGAACTCTGCCATGGAGACGGTAACAGAGCCTTGGAGCAGAGTGACAGAAGTGAGTCTGGTCGGGATGAATTCCTCTAGACGGGAGATCTCCTCTGGAGTAGCTAGACCATGGCACGCCTCAATAGCTTCTGCAGAGGTATTCAGACACAAATACACACGTTTAACCTTAGAATATTTACTTTTAGATATTGAAGAGATACTGATGTTAAATTGCAAGTGTCAGAGTATAATTTTAGAATGAATGCTGCTATGAGTAATCAGTGGTTTAATAAAGTAAGGAATCCCGTAAGGTGTTCATTAGGATTTCATATAAACGGTTTGGCAAGTAAATCAATTTCAGTAATTCTGCGTCATCCCACTATGCCTGCTACATGAACTACATAATCAGGTTTCCAGAAAAAAAGTAACCATCAAATAAATCACAACTGATTTACTTGAAGCCTTTTGGCACTAGCTTTGGTGTGCTTTTCAGTAGCTATGTTCATGAACAGCTTTACAAAATCAATAATTATAACCCCCCAGAAAAGGCAGCAGTAAAGTCAAACCTGCCCACCTTTAATGAGGAATACCATGTCTTATGCCTGAGGTAGCCTTCTGTTGCGGTGTTGGCTCTTGTTCCGGGACACTGGCTTCTTTTAGTTCTGTTAGGGTTCTGATGGGCTTGGCTCCCACCTCCATGGTGGTCCCAGAACCTAATCTAATAGTTGTTGGTCTCTGGCCAACCTGGAGTATGATTTAGATTAGACTAGCACTGCTCTGTCTAAAAAGAATCGAGTGGCAGGGTTCAACTAGATATCCTCAATGCACAATTAGATAATTAATTGAGCTTGGACACAACAAAGTGGTAATGAAGACAAATAGTCTTTAACCATTCAGAACAGAACTCACTGTAATACACTTGAAAAAGAGTAACTGTGCATGTAAAGATACACACAATTGCGCATAGTTTTAAAAAATCCCTGACTCATTTGAAATCTGGACTTCAATTCTGGGACTACATAACACCCAAATTATATGGAAAAGACAACCGAGCAGCATTTGTTCTTTTCTCAGAGATTATTCTACTTGAAAACATGGAAGATTTAAAAGTGAGGAACTGAAAATGGGCTGTTTTTTTTTTGTTTTGTTTTGTTTTTTTATTCCTAGTTTGAAAGTTGTAAATCTAAAAACAGGAGGTAAAGCACTCTGTAAATAAGTATTCTTTTTCTTTTGTGCATAATATTGTAAACTTATTGGAGTCAGCCAAAGTTCAGTTTGCCAGCTGACCAACAGGTCAGAAACTTAACATATTTTTCTGATCAGAAAATGAGCCACAAAAAGCTCTGACCAGGTCATGCTGGATAAGTGAAGAAGACTCAATAGGAGCCATTTTCAGTATCTGCAATGTTTTTAATACAAAGCACAGAGAGGTAAAGAAGCGATTTCAAAGAAAATTGACATAGTTGATCAAAAGGTTCAACTATGGTTTAACTTTTTAAGTTTCTAAACTCTCTTTGTCACACAACATGCTGGATTTAGAAATGCTTGCAGGTTTTTGAAATTTTCAGAGATTGAAAAGGATATTATTTGGAATGCTAGCCAGATTAAACATGGCAAAAGCCAATTTAAAATGTTAAACTTTGTAACTACTTTGCCTTTGTTTTACAGCGACTTCTCTTTCACACAACTGCATGACGTTGCCTTGTGCTATAAGTAATTAATGACTGCTCACAGCAAAAAGGCTAGAAATAATATTTTCATTGCTGTTATTTCTTCTTATAATTTATAGAGCAAAACTGCAGCCTGATCAAATTAATAACAGGTTAAAGATTTGCAAAGACCACAAATCTGAAATTAGCTACAAAATTAGCATGAGTACATCTCCACAAAATAGTATAAATGAGACTGTAAGACAATACACATGTTGTGTGAAATGTTTTGGAACTGCCTTTAATAGCCAGCTGTATAAATTAATTCTATAACTCCACCTAGGAATCTTTTCATCCCTGCCCCTGAAGTAGAAACAAGAGAATATGCATGAAAAGCATCAATACTGACCAAAGGACAACACTTCTGATTGAATCATTATCTGTCATATTTTGTTTCCAAAGGTGAAGTCGTTTAAACCAGGGTAAAACTTATTTCCAAGTCTTTCACAACGTTAGTGCTTCAACTATTAAACACAGAAGCGCACTCCTCTCTCTTTCACAACCACCCAGGGAATGCTCATACCTCTACAAATATCTAGGAATGATCACTAAGAGAATGTGTTTGGCTTCAGACTTCCTCAAAAGGCTTTAAAAGTTGCTACTTTTATGCACAGCTGTGTGCTGAGGAACAGACTGTGTAAGTAGATAGCAATGTGATGAAGACATTAGAAAGTATAACTGCTACACCTTATGGTGAGGGTAAAATACAGGATCTGGAGAGTGAAACAGGAGTGTGTGAGGCTTGGTCACATGTTCAAGAGTGAACTCTGACCTTCCTGTGGTTTGCAATAAGGCTCATATTCGTGATCCATGGCACAGGTGATCATCTTGAGGATGCGGTGTGCTGCACTACTGTGCAGCCGGATGTCAAGAGGTCCGACCACCAGCCTCTTCATGGAGGTCTCTTGAACTGCAGGTGCCAACTCATCTGGATGTAGTCCAGAAAAGTCCTGCGAACCTACAAAAAACATAATAGGATGGCTTAAAATACTGATGGTATCTTCTTTCAGCCCCAAATGTGAACTTTTTTTGTGGACAGAATAAAATATGTGTTTTTCATATTAATATTTGCAGTATTACATTCTCCTCTATTCCTTGGAATAACACCACAAAGATAGCTGTGGTGTAACTCAGCAGTAAGGAGCAAAACACATAGCCATGAACAACCAAAGTGATGAATATTCCAAATGTCCTGTTCTCTCACACAGCTGTCCCTTCATTCATCTTAGGCCCATGTACCAGAAGTCCACTTAAAAGACTAAGCTCCCCGGCAATAAAAAAAAAAAAAAAAAAACAGAAATTAAAAATAAAAGACGGGGGTGGAAGAATGGCAGAGCTGGAGGAGGAGGACAAAGGGTCAAAACTTGCTTTATTCCCATTACATTCCAGCAATACGCTGAGCTCAGAGTTAAACACTGCGACCTTTAAGTTTTTGTGTGTGTGTGTGTGTGTGTGTGTGTGTGTGTGTGTGTGTGTGTGTG
>NW_006799975.1:2512177-2530314 GCF_000485575.1 Poecilia formosa
GGGGGGGGGGGGGGGGGGGGGGGGGGGGGCGATCGGCTTGAGAGGGAGGGTTGTAACTCATAGATTTTTTGAAACTTATAAAAGGCGACAGGCATTGCCACTTTTCCTCGCCCCCCCCAGTAAGATAGGGCTGCAGTGGATTACGCCTAATATTAACCAGATGGCCATAGTTAGAATGGTCAATGTAATGATGAGGAGGCCAAAATTAGCACCGATTTAGACATCTGAAAGCGTCCTCGTTCCTCAAGATTAAAAATAAATTTAATCTGCAGTAATTATTCTAAGGTGTATTTAACTGACCTAAGTATTTTGTTTGTCACTCTGCACTCCAGTGGGAATGCAGAGTCGAGTCATTTTGGGGGTTAATATAGGATCAGAGGCATGTTCAAGAAGGCAAGAGCTATTCCTCTACTCATTCATTATCACCTTAAAGCAAAGGTAAGGATATTGTTCTGGACTACTGCCACTAAATAAGATAAATGACAACAAGGGAGTGTAGAATTAATTTCTTTAGCAGAAGAGCACAAAATGAATCTTTCCCACCAGAACTGAAAAAAGGCAATTGAGCAAAGAGGTCCAACAATAACATTTCCAATTTAAGAACAGTTTATCTCTTAATGGGATCTTCAGATATCTTGGATTTGGATAAACAATCTCAAGTGCTGCTGCTGCTATGGAATGAGGAACCTTGCCCATCTTAAGACTTCTGCCAGGAAGAGTGACACCTAATTAGGCAAGTGGGGCCAATTCACTTTCTCAACAGCTTACAGGTAAAGCGAAAGAGGGGGAAACATTGTTTCAACAAGCAATAAGGAGAGAGAAACTCAAATATGTGTCAGCGTAGACTAAACACTTCTGACAGTTGCCCCGCAGGTAAGTTTGGGGTGAGAGTGAGGACAGGGAGGGTCAAGGACCAGGTGGCTGTGAATGAAACAAGGAGAGCTCTTTCTTCAAGTCTTGAGTGGGCCAAGTTGACAGGGAGAAGAAAAGAGAAAAGGAGTGAGAGAGAAAGAAAGGGGGAAGGAGGGAAGAGCGAGAGAGAAAGAAAGAGGAGGTGACAAGGTAACCAAACAAACTGTGTGAGGAAGAAGAAATGAAACAATACCTTTGGAGCTGCTGTTTTCCATTGTGTAGAGATAATCCATATAGAAAGCCCCAAAGCGCTGCATGCCTGCTATCTCTGTGTAGCTCTCCTATCAGACAAAAGCAGAGTTCGGTAAACATGGCAACAAGGCAGCAAACGCACTGATAGCCTTTAAGAGTGGCAATGACTGGGGTCAAGGGAGATATGGTAGTGAGGGTCATATCACAGATAAAAAGCTATTGAGTGGCAGAACTACTTAGTTGGGCATTTGCTTTTTGTTTGTTGTTGGGGTTTTTTAATAGCCCAATAAAAACACAGAACCTTACAGTTAAGATTTAAAAGAAAAAACACTATAAGAGCAAGTAAACTATGTAAGTGTTTCACAACTGAAAAACTGCAAATTTCGATTGACCACTAAGAGGTCAATTTAGTGTAAATAGAAAAATCTCTAAAATATTTATAACTTACAGCAAACAAGAAATTGATTAATTTAAAAAAAACAGTATTTTTGTTTTTCTTAGGCAAGTGTCAGTCTACAGTTTAACAGACATAAAGAAGAGTGGCGGGAAAAAAAAAAATCACTGAAACACAAAATGCCGTGAAACATTAAAAATGAATGATAAAGTAAAGCTCAACAGGTAATTCCAGTTTGAATTTGTTTAGAAAAGGTTGGCAGCACTGGGTAACAGCCTTTTTTAAATGTATTTATTTAAATAGTTTACAATAAATAAAAAAATTAATAAGAAAAAGCTGTTTCTTAACATTTCTAGATTTTTAAACTCCTGTTTGAAAGTTTGTTTGTCTAAAGGCCTACTGTTATAACTCATTAGTTGGAAGGTCAGGAGGTAAGTTTTCCTTCCACATGAATCACTGAAAGGATTAAACTAACTCTCAGTCCTTCCCTTCAACAACCCACCTAACGTTTACCCAAAATTTCTTTAAGCAGCTTTTTTCAGGAGAACCTTATCAGAGAGACAGGTTAATGATTAATATTTATTAGGGGATTTCTAATGGATGTGGCATGCTTTTGGATCAAAGTCAGCCTGGTTTCAAAATCTCTGATGATGATTTAACACCAGAATCTTTGAGTTAGTCTTAAACGTCCATTTATAAACAGAGAGGGGATGGATGGGAGGATGGACAGACATCCAAACACCAGCTTTATTGAGGGTCATGAACATTTCAAAGAAGAGTCAACACTTATGCTGGCAGGGGTGATCAAGGGAGCAGTGGATTATCAGGAACAATGGCGTTAACACTAATACTTGAGTAGCTGGAGCATTACAGCCAGCTGGGTGAGAGTGGTAAAATAATAAATCGAAGTTTATTATAAGATTTGCAGTAAAAACAATGAATAAATTAAACTAGAACTATGCTTTAAATAGGACATAATCAATTATAAAGCTTAACATAGCATCATGTTAAAATTTCAAATATCTATATCACTGTCAAAATCAAATATCAACAAAATGCAGAGTTATCTGGATGATATCATCTAATTCTGCATTTTGTCATTCTATTTACCAGAGGCATGTTCTACTTACCTTATGATTAGCAGAGTCTAAGATGAACTCAGCTTTTACTCCATTATTCTCTGGACTGCGGTAGTCAAACAGAGAGTTGGTAAGGTAAGTCATCCCTTTGCTTTTTAGGTTGTCCCCACAGCTGAAGAACACTGCATCCTTTACAGAGAAGAAGAAAACATCAAACAAGCTTTTGTGAAAAAATCCATTTAAAATCATTTTTATTTATTGTAAAATGAAGCAAATTTACAACACAATAAAACTGAACATATGTTTATACCTAAATGAAGTGTTTGAATGTATACAACAAATAATACAGCAAATACGTAAAATAAAAGCAACAATTATTTATCTGTAAGTCGATACAGATATACATGACAATACCACCATAACGAATAAGAAATGGCACATTTTGTTCTAATAATAAAACTACTAAATGATGTCAAGCATGCGTCAATCTCCTTTGAAAATAGAGAGAATAATTTGATTATATTTTTGGCTTCAATTGTTCTTAAAGGTTTCTTCATAAAAAGATATGTTAGGCTCTTTTTACCTCTTCACGCCTGTTCAAATTTTCTTCAAAGTCTCGAACTCCCATGATGCCTTTCAGGCACAGTGCCCGACAGCCGACAAAGCCAATCTGACAGTTGAAGAAGGGTTCCCCCATCATGAGTACCTGAAAATATAACCAGAAAAGAAAAGGGTTCCAGAGTTTTCTGAAATCGTCTCTGTTTAAACATTAATAGTAATAAAGGAACATTGATAGAATGAGTTGAAGAGTTTAGCTAAACACCGTTCTCTGTCCACACAGTTATCTGGAACTAAAAGAAAACATATGACCAACCACATTATAAATGAGTAATATTATAACAGAGAGGTAGTACGCTTTCATTAGCCTGGCCAGCTAGCACTTGAGCAAGTTTCTCTATATGCAAAGATTCACAGAAGAAGCAATATGTATATTTATTAAATATTTAAAGACTTAGTAGTTTTAAGTGCCAATTATTTACTCTTTTAGATAAAAATGGTAAACTTATATGTGCTTTAGGTGAAATTTTGACAAAACATTATAGGAGCTTTCTAAAACCTCATTCAAAATGTGCTCTGACAAAGGCTTTTCAGTACTACACTCCACTCCCACTCAGAGGGAAAGCCAACATGACTGGTAAATGACTCGTTATAAGACATACCAGCTTTAGCATCAAACTAACTTTGTGTAAAACAAGTCAGCTATGACCTTAACACTACACACTGTGCAGTTAAAAAATTTCACTGGTCACAGTGTACAAGATCGATATTCTAAAAATCTTGGTAGTAACCTGAGTCACACGGTGTGATGGGAGATGCAAGACTGATTTCTTAAAATGGCAAAACTGCCTCAGTCAGATCAGACAGTGATATGAGCTCAGCAATTAGTGAGAAGCCAGCTGGAGGCGTTAATGGCCTTATTATTAGAGTAGAACATTAAAGACGGGATGGAATGAAAATGGGCAATAATCTTCAAGATGTTATCCTAAGACAACATTTGATATTTGTTGAATCATTTTTGGATGTCTAGGGTGGCAAATCGACTTGCCTGTAACAAAAACCACAGACCATCAACTTAACCTCACAACCAATTCTTACAGTTATCTCACCACCCAAGATTTTGTCCACAGTGGTAAATAATAGAATAGTCTGAACCAGAAGAGACTGTTTAGATTTTGTATTTTCATTACAGATGCAAGCAGTATAATTTTAGGAAACATTTTTTTTAAATTACTTAAGCACTTAACTTTGCAAAAACATTTAATGTTTAGTTGCACAGAAACATTTTGGTTTTTTAAGACATTAAATATAAAATGTGTGAAATCTGGAATTTTGCCTTTGAACTGTTGAGTCCAGCTAAATGACTAGATGTTTTTTTTTTTGTGGAAACATTTGATTTTGCAATGTTAGGTAGCGCAAGAGTCAAATTCTGTATTCCTTTGGTGAATGTCATTTTCATCCACCTGGCAAACATCTAAGATATAATAATGTCTTAGCTTATTGCTCTCACCATCACATATAACAGGTTTCACTTCAGATACCCAGTTACCTTTCAACACTTTCATATTCTGTCCAAGAATACTCACCCCTTCATTCAACAGAACAATAAATGACAGAAATTGAAAATCTCTGAATTTTCATATCTGGAAGAAACCGTAAAGCTAAAACTTTTCTTAAATCTGTCCAGATAACGAGACTAAAAAACAGGTCTTGGTGGGGAAGGCGGAAATGATTGGACTTGGGTACTAGTCAGGCATTAATTAGTACACTGTAGGCTGCAGACAAGTGAGATGGAAAACAGTTAAACATTTAAAACTAAGGGTTTGGAGTTATCAAAAAAAGATTAAAAAAGATTAACAGATTATTACCAACATTAAAAATAATCATTACAATTATGGATGCACAATGTATTGGCATTAACATCGTTATCAACTGATGTCATTTTCCCCCCCAACTTTATTTATACAACAATTTTTATTTTACACAATAACTCAAAATGCAAACAGCAGAGCAGCACAAACACAACTTCACACATCACCTTTATGTGAAACCCTCAGTCCCCCAAAGTCAAAACATGTGTAAATGATTCACCAGAAACATGTTACATCTGCCACATACATCACTATCAGAACAAAAGATTGTTGCCAGCCTGGCATTAGAAAAGAGTATCCCTAACATAACCTTGCATTCAATCAGCTTGTGGCAGGCACAAATGGAAGATGCATGAAGCAGAGACACAGCAGCATCCCACTGCCAGCAGCTTTCCTCCTAAACTTTCCTAACTGCACACAGTGAGGATGAGGAGAGCAGCCACATAATCCTATGTAGTCATATAATCCATATAATCCGACTGAGATGGATCCTTTAATGACAGAATCCGTAGAGAGTAACGTGTTTACAGTGGTTTCAGGTGGGACGACTAGGAAAATAAGGAAACAATTTTCTGACTTAGTCCAGGCCTGAAAAAAATTAAAAAGCTGCTGATTTGGGATGCTGTTGGGAGCTGTTTAAATGAGGAGAATATGCCATCTGTGTACATCATTAGCAGATTTAATACCATTGTTGTGCCACATCTGAAATACTGGATCAGTTTTGGATGGCGCAAAGACACAGTTTCTGTATTTAAATCATATCAGTCCAATAAGTTAAACAGGGTTGCTGGTAAGAGCCAACCTTTAACTGAAGCAGAGAAGAAATGTCAGCAGTTTGATTGTTTTTTGTCCACAGTTTTAAAAGTGTAGGGAATGTATATAATATATACAATATCTGTGAACAACATTAATGTCAGATATCAATATTAGCACAACTTTTATCTAACTGTACTTGTTTTCTATAACTAATAGTAAAAGGAAAAC
Source organism: Poecilia formosa (assembly GCF_000485575.1). Classification (NCBI taxonomy): domain Eukaryota; kingdom Metazoa; phylum Chordata; class Actinopteri; order Cyprinodontiformes; family Poeciliidae; genus Poecilia; species Poecilia formosa. The sequence continues at coordinate 2,518,168 of NW_006799975.1, forward strand.
AGTTTCTTATTGCTTTGTCAAGGGCATGAAAAATCAGATCAGAATATACTTTGATCCTCAAGGGAAAATTGATTATTAGTTGACAAGCTACTCCCATCCAAAGAGTTAAATATTAGCAAATATAAATATAAACATTAGTAACATACAAAAAAAAAAAACACATGAAATGATAACTAATTTAAATACTACAAAAATATACACCAAAAACAAATAAAAGTAACTATGTAAATGGAAATATGTGACTTTATAAATCTAATAAGTACGGTCAGTTATCTTAAAAACACTCAGAGTTGGGAGTTGCATAATCTAAATGGCTACAGGCAGGAATGATAGGTACCATCTGTTGGCCATTGTTTTATTACAGGAAATGCAGATTTAGCTCCAATGCTCAAACAAACAAAGATCCAAGAGAAAGTTCAACTTGTTAGCAAACCAGAAAGGTTGACACTCGTACCTCAATAGTGATTCCCTCTTGCTCCATACACAGAACCTCTCTGGACTTGACTTTCTGAGGACTGTAGTAGCTGCTCTCTGACTGTGTGTCTGTCAGCTGATAAACAAAGAGAAAAATAATATTGTTAATAACATTTTATTAATAAACAACAGCATAAGTACGTTGTGTCCTTCTGGGTGAGTGGCAACTTCAGTTATAGTGGAAAACAACAACGAAGAATACCTGGTGAAACCCTTTGTCTAAGTCATTTGAGATGAAGGGAAGGAAAAAAGAACCATTAAAATGTACTAGACAGAAAACCTCACTGGAGAAATGATCAATAAATGGAAATATAAGTGCAGCAAAAGCTAAGGTTTTTTAAACTGCTGGATTTGAAAAGTAAAAATATTTTTCCGAGTAAAAATTAGTAAAAACTTTTTTCCTTTGAATATAATGAGTATTACAAATAAGCAACAACCTGACAAACAGAATTGAAAGTAACACATTTTAGTTTAGATTTGATTTTAGGGGTAAAATGAAAAACCAGATCATCACCATCATCTATTAAATTACCACTTATAATATTGACATTTTTAAGGGAAAAAAAAGTGCTGCTCATTAAATTCTGGAACAAATCACTAGAACAAGAGAAAATGTATTTCAATCATTTTTGGTTGAGGATATGGAAGCCAAGACAGAAAAACACCTGGCTAAAATGATCTGGCAGAAGGACAGTACAGCATGCTCCTGATGTTGGTTAATAAGCTGGGTGTAGAGCAGAATTAAACCCATTCAACTTTAACACAGGAAGCAGGTGCAGAGCAAAAGCAGCTGTGGCTTATTATTCTTACTGAGCAGACTCCCACCCTGGATCTCTTTTCCCCTTTAGGTTCGGATAGTTTAATCACGTGCAGAAACACTCTTCCACCAACCAGTACATCCCAAAAAATAGTAAAAAAAAATAAAATAAAATAAAAATTATAATATCATTAAGATACTGTTCATTCTAGCAGTATCTTTGCAACACAAGTGCAAAGTGTGTGCTACATAGTTTAGTAGTTTATGTCAAATATGATCAGAAAATAAAAAACAAATATGTATTAAACAACAGAAACAAATTAGATTTGACAATATTTACAGAATAACAGTTCAGTATTAGTACTGGGTGTGTGGTAACTTCAGTTATAATATTGTGAAAACCAACAATGAAGAATACCTGGGGAAGCTCTTTGTCTTAGTAGAAGTATTAGCCCACTAAATCGTTAAAGGTGATGATGAAGACACAACAAATGTTTAAATAAGAACAGGTCATTATCCATACTACTGTGGTGGAGAATTTCTGATTTAAGGGTAATCCTCTTTAACACGCTAACTCTGACTAATTAATTATGCAGAGCATAACACATTAAAAATATCAACACAATAAATGTTAGCATCAGCTTTTTACTACAGATAAAAGCTCAATTCAACCATTTGGTAACAAAAAGGGTTTTGAATCGAGAATGTTGCTATTTTTCTACATAAGGTTTTCAATTAAAATGTGATTAATTAATTACAGACAATGGAATTACCTCAATTGAACATTTTAATTGAGTCCCACCACTTGCTATTTTTTGATAGTGACAGAGAAATAGAGGTAGACAGAGAGTTAAGGACTCTTCATAGCAGAAAGGATCACCATGTTACCAAATACTGGCTTCTAGCATCAACACACAGGGTCCCGACTGTTTTGAAAGAAGCTTACATATCAATCATACAGAAAAATATGTACAAAAAAAAATGTTGTATTTTCTGTTTTTTTCTTTTTTGTTTTTGGTAAAGCAATATTAAATCTGGCATCCAGCAAAGGTTCAGCAGGTGTGTTAATCAAAGAAAGGAAATAACTGATCAGGGCTAAACTATGAATAATGTGTTTACAAGTTAAAGTCTTACACTGCCGTTTTCCCCTAATCAAAGAGATTTTGGGAATAGTGTGTTGGTAATCTAAAAATACATCTCTCATTTCACATTCACGTCAAACTCAAGTTCAGCCTGTGGCTGTTCAAAGACATAAAATTACTTCAACCTAAATACTTCCTTCTAGGAAAGAAACAAGAATGTAAAAAAACCCTTCCTTTCAGCTGCCTGCAATTATTCCAAAAGAGAGGCAATTAATTGATTAAAAGAACTCAAACAATACAGGAACAGTTTAAACATTAGAAAAACACCAAGGTTTATGTGGCCTGAGAACTAGCTCCCTTCCGCTGATCACACACACTGTCAAATGTATGAACATTTTCCCTTCACACACAAATGCGTGTGTCCGAGATGTGTGCACATGCACGTGCGTGCACCAACATAAGAGAAGAAAAACGCAGACTACTAGTAATCTGATATATACGGCCTAATTCTGAAAGGAAACAGGGATGTATTCTAATTATTCCGAGTGAAAAGACGTTAAACGTTAAAATTTTGGCAGCATTTTCTAAATATTTTTCTTCCTCTGTAACGTTTTAAGTAATAATGTAACAAGGGACAGCAACTATTGGTCAAACTACCCGCCCTGATGCTGTCCACAGGAACTAATAAGATCAGCGTTCCTTAAGTCGGAGCTAAAGAAAATTAATGTGCTAATTAATTTGTGAGAAAACGGCACCTACATGAACACAACATAAAAGAGTATGAAACTGATTCAGCAAAAAAGCACCTTTTTATTTTTGAATTGTTTTAGCATGAAGCCTTTAAAGTTGTGTTTTTAACAGCTTTACCTTAAAGGTGATGGAAGCTTTAGTGCAGTAGAAGCCAATAGAGACAATAGGGTCCTTCAATGTGTGCTGCAGAGGGTAGTTGGAAATGCCTTCTGTGTCCCCCTGCATGTAGAGGCCTCCCTCCCCTTCTTCCTCTGTGCCTACAATGGCTGGGACGAAGGACCAAGCCCAGGACATCCAACCCTGATCTGGATCTTCAGGACTCCCACCCTCTATGTAGAGGTTCTGGCTGGAATACGGACTGGATCCCAAACTTTCCATTTCAACATCGGTACCTGAAATGATATTTAAAAAAAAAATAAATAAATAAATAAAAAACAAAAGCAGATGATTTCTTTAGGAACAGACAATCATGGCTGTTCTTGAATTGCCTACTAGGAGACATGACAAGTCTTTTCATAGACATTTACAGTCTAGACTTCTAGCGCAAAACCATAAACCTCAACACAAAGTATCATGGAGAAATTGTTGACTTATGGAAAAGAAAAATACTCAAATTACAAAATGCTGTCTTAGCATCGTTTCAATATTATGCATAAATCGATTGAAACTACAGAACATACTTCTTTCAGAGAAAAAATGGTTCACAATGAAAGTCTCTTTGAACGCCTAGCAGAACAGTCAATTTGTTCATGTCTTAAGGGATGCCTAAGGCAAGCAAGTTGTTACAGCTGTCAAATGAAAACACAAAGCAAACATAGATCAATGCCACTGCATCTCCCCTGTGCAGGTGTCAGTTTTTGTCTATTGCTGGAATGCAGTGCAGCGTGAACTCTACACAGACAGACAGGGGAAGTCCATTCCATTTGATGCCAGAGAGCAAAGTGAGTCAGCCAGCATCCTGACAGAGCCCTTGACTGGGCTCACTGATCAAGGCTATCTGTCCTGAACCAACAGCCCAGGCTGTGTCTACAAATACATCTAGGGAGGGGCTGGCTCACAAATTTGATAAGCAGCCAACAAACTATGTAACTGTCTAAGCCAGCTGTACAGTGCAAGATTAAGCAGAGCTTAAGGTGAAGGCTAAAAAAGATCAACATTGAGAATGTGAAAACTGAGGTCAAGGAGGTTTTTCTGTTGATGATGTAGGCACTGGCTAATCAGGGGGGAAGATGTAGACATATTTGTATCATCATATTTTGTGGCACTTATAGCAACTCTAAAAACTTTACAGCAAATTTCTCACAATATGATGTCCAGAAAAACCCAACCAGGCCTCTAAAATCTACTTAGGACTTTAGAGGCTTCTTCACCACATCAGTCATATTAAGTTGTGCAATGGTGTGGCTAAATAGCACAAAACATTCTCTTTGAAACATAAAAAAACATCTATTATTCCATCCATGAAATGGACGGGGGAAAAAAATTATTTGCAAAATATCAAAGTTAAGATTGAAAAGAAGCTAGATGGAAAACAAAAGGGAATTGCAATGTGGTGGAAAAACTGAATTTTGCAAATTCAGATATTTTCCACAACTAAAAATAACAATGACTAAAAATCTGAGAGAACAACCTAACACAAGAATTTAATTCTGTTATCTGGCATGTCTATGGTTATCAGGAACCCAAATGCATTCACACTCCTCTGGTACACATCATAACCTTTGACCTGGTCCTATCACTTCTGTTTCCATACATGTCAGGATAGAGGAAACTGATGTCAATAGTAAAGAATGTGTAATCCCATTCCTTACTGCCTCATGTCCTTTTCAGAAACATTATTGTCTGTGAAGTCATACTTTAGGAATCCCAGAGGCAACAGCAGTGAAAATATGACACATTATAATTAAATCTTTCACTTTGAGAATTGGCAGTTGGAAATCCCATGTTATGGTTTTAAGTCCCAACTTCCCTCTCTGATTCCATCTCTCATATAGTTTTGTTTTCCTTTCCTTTTTCTTTTACCCAAAAAAGCTCTCGGTGTCAGTTTAACTAGTTCAGCTCTTTCATGTCACATCACACTCGAAGTCTGAATGTGAAGATAATCATGTGGAAGCAAAAGCATTAAACAACTTGACCCGATTAGGAAGACTTTGAAATAGTATGCCGAAAAAGCTAAGCAAAACATGAGCAATGTGAGAAATCTAACTATTTCTCTTTGATTATTTTGTACCAACAAATGGTTAGACCGTTGTTTTTGGGACAAATGAGAATTTGAAAATGTATCCAGGCACCATGTCATAAAATGTACAGTTCATACATTCATCTATTTTATTTATTTATTTATTTCTCTCATTTGCAATTTAAAATGAACATGTCACAGGTTGGTCTAAAAGTTTTGAATGAAAACTATTTGTTTGAAGAAATAAATCTGTTTATTATTTTAGATGCTTAAAATGATGAGAAGTAGAAATGTGAATAAACAGAATTATAAGTCTCAGATTATTTATAGATGGGATAGTGGTTACCTGAATGTTTGGTTTCAGTTTCTGTTCATCACCTACATGCAGGTGATGAACATATAGTTTGGTAGATAATCTCTATATGAAATACATTTTAAAAATGTATTATTACAAACTGTGACTATTTTCTAACCCTACTCTAAAACATTTTCCCTTTCATTGTAAACAGGCCCTGTGAAGCCTGGGCTTTAATTGTTTTTGTGTTACTTTACTGAAGGTGAAGCTGTGATTCCTGCAGCCTAAAAACAAACAAACAAAAAAAGAATAGAAAATATTATTAGATCTTTGAAAAAGGTTTCTGCAATGCAGAAATGCAGAAATGCAGACCCTCCTCTCCTCTTCAGCCTTGTCACTCTGTCATATATTTCCTACATAATTAAGTATTTGAGTACTCAGGTTCCAAGGGCTGGTCCTCTCTCATTTTGTGACGGGATACTAATTCATTCTCAGAGGCTCTGCATAGCAATAGCATGACCGCGACTCTTACATCTGGCATTGGACACTTTACTGGAAGCTGTGCCAACTTGCAGAGAAGGCCAAGAAGCAGCAGGCAAGTTGAAGAAAGCAAGGTTGTAATGTGTTGTCCTTCTGGCCACCACTTTAACTCCATGAATATTTGCTCCTGGGGCAACAAAGACTGATTAAACCCAGAAGGAGTTGTGATTTTATTTTGTTCTATTTGGCAGGGTGAAGGATGAACACATTAAGAGGGAACAAGATGGGTGTTTAGGGGAATGAAGTGACTATTATATGGGGGAACTTATTTTTCCAAGATAGATGAGCATGTAACTTAATTTTAAGAGCACAATACCTTATTTTCAGTCTCAGAATATGGGCTGCCTTCACTCAAAACTCTACTGTCAGAAATATTGCTTGCAAATATGTTTTGCTCCCCTTAAAAAGTGATGATTCAGCACTCAGAATGTATGATGCCTGCCCAAATATCTTCTGAAATTGTTTAAATCTCTCTCCCCTCCTTCAAACATCTGTCTGTTAGCAGGACCTCAAACCTGTGTTGTCACGTCCGATTTGTCTGCTTGCAGATTTTTCATCCTCTCCTTTGGAAATGAGTGATAAGTCTGACTAGCAACAGTTTCAACCGAGAGAAAGAAAGAGAATGAGAAAGCGAAAGAGAAAAAGAAAGGGCGTGCGTGCGTGCGTGCGTGCGTGCGTGCGTGCGTGCGTGCGTGCGTGCGTGCGACTGTGGCAACTTGGCCTTTTTAGTTTGCGCTTATTTTGCTCACAGAGTTCAGAGAAGTCCAGCCTAACAAAATTTTAGAAGATCAGAGTGATGGAAGTTAGCAGTATTGCTGTCCATATAGTTTTTAACACCTTCTTAAAGATTATAAAGGTCAAATAATGTCCCGATACCAGCAATTCTCCAACATTTTCTACACTGTTGAACATTGATGCCATTAACAGTAATAGCATCAAATAGGCAGCTGCTAAGGACTCTAACAGTATAAGCACTGATGCAAGGTATCTGGCTAGAAGTTAATATCTGGACAACATTTTTGTTTTTTGAAGACTAATAATTGATTACCTATTCTATTTGGTAACACTTTATTTGAAGGGGGGTGAATAAGACTGACATGACACTGTCATAAACATGACATAACACCTGTCATAAACATGAATAAGCCTCAATGAATATTTATGACTGTTGTCATAAAGCGTCATTCGGTAAATTATGACACTTTTAATACAAAGTTGACATTATTCAAAATGTCTTTGTTATGACAACTTGACATTAACCAAGAAATTATTACTGATATAAATTTGTTATAAAAGTATTACTGATTGCATTTTAAAAATTAGATAACTTTATGTTATTAAAGGTAAAGTTTAAACTTTACCTAGCGCTTTATGACAACAGTCATAAATATTCATGAAGGCTTATTTGTGTTTATGACAGATGCTATGTCATGTTTATGACAGTGTCATGACAGTCTTATTCACCCCCCTTCAAATAAAGTGTTACCTTCTATTTTCATGAAATACAAATACAAAGATTCTCTGAATGTTTTGAATGAAAGCAGCATCAATGTTTTGGAAAATAGCAACTGAACAAAAAAGATTGAAGCAACACTCCAACAGCCTGATGAAAACCAACATTTACCCAAACACTGTGTGCCCTGACTTTTCAACAGGAGATAGCATCACATTAAATCAGATGGTACAGCAAAGTTTAAATGGCAGCACAACTGATTTAGCTAAACAAGAGCTAATTGTAGAAACAAAGCTAGTTATTTCTGGAAAAGAAAAGGGAAGGCTTTAGATATGTAAACAATAGCTTATGCCATATCAACATGCTAGAACTCAAGAACTCCTGATGGACTTCCTGAAGAAGTAAAAGCTAAAGTTTTCTATAATCTTTTAAGTCCATCACCCTCAACAGAGATCATATATCCCAAAAGAGCAGCACATGCAAGGCAACCCAAAAATCTCAAACAGCTGGAAATCTTTAGAAGGAAGAATGTTGAAAAATGCTTCAAAGAAAAACTGGAAGATTTAGGTGGCAACAAAAATTATAATGAGTTCTGTTAAATATCTTAAGGTTTGGAAATGCACAAAGCACACACAAATAAAAGCATCCAAACTTTTGTTTTTAGTCTGTTCCTTTATTATTCAGAATTATGAAAGATGAAGAATCAACCTGCTAATAAGAATAGAATCTATCGCGTTTCATTTTAAAGCAAATTGCAAGTCTTTTCTTGTCCACTTAATGTTATGGATGTTGCATTTGCTTGACTGTTGGATACGAGCTGCATGTTTTAGTAACAGAACAGTTAGTCAACCCTTTCTTCATCCTCTACCTTCAACAACAATTCATTTGGAAATGATCGAACTTGACAAATATGAATCTTTTAAAGTTAACAAGGCTGTACTTTGCCTGTGAAAAAAATACTCACCAGGTGAACTTGCTCCACCTTCCCTTACATGATCCATGCCTTCTTCACCCTCACTTTCTTTGTGTCCTCCTATTTCTCCATAGTAAAGAGCAATAATCAGCTCTAAGATCCGGATAAACATGGGCAGCTGCTGGTCAGTGATTGATAATTTCAAGCTCTCCACCATTGTATGAATCTATGGAACAATAGATAACAATTTATTGGAATTTGGTACAGCCTCCTGTTTTATTATTCTTTTGAAAAAAAAATGCATGCTCTTTTCTTCCAGTGTGCCTTTAACATACAAAGAAACACCTTGTTTAATAAATATAAGCTATAAGTTCTCTCTTTTTTTTGAAAGAGCGTAAAAAGAAAATCTATTTAATCCTCTGTTGATTTTATGCATTTACTTAAAAAAAATAAATAAATGCAAGTGTTTCAAGGCATCTTAATGTGGAGAGTTAATATTAACAAAAATCCACAAAAAGTTTTACATAAAAGTAAAAAAATACATGTTAGAGTGAAAATCGTTTTTTAAATATCTGATGACGTGCAAGTCTTTCTGGGTCATAAGTTGCCTTTTCTTTCTCTATTAAAATGACACTACCATAAATGTTGGAGCCTGTTTTATTTTTAAGGCAGCAAACTTAGAAAATCAGTGGAATTATTAGATAAAGAGACCATGGGCATAACACAATAAATATTATGTTTATGATGTTGGGTCAATAAATACAACCTGCCGATAAGTTACGGCTCAATTCAATTTTACAAATTTTGTTTGCATTTCACTAATATGGAATTTATATTAAAGTCCAATTAAGACAACTTAAAATCTATTAGGTAAATAATGTGTACATTTTGGTCAAAATTATTTCAACAGTTTGCTGAGAACCTGCATAATATCTTAATCTAGTAGAGGCTGAATGATCAATAATCAAATATTTTACTTTTAAAAGCCATACAAATTTCTTCAAAAATCTTTCCATAAACGCATGACTTTTTCAAGGGTAAAAACCATGGTAATTTAATAAAAGTAATTAATTGTTTATGTATGTTATACCTAAAATGAATATCAGACAAACCAGTATAACTACAAAAACACTAATGAGAGTGTTTTGTAGTTGTAGTTTTTGCCAAGGCCAAACCAAAATCTTCAAAAATTAAAGAAACCCTGATAAAAAAAATCATATCTTGACCATATTACTATATTTCATATAGTTTTAACAGAGTGTGAAGAGGCTCACTTTGATGACAGAGGGGATCTTGGAGCTGATATTGTCATAAGTGAAATGGAGGCGCGTTCTGAAGGAGCATTTGTATAAGAGGGGGTCCTGGTAAAACTCAATCTTGCCGCTAGCATTCCTCTTGTCCAAGCACACAGTGCAGTCAGCAAAGTTTATCACTTTTCTTAGGACCAGTTCTGGAGCTACAAAGACAAAAAAGCAAAAAACAAAAGTTAGTATTTATATATGAGGATATGATTCTGAATATGCATCTAATAATTTTTTAAACTGATTAAAGTGTTTAGGAAATAATTTAGGAAACAATTATAAAAACGGAAATTAAAGCTTTACAAATTTGTATCTCATTGCTTTTAAATTTAAAACTTTTTAGAGGCTTCTAATATTTTTTTTTCAGAGGTGTTCTTTTCCTGTTAGTTAACATCTAATTCATTTCTTAAAATATGCCACCAGCCACCCGACTGGATTAACAGGGTTAGATCCTGCAGCAGGTTTGGAAATTTATTCTAACTACTTAATAAAAAGTGGGTGTTATATTTGAAGGTGGCACCATCTTTTTCCTGAATACCCATCTCTGAGAAACATCATTAGTTATTTCCTCTCAGCTGGCTTCACACTATCATGGGGGTGAATGTTTGCAAAGCATCAGATAGCACAACATTATTGGTTTTCATCTCCTAGGATTGACAAATTAAACCCAACACTACTGAATGTAGCCAGTTTCTTCTTACCAGTTATGTCCATGAAAGCCCTCTCCCAGATGTCATCCACAGTGTAGCACTCTGCTGCAGTAATGTTGACCGAAAGCACAATGTCGTCTTCAACATATTTGAGAATCAGGTTGTTCACCACGATGTTCACGTTGTTCACCACGCGTCTGATTAGACTCTGCACATAACCTAAAAACAAATACACAGATACCATTTGAATATTTGAATATTTAATTAGAAAAAGAAACAAGAATACCTAATACTACATAGCTTTAAAATTTGATATTTCAGCACCAGCACGTATAGATACGTTACTGTAAAGTCTGAACCACTGCATCAGGCTAAATTTCACAGAACAAGAGGGCTGCATGTAAATGTTATGCATGAAACAGCGACGAACAAAGACAGCAATTTTACAGGATAAAACTTTGGAGTGAAAAGAACTCAGAAAAGAACTTAAAATGACACAGATCTGCAGAGTTTAACAAGAAAATATGAAAATATACACTAATAACAGCTTCCAACCACAGGACCAAAAGTACTTTTCATTCCTACTGTATAATGTTTAAGTTGCTCACGGCAAATTGAAACATAAATCTTTACTGATTTTGTGTTATTTCCAAACCAAATGTTTATTTTCCTGTATCTGCACACTTGGCTTAAGGAAGAAGAGAATCAATAATTAGGCAGAACTAAATAGTGCTGTTGACAGAAAATTTATATGAATAGTTTGAGTGTAGCGCCACTCTAGACAGGCCCCACTGCATATTGGTATAATCCAATCACCAGAATTCTCACGGGTCTGACCAAACAGAGTGGCAGGAAGAGAGAATGAAGGAGTGTAAACTTCTCTTATAAAGGGAGCATATGTTCGCTCAAGTTGCGCATGGTCTTTCAGGCATTCATGCTTTTTAACATGAATGACTGTGGGAGTGGCTGCGTGTGCGTGTGTGTGTGTGTGTGTGTACATGTGTGTGTGTGATTCTGAGGTCAGAAAGAAAGCTGCTGTTGCACCTGCAGACTGGGTAGTAAAACTACCACTTTACCCCCTGCTATTTAACTCTCTGGATCTAATTTACCCATTACAGAGTGTCCCCTTTTTTGCACTCTTGCATTTTCGCCTGGTCTTGGTTCACAAGAGGTCTAAGGCTTCAATCCTCTATGTTTGCAAGCTACCCTGCAGCTCTAAACCTTTAGCATAAACAGAGTGGAAAAGATGACAATGTTATCCAATGTAAAAACAAGCCAAATATCCTCTCTTATGTCAAGTACTGCAAAGAAATCTGTATTGTAATCTGCTTAGTAGGAATGTACCAATCTAATACCAAGTGTCAACATAAGGTACATTTAAATGGAGTCCAAGTTGGACCTGAAAAACTCAGGTGAAAAGAAAAAGGTCAAAAGTGCTATGAAATGGTCAAAGGGAAAAATGAGGACCAACTCCTAAGGTCTCATGTAAGGAATAAAAGATCCCTAGAAGAGAAAAGAGCTCAATGTACTCTATTGCTTCATCAATATGGGATACTATTCTCTTTACACTTTAAAGAGACGGAATGTCAACTATTCTATTTCCCAGGAATAGCAAAACAATTAGCTGTATAATTATAGTCCTCTGACCCAGAAAAGCAGTTTAATTGGAACATACCTATATCTAACATGAGTTTCTATTTCAATCAAAGAAAATCTCCTTCTTCAGTCACACACACACACACAATGTCTATGA
>NW_006799975.1:2530491-2555905 GCF_000485575.1 Poecilia formosa
TTGTTGGAAGATGTTTTCACTGGCAAAGTTTTGGTTGTTTCTGTGCTGTAGCTTCATAAGAAACATTAATGTTGCAAAATAGAGTTTAGTGATAGCTGGGAGTCTTCTCTGTTTACTTTAAAAGTTGCTTTACAGAACGTTACATTGTGCACATTAATATTCTGCAAGTAGTCAGGTTTAAAACAAGTACATACTCGTTCAGTACACATCCATAACGAATGAACATATTTTCAGTACTTCCTGGGTCGCTGGGAGCGATGTTTTGTTGTAGACTTGGAGCCATCAGAGACACTGCGACTCTGATGATATTTTAACACAAAAATATGTGCAAAAGCAACAAAATCTATCCATACCATGAGAACTTCTTATGTTCTCATGGTTTACAGAACACAATTAAGTCAACTAATGTGCTTTGTCTTTGCTTTTAGAAACCAAGTGTTCTGACACATTTGGTTTGTATCTTATTCTTACAAAAATATCCAGTCTGAGTCATAGCAGGCTAGTTTTACCGTAGCTACCTTTTAACCTCTACCTTTTAATTAGGAAGCCAGGGATTACGGCATTCATCTGCTTCCTTGCTATTATTGAGCTCCTTTAGCCTCTGACCCCAGTTGTCTCTATTGCCTGTAATGGGTTACAACATGGACCAGTGGTGGAATAGTGTTATACGTGCACATAAATGAACACTGATACTCTAAAAATCCTAGACACACAAAGTGGAACAAAGGCACACATTCACATACTCCAAAGAGATTACTTGGAGGCAGGCACCGTAGGGGATGCTGGGGTGTGGGGGCACCCTGCTTTAACAGCTGGGGAGAGATATTATCTCATAACATCAGGCATGGAAATGGATCCTCCCCTGATAAAACCAGTCAGGAGTATAAGTTCGTAGATTCAGGCCTACTAGGGCTCTGGGAGTTAACCTTTGGATGGTACAGTGATCTGGCTCCTATATCTTACAGCTCACTGCTTTTACCCTGTCTTTGTTAAATAATTATTCTGTAATCTCCTATTTTCCACCTTCTACTTTAAGTTAAGCATACCCTGCCCCTAGAAAATGTGTTGTCTCAGAGATCATGTTTAAGGACAATATAATTAGAGATATTTTAACACAAAAATGAATATTAATACAAAACATCCTGTTTTATGTTTTTATGCTTCATTAAACAAAATAAAGCATAAAAAAACTAATGTCCTCATTGGGAAAAGAAAACAACTAGTTACCTGGTGGTAGGTCTGGATCGCTGGGAGCTGCTTGTTGGAGACGGCGAGGTTTTGTTGTAGACTTGGAGCCATCAGACACACTGCGACTGGTGGAGCTGGAGCAGCTGTCATGGTCATCCTAAGCAAGCAAACAATCAAACAAACAAAAAAAGAGGATGGTCAAATTAATACAGCATCAAACCAAAAACTTTTAATTCAAGCATAAAATAATCAGGTCAAAGTTTTCACAATGGTGATATGTTCATCGTGCCTAAATGTGCACCTGTGAACATTGAGCACAGCTCAATTTGGACATCTGCGGTTCAATCAATCAATCAATCAAATTTTATTTGTATAGCACATTTCAGCAGCAAGGCATTTCAAAGTGCTTTACATAATTAAAATACAAACAGCATGTGACATTGAATAAACAATGAGAAAGAGAGATTTTAAGAAAAAGAAACAGTGAGAAAGAGAGATAAAAAGAAATTAAACTAAAGATAGAGATTTAAAAAAACAAAAACACCGAGCTGCACGAGCAGAGCGAACGCGGTGGATTTGACTCCTACCTTGATGAATTCTAAAAGAAACATGGATCCTCATTCTCACAGGGGGTTAATATAAATTACTTAAAAAAAAATAAAAGCACCCAAAGATGGCACAAGTCAACAGCACATGTCACCTATCATAAAAACATGGCATGTTAAGATCAGAAATTCAAGACTCTCTAGGTGTGTTTAATAGATACCAAAACAATTATCTCAGAGGATAAGGCTGCAAAGAAACATAATGAGTCAAAATTTTCATTAAATTAGGAAAAAAAAATTCTTGAGTAAAAAAACTCCCTCATGCCAACAGGACTTGTGTTACTTTATATACAAATAAAACAGCAGACAAAGAGTAGAGATGTCAGAAGATTCAAGCCAAAGAACGTCAGTCATAAGGGCCCACTTTGTTAACAAGACAGATATAAAACTAATCAAAGCAAATATTTACCAATTTGAATTTTAATGATTAAAAATGAAAATGGTAATTTAATTATTCTACCACTGTGTCACCTCTATAAGAGTGTTTCCAAAAAAGGCTCTGATGTGTCAACTAAAATTCTGCAGGAGTTTATTGAAATAATTTAAACTAATTTTATGGAGTTCATACAGACAGACTTATGTTCCCTGTGGATCTCAATCTCACCATTTAATGAACTGTTTCTAGTCGGTAATGGAAGAGAAATAGGAAAACATGCAAGGAATGAGGAAAGACATGCATATATTTCATTAGGCTTATACTTATTTGTCACTGGGAATTTAAACAAATATATAAATTCTGTTTCCTTAATTAAGTAAAATAATATGACTTGCCAGAAAATGCATCAAACAAGAAATGATTTCATTGGATCAAATTGACAGCAAAAATCCAACATGGTTTCACTACTACAACTGTCTCTTCAACAGTTATCTGACAAAAGGAGTTTATATTAAAATACTTGGAGGGGTGGGAAACTCTAAAATACATTTTTAACAAATTTAAAACCTCTGGAAAGCTGGATGTCAAGGTAAAGGAGCTTAACTCAGCAAGCTAAAAGTTCAGTATGGTATTGATTAAGAGGTTACCACAGCACTGTAACCTTTCCACTGTTCATCAGGGTGGTAAGTTAGTTGGACAATCTGGACAAAGAAAGAGAGGATCACATATGTTTGGTATTTACATGTCTCAGTCGTTTCTCTTTACACTAACCAGAACAACACTGAATGTGTCACAATGAAGTGTATTCGGGTACTTCAAGGACATTACACCTCACTCTAAAATACTCAAGAAAATAAAAACCCAATGCTCTCAAGTTACACACCGATTCATCCACATTCATTTTCTCTCAGTGCATCAATAGTAAACAGAGGGTAAGATTATAAAAATGTTATCAGGTCAGGAATTAATATTCATATGTGGGAAGTAATTAAATTGCTGTTCAATACTGACAAACATAAATTTGCCAACACTAACAAATAAGTGTCAGGTGTGTAATGATAAAATATATCCAGGTAAAAAAAAATAAACAAACAGTAGGCTTATAAAAATCCCTCACATTTTGCAGCATTTAGTTCACAATACGCTATGTGATTAGATAAGAATTAGAAACAGTCTGCCTTTCTCTGAGACTCATATCTATACCTAAAGGAATGCAAAACCCTCCAAGCCCACATAGTACATTGAGTTCAAGAGCTTGGACTGCCACTACAGATCAAGACTTCCAAATTTGGAAGTAGTGCAATTAAGCACTCAATGTCACTGTGGGCAGTGAGCAATTCTCCAGAGGTGAAAAATGCCTTTTCAGAGGGAAGCCCTGGGACAAATGAAGCCTGCTTCAGCTGCTGCCATGTAAACTGATCCCAGCAATGCCAAAGCTGTGTACAGGACAGGGAATAAGGCATGGAAAGATAAAGAAAGAGAGAGAGACAGACACACACAAAAAAACAGGAAAGGGGGTTACTATCCTACAGGCATGTCAACTTAGTTGTTAAGTTAAGATGACGGTAGTAAGAAAGGAAAGGGTCAACAAAAAACAATGGGATAAGTGGAAAAATAATACAGTGAGAAAAAAGTGAGCTGACTAGGCTGAGAGAAGCGGGGAGTTACCGGACCTTAGAGATTGGAAGACTACAGGGAAAAGAAAATTAAAAAGCCTCCAAAAGTGTGAGTGACAGACGAGAGGAACCCCCTACGCAGAGGGTAAGTGGGCACTAGAGTAGGCATGTCTGGCACAAGAGGGTCATACGTGACCTGTGTCCGCAAACAGACGGTTCACTCAATCATAGACCAGTAGGGACCAGTAGTACCCTCAACTCATATGGTTGTCTAAGTGTTAATGCCTAAGCTCAACCACCTCCTGCTATTAGGAACCACACACTGCAGGAGGTAAGTAAACAAACTAGAGGAAGCTCAGATACTAGGAACGAAGTATGCACCTGTCATTGAATATTGTGTGCAAACTTGCATACAGCTTGCTGGATTAAAAAACTCTGTACCCGTTAGAGAAGTTTACAATTTTTCCCTCGTGTTTTATTGACCTTCAAGAATCTAGATTGTACAGTTTAGGCTTTGCATGCACAAATAGAAACTGCTGTCAGAAAAAGTGTGATTGGTATAGCTCTATTTGTTTCGATAAAAACTAACATCTTTAAGTGTTTAATTAGTCAAGCTTTCAAGGTCAAGCAAAATTTTGAGCAGACATATTTCTTTAATTATATGTTTCAGAGAAGATTTTCCATACTTGTTTGTATTATAATATACAAGACCTATTGCAATTTCCTGTCATCTGCAGCCTTCTCCTTGACATTCAGTGTAAGAAAACTTTGTTGGGAAAAATTAAAAAAGGCATTTTTTTTCTAATACAAAACAAAACAGTTTTTATTGGACACATAAAAATTAACAAGAATTGGAAGCATATTACCTTTTTGTCAGAAACTGCTTGATCTTTGAAATCAAAACATTTTTGAAACTGGTCAATTTCATAAAGTTTTCCCAGATTAATAAGAGCATGCAGACCATTGCTGAATAAACATACTCTGTTACTGTTGCTTTTTCTCTGCAGGTTGCTGGAAAACTTATGCTGACATCAAAGCAGCAGGACTTCAGACTGAAGGCCAGACAGGGAAAGGCAAACGCCTAAAGAGTGAGAAAATAAATATGGAAACCCAATAGCTCCTTATCTCAGACAGGACCCCTCCTTCTCCAAGACACTCGCATACATAAACAGAGACACATGGATCCACACTGAATCTGACAAATACACATCCTGTCTACTGCTTACGACATCTACCGTTTTGATGTAAGTTCATACAATCAAACTATTTAGATGGTGACAAAATAGTCAAGTAGTCACTCATTTGTATTCAATCCATTGAAATTGTTTAAGATTAGTAATTTCATTGTACATTTTCATTGACATGAAAATGTCATTGACATGAAAATGTGAATTAAATTTTAGCAGAAACAAAAATGAACTCATCAGTGTAGCCTCAAGTGACCTTCTCTTCAACGTCCATTCCAACACACCCATCTGCTCAGTTAAAAATTGGCTGCGAATGACTTAATGAAACTCTAACAAATGTAGGAAGTAAAAGAACTGTGATAAAAGATGGGATTGAATGCAAGGGTTTTTTAAGTAGAAGTACCACAAGACAGAATAACTACAAAAATGTTGCTCTCCGTCCTCAGATTGAAGTTGACTTTTAACTACAAAACTGTTCAGTAACCCGTATTCAGATGCAACCACACTACATTAGGGACGTATACCTGGAGTGAACACCTTGCTTACAACCCAACACACAACTGTATGTGAACATTCTCACAGGGAAGCTAAATATAAAGACCCAGACTCTAAAAACCCCTGTGAAGCAGCTGGAATCCATGGCAGATTGGAGGGATTAGAGACTGAAATCAGCCATGATGAATGTAACATTGTGTGACATTCTGAGTAATTATCTCAATGAAAACAGCTCATTACAAAATGTGCTCTCCTCCTGCTGCTTTCTTCCTCTGCTCTAGGATCCAAGTTAATTACAGGGAGAGGAAATCTCAATTTAAAGTGACTGAAATAAAAAATTCTAATAAAGAACTGAAATGTACACGATGTACATCACATACACTGAGCCTTCCTTTATTAGTCATCTTTCTTTCAGCAAATAAAAACGAATTCATGAAAAATAAAGTCAGTTTAAAAAACTCAATTGATTTAACTTTTCAAACAGTGAAAAACAGCAATAAAAACAAATTTTCAACAACGGTTATTTTTATGCCAACTATGTTGCAAGTAATCTTTAAGAAAAAATACACTTCTTGTGGCCATTGACAAAAATCTGTGTTCAAGTAAACATTTTCCTCATAAACTATTTTAAGCACTTATAATAACATAGTTGTGTATACTAACTCAAATGTCAAGTCAGTGAGAATAGATTACATAGAACTCCATTTGTAACAGGTTTATATGTTCAAATTAAATTTGGCAAATAAGTATGCAATGTCAGTCTTGTGTTTTTTTAAATGGCTATTACAAAAAGAATTTAGTATTCATGAAGAAGTTGTTTCAATTACAAACTGCAGTTTTAATTCCAGAGAAATTGACAAACTAAAAGAGCATGCAGCATGTTGAGGAGGGCAGACTGATAAAAATGATGAGAGGAAGTATATTTACATAAGTGAATTCTGGAAAGAAAGAAAAAAGAAACACCGCTGATGATGTCATGTTGTACAACTCAGCCAAGAATACCTCCGCATGCCAAAGTGAAATTGGCTTTGTTTAATATCTGACTTCAACATGCCCAGAATAACTAATAAATCTAAGTTACAGAGCAGATTAATAGGCTCACAACATAACATTCTAGTTTTTAATGAGACAACTTCCCCAATATTATCCACACATGAAAAGCTACTGTTTCACTGCAGAAGGGACTGAAAAAAAGATTTTGAATATATTTGAATGCTAATTTTAAAGTTGATGTCTGTAACCTGTTTAGGAACCCTATAATTTTTTTTTAAAAGACGGGGTTAAAAAAATGTTAACACTTTATAATGTGCAATGAGGGCAGTCAGAAGTCTTAAACTAGGGCTAAATCCCATAAACCTCAAAGAAAGGAAAATAAGAGAGAAAATGCTGTTTATCCCATCACCACAAGTCTTAGTGGAGGCGTTAAATGTGAAAACATAGTGAAACAAACTAAACCAACATTGGTAACTTTTTTCATCCTGGCAAAACCAGGATCAAATTTGAATCCAGATGCACAGAACTTGTGGAACAACATAAATCTGAAAGCTGATGAAACAGGGAAAATATATTTCTAAGTTTGAAAAACAGGTTGTTGTTTTTTTTATTAAATCATCTAGTAAAAAAAAAAAACATATGAGTGTGTACTTAACTCAGTGTGTCACTGCTCAGTTCACTGTTTAACGTGTTAGAAATTCTCATAGAAGTAGTGTACACCAGCTGTACATCATATAAATTGAAAGGAATATTACACAACACCAAAATAAAATTTCAATGACGTTGTCTGTTCATTATTGGTTCTCTGGCACAATCCATCAGAAGCCTAAGCAGCAACACCCAGATTTCCCCTTTCCACGCCACTTGGGCCAACTCTTCCGAGGGAATCCCAAGGTGTTCCCAGGGCAGTCAAGAAACATAATCCCTCGAGAGTGTTCCTGGTCTTCCTCTGGATTACCTCCCAATGAGATATACCCAAAATCCCTCTCCAGGGAAGCACCCAGGAGCTATCCTAACCAGATGCCCAAGCCACCTCAACTGGCCTCAACAGTCTCTTCTGGATGACTGAGTTTCTCACTCCATTTCCAAGGAGCCCAGAAACCCTGCAGAGCAAACTCCTTTCAGCCACTTGAATCTCCAGTCTAGTTCTTTCGGTCACTACTCGGAGTTTGTGTCTACAGATAAGGGTAGGAACTTAGATTGACCAGTAAATTGAGAGCTTTACCGTTTGAGTCAGCTCTCATTACCATGACAGATCGGTACAGCGCTCAAATTACTGCAGATGCAGCACCAATCCATCTATCCATCTCCCACTCCATTTTTCTCTCCCTTGAGAACAAAGCATGCAGATACTGAAACTGTGCTTTGGGTAGGATCTCGTGCCCGAACCAAAGAAAGCACTCAAGACCATGGTTTCAGACTTCAAGGTATTGGTTTTCATTCTAACTGCTTCACATTCAGCTGAGAACCACTCAAGTGAAGGCTGTAAATCATGGTCTGATGAAGCCAAGAGAACAGATACTCAATGTTGAGGCCACCAAACTGGCTGCACCTAGAAGTTATCATGAAGGTTATGAACCAGTGACAAAGCACAACATTGGTGGAATCCAACTCTTACCCGAAAATAGTTTGAACTACTGCCAACAATGCAGACCAAGCTCTGATACTTGCCATGAAGGGATTTAACAGTGTCAGGGGCCTGGAAGCCAGAACTCTCCAGAAGCCCCTAGAAGACTCCCCGAGGGACACTGTCCAACGCCTTCTCCATGAACATGTAAACTGGTTGGATGCACTCCTATGCACTCTCCAGGGCCCTGCTGAGAGTGTGGAGCTGGTCCAATGTTCCATGAACAGGATGAATCCGAGATTCAGCTATTCTGCAGACCGTCTTCTCCAGATCCCCAAAATAGACCTTACCAGGGAGGATTAGGAGTGCAAGTTTCTTGTAGTTGGAACACACCCTGCAGTCCTTCTTTTTAAACCTGAGGAACACCACCCCTGGTCTGCCAATCCAGGGAAACTGTCCACGATGTCCTTGTGACATAGCAGAGGCACGTCAACCAACACCACCCTACAACATCCAAAGTCTAAAGAAACTCCGGGCTAATCTCATCCACCCCCGGGGCCCTGCCACCGATACATTTTTTAACCAAATCAGTGACTTCAGCCTGACCCAAAGTCCCAAGTCTCGACTTCCTCACTGGAAAACATGCCAGTGGGACCGAGGATGTGGGATTGCATCCTGACACATCAACTAAAATTACACAAAATTGTTCATCTTGTGTCCGAAGAGCAGGACTTGAGAATTTTAAGCAACCTGCTCTGATCCTCTTCTTTGAAATTTTTAACATGTATAAAGATGTGTTGTAAATAAACACCAGGCCCCATTACAACAGCTTAGTTTGACACTGATGTGACACTACTTTTCTATTATTTGCAATGTAAAAGAGCAGGTTAATTAAAACTCTGATAATAGTTTCCTTGGAAACAGTGGGTTGTTCTGACATTTTTAAAACGATTTGTTACCAAAATGGGTAGCAAATCACTACGTACATATGTGCACAATATTCATAGTCTGTGCATATTTATGAAGTACTTTTGCAAGTAGTGCTGCCCCACTTAATCAGATATTTTTCATCATCTAGATTTGGTAAATTACGAGAAAACAGAACATAAATGTACATTTTACAAATGTGATTATTAAAATAATATAAAACAATACTATTTTTAAGAAATGAATAGTTGCACACACAATAATGAAGGACAATTGAAGACCTAATACAAAAGAAGAAAAAAATTAGACATCAGAAAAGAAAAATCACAAAAAGGAAAAAAGCACAATAGAAGTCAAAGAAAAATGCAAAAAGAGGGGTACATTTTTCCAGATTAAGATCTGAGAAGCAATGGTCCTGTAGATGTTTCCATCAGCTAACCACAAGCCAAGGCTGAGCATGTGAGGCATGTGACTTCCACTGGTACATTCACTCTGCAATGCCAATAACGGCAATGTGTTGGTTACATTAAAACACTACAATAAGTCTTGATATACAAAGAAGCTTACAAAAAAAAACTTCAGACTTAAAGGTTTAATATTAACACAACAAGCATTCATTAGAAAATGTTTTAGTTTTAACCTGGTTTCTATTTATTCATAAAACTTACTAGTTGTCTTCCATGAATTTATCACTCAAATGATAAGAATTTTAAACTTTAAAAAGTTTCCAAAGGAAAAAAGATTCCAAATATTTGTTTTGGACATCAGCCTTTTTATTTTAGTGAAGTGACAACACAGGATCTAAGTTTAACAAAAAACTAAACTAGACATTTATATGTTTAAATAAAACTATAAATTTCTCAAACTTTTTCCTATGATGTCAAACAAAACACTAAGACACATTATGCAAGACATAAGCTCCCTTTGAACAATGTAAGCATCAGGCTCCTTGTACAGTGTAAGCAGTGGCTGAAGCTACTTTGACAACTTAATTACACATGTGAGGTGCAGCTGGACGGAACAAACTGTAGTAAGAGTCAATGTTCTGAAACCAGCAAGATAAAATAAATCAGACAAATGAAATAGGAGAGGAATTTCCATCAGTGTCAGGAAATACCACTCCCAACTAAGACGATGTTTCAATACCCAGACTGAAAGAAGTATTTGCTCAGCACTTCTGCAGCACCAGCACAAGCTTCAGCACAAGCTCTACGCTTAAAAATAAACCCAAAACAAATCCGAGACCAGGACTCTGGCTTTAGAGTAGACATATTGCTTCAGAAATATAAATAAGCAATTTCCACACCACTGTAGAAAGTGAGATGACCTGGACATACTGTGAATGAGACACGACAGGAAAGAACCTCCATGCCAAGGCAATGAAGAGTATAAAATATTTTTTATTTAAAACACACTCAGTGGTTGTCATTTTTACTTTATATATGAGCTAATAGTTCCAAACTGCAACATATCTCTGACAGAACAAAGTATCACTTGAGTAAACATTCAGCTTAATTGAAGGCAACTGTTTCTTAAAGTACAATATCAGACAGAACAGCGAACATGTAATAAGAGTAATAAGGTCAGAAGAGAGGCCGCTCTGGTCCGGATGGCTTGAGAGCAGGGATTAAACCGTGGAACAACAGCATCCTGCCCAAAGTGCATTGATCATTGCTTGACTTACTGAATACAGGAAGCTACTGGGATGATTTTTTTCCACCAGCTTCTTTCCTGCTACAAGAAGTTTTCAGAAGGAAAAATTGTTTCATGCCACCAAAAACCCAAATTCTACCAGATTTCCATGACCAAACTAGTTCTTATTCTGAATGTTCCACTTCTTGGTATCTGAGCTAATCAAAATTTTCATTTTATTGTTTTTTTTCCTACTTACCTGTTATGATAAAAAAAATAACTAGATTTTGGGATATTTTGTGCTTAAGACAAAGTTATTTTTGCTTTCTTATAAACAGCAATTAAATATAAACTCTTCTGTGCTGAAACAAAAGAAGATAGCTTATCCCTTGTCCAGAGTCTTGTCGACTTTTGATCACTTCATTTGGAGAAATATTCCCTGATTTCAAAACTTTGACTTAAGTGGCACTTGTAATTCCAGCCTCCAGTGTGAGACCAGATTACAGATTCAACCTCCAGATCAACATCAAAACAGCCATAAGATGTTATCTGTCTGAAGCAAAAATCCAAAACCTCATAACAATTGCCTCTGCAGCAATACCCCTTGAGACAGTTGGTTATGCACACGCGGGTGCGCAATTCAGGTCCATGCAGTGCAAGAGGAAGTTTTGAGACTGTGCGTTCACACCAGGAGCAGTGAATTTTTCAAATTTAAATGCAATAGTTTAATTTGATTGTTAAAATGTAGTTATTGGAGCCAGAGTCAGAGGTTTTTATCACTGTGAGGAAATGTTACATTTATTCACCGTTTGATGTATGACGGCTGGATGTGGAATTTCTGTTCCAAGTAAAAATTAAATTTAGTTGAATAAGTCATTTTAAAAAATTGACAGGTAAAAATAGACTGCGATTATATACTTTTTTCTTTACCTCGTCAGTCAAAATGACAGACAAGAAAAAAGTCTAGTACAATCTCCATCAGATACATTAACTAAAACATAAAGCTTAATTGCAAAATAAATTAAATGAAACAGGGACTTTCACTTAGGATTTTTGGAAGTTAAGGGAATAACTCTTTTGAGACTGCTTTTTTTTTAGTACTTTAACCCACTAAAGCAAGAATGTTTTACAGTGTTTATGTTCTGAGGTACAAATAGAAACAATCTCAGCTTTCCAGGATTGTGTATCATTAACCAGTTTTGAGTTTGAAAGAACCAGATCTGCTGTAACGGCTTCAGCTGCTGCTGTAGCCGTATGCCTGCGCTTCGCTCCTAAGGTGAGTAAACATGGAAGTCTAAATTAGCAGAAGCTTTTTTCTTTTTTTTTAATACAGTTGTTTCTTTCCATATGATTTCAAATTACTACATAAATGATACAGTGTAGTCAAAGTGATTGTAATGTTTTTTGAGAGGGGGTTGCCTATGGTATCCTCCGAAATACTGTATTCAAGCAGTCCTTTATGGTACAATGTTGGACACATTGATATTGACAACTGCAATTTGATATATTGTGCAGCGAGTCATCTTGACACAATAAACATTACTAGTATTTATAGACTGTCAGTCTATAAACACAAAAGTTTTGGTTTTACACATTATGAATTCAACCTCAAAAGACAGGTGTAAAGTCTCAGTGTAGGACAACAAATGTTTTAAGACCTTTGGAAACAAAATGTGAAATAAATATAATAATGTAATAAATTTAGCATCTAAGAATAAACTAGCAAGCCTTTGTCTATTAGGAGAAGGATTCAGTTTTAGAATAGTAGCTTAGGCTTTTTGGGGGAAGTCCTGAATAAGGGGTTTCCTAATTCACATGCATTACCCATTATTTAGGAGCAATGAGGTTTGGTGGTGTAAAACCCTAAAAATAGTTTGGAAGGAATTTAACAGAGGAAGGGAACGCATGCCAAACCAACAAGTCTCAAAGGCACCTCCCCAAATCATCTTGAGGCAAAGCATCAATCAAAAACTCCACATCAGTGGCAAATTCACTCAGTGGTCATAAAACTCCACAGATCAAGCAGCAAGCTGAGCCAAAACCAGAAAGGCTCTGCTCAGTAAACCCAAGTCCTTATCACTGTCTCATAAAAAATAAAGAGGGTCTTAGAATATTATGTTGTAACTGCTGTCCAGCAAGTTCCTCTCTGCCTTTGCTGATCACGGCTTATCTTGAACATCTGGGGCAATTTACCATGTTGCAGAGGGGAAAAAATGCAAGTTAAAAAAACTCCATCAAGGTACGCCTTCAGACTTTCAATTAAAATTGTGTAATGTTGGGGATTTAGGTTACTATGTCAACAAGCAACAAACTCAGAAGGCAAGTCTGAAAAGAAAAACAAAGAAAAACAAGGTAAATTGTTGTACAAATAGTGTAATGCCATTTTCATAAGTGAACCTTGGAAAAATTATATTTTACATGTTCAAAAAAAAAAAGCACAAACAATAAAGTGTAATTAATTTATCACAGGTAACTTTTCTTTTATAAAATGTTTGCTTAATTTATGTTTAACCTACCAGCAGTTTGTAAACTTAAAGCTAAAGAAAATGGACAAAATCCTTACCATTCTTTCTGTACTACAATCCTTGTTACACTGTATTTCAAGCAATTACACTGTCAGCAGGAGCTGTAATCTCCTATTGCTGCTAAATGCCCAAGTTTCCACATTTTCTGGAAACCACAGTCATGAGCTGCTCATGCTGCTGTGCAGATGGACCCTATTGGCCAATCTCAATATCCCTAATATTACCCGGTTCCTCTCGGGAGGAAACATGAACATTCAAAAGGTCTAAATAATTCCGGTCAAATTACGTGGCCTTTAATGAACTACAAAAGATGTGCGGATGTTTTTACAGGCCAGAGCTCAGGCTTTAACGGTAATTATGAAAACAAACCATATTAATGATATCATTTATCATTTCCACACATTGGCGGTGTGAGGCCTACCACAAGGTTCCACTGGACAAAAGAAACACTAGTGATTGTCTAAACAAAACGTAAGATTTTCCATACACACTTGAGATTATGCAGTTCTTTTCAAAATCCTTTGGGCCGTTGTGCAAATTGCGCGAGAGCTCCAGGGTGAAATGTCAAGGCCCATCTGTTGCATGAACCTATGCCAAACAAGCTCCCTGCATCCAATCAGAATATGATTACAATTCAATGTATATCAACATTAGATGGAACTATATATACAAAGATTCACTAAATTCTTTATTATTTATTCTTGTTATGATCTTATAATTATCCTCATTAATACAATCACAGCTTTAATAAGAAAAACAAGCTGGCCTCATGTTCTTGGGTTAAAACCCAGTAGTCAGCCTCCTACCTCCCAGACAGGGGAGAAGTGCAGGGCTTCATTTAAATTCCACATGTTTGAAAGATTTCTCCTGTAAGTCTGGCTTTACTCCAAATTATGTCTCTTGGGTTCGCATACCACTGAATAATTTGTCCAAATGTCATTTGCAATTCCCCAAAATCTTCTCTTTACCCAAAGCCTTTCAGAAAACATCTGTAACAAATAGTTGTTTTGAGAATACATCAGTGCTGTTACTGGTACATGACCTAAAGCTGTGTACGAAGCATTAAAACAAGTCTAAATTTCCATAGAACTGGAAACGTGATAGCATGAGCAGTAGCCACCTGCATAGAATGATATTTACCATTAGTTCTGGGGAGCTCAAACTCATGTGTTACAAATCATTTTGCTGCTGCCTATATAATTAGCTGTAATTGACTTCCCTTGAAATGTGTTTCTTCTGGGACATCTGGCCTTGAAACTTCAGCCTTCCCATATAAGGGGCCAGCTCTGAGCTGCATTTGGAATTTTATAACCAGCATGGGTGGCAAACATGAGTCCAGAAAAATCTAAAAAAAATTGTATTCAAGACAACTGCTTTTACATCACTGAACTTCAAAACTAAAAAGATTTATGACTACAGAAACTATAAAACATTATCTCAGCATCTGAAGTGTGTAAATGCAATATTGCGAAAAAAAGGCATTTTAATGGCATCAAACTGATTGAATGGTGAAACCACAAACCATGTTGGACATGATACTCTTGAGAAACCTAATAAGACAAAATCAGCTGTTTTGGTTTCATTTAAAGGAGTACTTTCTAAATAATTCTTAATGATGCTGGGTGAAGTACTTGTGAGTACTTGGCAAAATCTGCTTCTTGAATCAGGTAAGACTTCTCATAAAAAAAAAACAGTTTTTTTTCCTTGTGAAAAAAAACTATCTAATGAGGGGTAAATATCTTATGTATTATTGTAACAATCCATTGTATTACAGTCTAGGTGAACTCTTTAGTTGATTCAAACCTTACCAGTATTTTATTTTTAACTTTAAAAAGTACATTCCCCTCCATACAGCATCTTTATTACTACACACAATTGCTTACATATCTGAGAGTGGGCATATCCCACCACTTACAAGTTGAGTCTGTCAGCAGTTTTAAAAAGGTCCATTTTCATGTATTTCACTGTTGTACTGCAGGTATAGAAAAATGAACAGATGAACAGGAAGAAATGCAGCTCCAGCTGATTCCTAGTAGGACACAGTCAACAATCTTGGGGTACACCAATAGATGCAATACCATGGATGCTGAATTGGCAAAACTAGCAGGATTGTGTTGTGGTAATGTTTAAATTGCATGAAATAATCCAATTCTAAGAAACATCTGATATGGATTTCTGAAATGGCAGAAATTTGCTGTCAATTCTCAGAGCCTTGCTCAGAGCAAATGCTAGCTTGTATCTGCTCTGATTACTGTCTGCTTCAGGTGATATCATTTCTGCCATCTCCTCACTACTAAAGATATACAGAGACCTTGACGCAGCAGTCCAGGGTTTGTATATTTCCCCTTTGTGTCAAGAAGGGGGAAAGGTGTATAAAGAAGCTGCATTTGAAACACCAATTACAATTTTTGGAAACATTAAGATAAATGTATAAGGGAGTTTTATTTTAGCATACAGTGAACCTTAAATAACAAGACTTTCTGGTCAGTGCTATTTCAGCCCAGACATCAGTTTAACTAAAAAAATATGTTTCTCATAAAGAACTCACCTGCGCTCCATCTTTTAACTTGAGGATGCACTCCATTGTGTTGATGGTGATGACAACAGGCTCTGAGCCCAGCTTGGTCCAGGGTACATGAATCCGTAGCTCATGGATATGGCCACTCATGAATGTAAATGGTAACTTCAACTCCTGGAAAAAGACAAAGAAATAAAAAAATACAAACAATTGTTAAAATAAGAGTTAGAGCAATATTTAACTGCATTCCAAGCAGTCCTTCATGATATAAAAATTTCACCCATGAATTTTGCATGGACAATATATTGGCGATATATTGTGCAGCCTAAAGTTCATCGTCTAGAGGGACAACGATGCTAAAAATACAGAATGTTAGAATGGCCATGAGCTAAACTTGAAAACTGCTACTTACTTTCTTATCTGACTGAGCTTGAGCCATTTAGCAAATGACAAAAAAAGACACACTCTAGAAATGCAAAGCTGTTAGAAACATACCAAAAGACTTGCACCTATAACTGT
Organism: Poecilia formosa; assembly: GCF_000485575.1. Lineage (NCBI taxonomy): Eukaryota > Metazoa > Chordata > Actinopteri > Cyprinodontiformes > Poeciliidae > Poecilia > Poecilia formosa. The sequence continues at coordinate 2,546,640 of NW_006799975.1, forward strand.
AACAATGTGTTTGAGCAGTTACCTCCATAGAATCCATCTGGACTTCAATTGAAAAATGACTGTGATCACATTGTAAATTAGTGGGGTACAGCCAGCTCCCATTTGACGCCACAGAGTTGAAATGCAATCACACAGTAATATTAAACCCATTTCTCTAAAACTATCCCTATATTGAAGAATTGTTCATCGTCTTGATGGCTCCAGGTCATTACTATTTTATTTCATTTTGTGGTTATAAAGTTCCTCTTGGAAACTCACTTGAATGTTATTTTGTCCTTCTTGTTCAATGCAATCAATGCATTCATTATATCAACACTCTACATAATTGTACATGAGTGTGTGTACACAGCTTTCTAAACTTCCAGGCCACTTTATCAGGTCAATTACTGGAAAATGAACAATTTGCTTTCTTTACTTTCTTTCATAAGCAGCAACAGGTTTGAGATACAGAATTAAAACACAACTGTAATAAAGACTAGTGACGTTAAGTGCAAATATACCAAAAAAGCAGTTAGTTTTTCCTTAAATTCACTTGATAATGAGGTGACTCAGGTACCTGCACTCAACCACTTTACTCAAGGCATATTTCTTTATTTATGCTGTTTGTTGCATAATCTTCTAAGCTATATTTTCTCAGACAAATTCAATGTTATGTTTACAACTTGTTTGGACCTCTGACAGTGTGGCAGATATTACTGTGGAGCACTGTAGTAAAATATGGAGTCCATCTTAATCAATGTTCAGAAAAGCACAAGTTCTACTTAGCATACATTACCTGTTCCAGCACATCCAGTTTCAGGTCCAGCTTGCTGAGCACCACATCCCCTCCCCATAGAGAAAGCTGTAGGTCAGATGGCTTCAGGTTCTTTATGTACTTGTTCACATAGCTCATCAAGAGCGGCGTGACGTAGGACTCCAGCATCTTTTCACTGTATTGGACACAAGTCAAAGGCTCAGTAAAACACTACAATGTCAGGCAATAATGGTGTTCATTTGTAGAATTTTGTACCAGTCACTGGGGTGATAAGGATTGGTGTAGAGAGCAATTTAAGCTCTACATCCCAGGAAATTTTAGAGCGCTTCGTGCGTCCTTCTGCTCCCAAGATTTATGACAATTTCATTTTCCTGCAGGACTTGATGTCTAACTCACACTGTCTGAAGTACAAGCATTTGAAAACTACAATAAGAAATTGTTTTTTTAATGACAGAAAATGGAAACACTTTCTTAACATCAAGATATAAAAATATGACTACATACTCTATTTTTGTTATGATGGGCTTGTCCATTAATCTCATGAAACAGGGAAAAAGAGGTTGCTCTGGTGCCTATCTCCAACGGTCATTGGGTAAGAGGCAGGGTACAGATTGTCAGTCTATCACAAGAGACACACTGGACATACTCATTCACACACACAACTAAGGGCAATTTACAAACACAGTTTAACCCAACAGTTATGTCTTTTGGGCTATTGGAGGGAGTTTGTGTACCCAGAGAAAACACACATGCGTTGGGAGAACCTGCAAACTCCATTCAAAAAGAACCTAGGCCTGATTTGAACCTACTTGCTGCAAATAAACAGCTATTCTCTAAACAATAAGAGTTCAAATAGCTGATGACTGGAATAAAGTACAGGAACATTAAACAACTGGACTTTGGAAGTACAGCACTCAACTAAAATGTATATTCATAGTTGAGAACGAATTTAAAATAAATTCATTTAAGTATATAGGATGTTCAAAATTTGTTTAAAGCATGTAGGTTTAATGTGTTCTCAAGAGTTACTTGTATGATTAAATACCATACTTTTGACATATTTATGCAATTTAACGTGTGTGATAGTCTTGTATGTTTTTTTGTTGGTTCGTTTGTTTTTTTGTGAAAAATAGTCATGCCCGATAGAAAACTACTGATGGTATGGATATGGGCGCATTACTAAAGCCTGAAATTAGGTATTGGTAACAGCAGAAATCCTCATTTTAATAGCTACCGAACAGAAGTAAAGGCGTATACTAATTAGGTAAAATAATGTAAGGTGCGTCACTAAAGGCAGTACTTCGGTATATCTGAAAAATACAGAATGGAAGGAAGCTAATTAAAGATACTGGCCACACCTGTGTTTTTTCTGCAGTTAAAACTCCAAATATCTAGGGTCTTTTATACGCAGATAACATAACATTTTTGTGAATATTAACGGCGTATTCCCATTTGCTTCATATCAAAATGTACCAAACACTTGTCATTCTCCGTTTAAAGATGAATTTTATAAAATATTTAGCTGCACAAACTCTTGTTTACGTGTTAACTTTTCGCAAATTAAACTTTCACAGTCGTTTAACGTGAGAGCTAATGCAGCTTTTCCTTGCGAAATGCAACAACAGAGAACCAATACTACCAATTAGCAACCTATATTTCAAAATGATAGAGACATAAACATAACTAAAGTGCTCTGTAACCTCAAGTTTAACTTACTAAGGAGCAATTCCCGATAGTGAGATAGAGAAAGGCTAGCTATGCTAACCCTACCTGTCATTAAAGCAGCTTCGTACTCTGCCCACAAATGTTCAGCTGCGGCAAAGAAAAGACACCCTAAAACAAAAACATTGAAGGTTTACACAAAAAATAAGATTCTTACTTGATTCCAGCTTCTGTCCACCCACTATTTCTTGAATTCACCGTTTCTCCTGTCAGCTACATCCCATAGCGGCTACAGCTCAAACGTCATCTGTAAACACCAACGCGGCTTCCGTATGACAAGCGTTGCCTTTGCGTTCGTGGGAAAAGAGCCTTTCCCAAAGCAGTTTACACATTCAGCAACTGAGACAACCAAAACGCTATGAATCTGTCAATAGATTATTTGTTTCTTCTGTGGTTAGCACAAGGTGCTTTTATGCTCTTAAAACATTTATTAGATTACCGATTTTAAAGCCCGTTCAAAGATTCAATGCACTTACGGTTGATCAACATCATGTAGTATTAGATTAAAATAGTAAATATTAATAGTTGGATTTTATAAATTGAATGTATCATAAAACACAACTGTGATAAACATCTACAGCTATTTAAAAAACAAAAACAAAAAAAAAACAAGACACAACCTACAGTCAAAATGTGCATAAGGAGACAACCCTGTTTAAAGTTATTCCCTTTAAAGAAACGCCCGACTTTTCTACAAAGTAATCAAACTCTTCAACATTAGTTTATCCCCTATATAATTGTTTTCTACTTGTTTTGGTATTTTGTTATAAAATGCTGTTTAATTCATATATAATCTACCCGCCCAAACACTTGCAAGCCTCAACAACCACATGCTTCATTTGACGTCACATGAGGCATAAGACAACTGACCAACTGCTCTTTTGAGTGCGTCCATTTGTATTTTTCTTCTGTTGGTTTTCTACTTAATTAATTAAAAGAAAAATAATCAAACTCATTTTTTCTGTTAGCTGTATTTTCTTCTGCTCTGTATTTCTCCAGCAAGCTGATATTTGAGAGCAGTGCTTTAATCTCCAGAAGATTTGATAACTTTAGGATCTAGGTCAAATCTATCAAAGATTTAGTGTTTATCAAAGCCAACTGATCAGGTTGGTTAAGTTTGTAGTTTTCACCCTCAGTGCGCATTTCAGTAGGAATCCTGCAGTAGAAATACAAACTTTATTATCTAGCAATGTTTTTTGTTTGTTTGTTTGTTTGTTTGTTTGTTTGTTTGTTTGTTTGTTTGTTTGTTTGTTTTTTATCAAAATTTTACATTTGCAAGTGAAAAAATAGTGGATGGTATATTCATTCCTATTCTTCACTAAATCATCTGTTTTTGTAACACTTTGAGTTTAAAGGAACATGAAAGAGATAAGTCATTATAGATAGATAGATAGATAGATAGATAGATAGATAGATAGATAGATAGATAGATAGATAGATAGATAGATAGATAGATAGATAGATAGATAGATAGATANGTAGGCTAGCTGAAGATTTTATGAATGAAAAAAGAATAATGTTGCTGAATAAATATTAGACATTGCACTGGAGAGACACATACTGACATAATATAAAAATATTATTAAATAGCAAAATAAAATAGAGAAGAAATATTTAAAACATTGTTTTGGGGGCACCTTTGTAGAAATTCGTTAATACTTAAACCATTTGAATAATTCTTCTTAAACTTCTCCTTTTATACTGCCGTTGAACGGTGTTTCTTCTTTTTTTTTCTGTGAATCAAACTAGAAATGTTATCATATCTCAAATTTCAATGGGCTGTCGCAGGTGCAATCCGCATTTTTTATTTTATTTTATTTATTTTTATTTATTTTTTTTGGTACGGGTTCCTTATTCCCCCCGGAGTGTTTCCCACCCTCTTTCTCTGTCTAAAGAGTCAGGAAAATCTGCGTAAGGTCATATAAAGATAGGAAGGCAGAGCAGCGGCTCCCATTGGCCTGCAGGCAGCGCAGCCGCTAACCTGTCAGTTAGATAAGGCTTACAGAGGACACAGTCAACGGAATCCGTCCCCGAATGTCCACGCACTGTTAACTGCGTCCTGGAAGAAAGTCATTCATCAGGTTGTTTTTAAAATCCACTCGGCGTTTTGTTTTGCTTTAGTATTATTATTATATTGGTCATTATTTATTTCATTTATTTATTTATTTATTTATTTAGTGATCCTCACGCAGAGTTGTAAGGCATATGTTTCATGGAAACCCCTGCAGTTGTTTTTTATTTGTTTGTTCGTTTTTTGCCTCGCGCATCAATGTTAACAATAAACTGCTGCGAGTTACACACATGTTCTCCAAAAATTGTATTCATCCATCCAAAATTTTGGAATTCGATACAAGGCGGTATTTTCTCAGACTTATATAATTTGGTAATAGATAAACCACCCCTGGAAAGAGGAACCAGCTCCCCAGCGACTGCACGCACGAGCAGATGGATGGCTGGATGGATGGATGGATGGATGGATGGATGGATGGATGGATGGATTTATGACAAACCTTATAACAAAATATCTAGGTTTGTAACAAGATCGCTTCGCTTGCTTGTGCCTACTTTAAAAAAAAAAGGGAAAAGAGGCATGATGTAAATGTGTAAGATTCCATCCAGACTAAATTTGATCTGGAGGCAGTCATAAAACGGAAAAAACCTGCAAACCATTGAAATATACATATTGCCAACATAATAATAATAATAATAATAATAATAATAATAATAATAATAATAATAATAATAATAATAATAACATAGTCGTTTTATTATTGTTGCTGCTGCTGCTGCATGAATACTATTTTAATAAAATAATCTAAAATCTTCACCTTATAGGTAACTTTTTTCCTTGTTGCTGTAGGATAAGTTCGATTCTATTGTCTTCTGGGAAATAACGAAAAATCCTGATCCACAGCCTGCATCAAGATGTTCCTCCCCCTCCAAGCAAAAAAAAAATAAAAAATGAACATGGTGTTAGATGCATGTTGTTGTTGCTGTCGCTTTAATCAGACTGTATTTGCGAGCGCCTTAAAGATACAAGCCATTTTTCAAGTAGTTGCTTCAGGTTTCAGCTCAGTCAATAAGACTGAGTGACAATATATAAATATAAAGACTGAGTGACATCAACTCATCCTATTACAGACCAGACTCTGATGGTTGTTGTGTGGCTGCGGTCAAAGTTTAGCTGGATGAAATCCAAAGTCTGTCAACAGGAAACAACCGCCGCTGGAGCGTCCATTGGTTGTCGTGTCATTGGAAAAAAAAAAGCCCTCTCATATTAATGGCTCAAGAGGTCTTGCATTAACCTAATGGAGGTGCGTTCTAAATTATTTTAAGTTTGATTTTGCAGGAACCACAAGGCTTCCGTAGGAGACCGGCCTGTCTACAATGTGTATTAACATGCTTCTGGTGCAGGCTCTTCCTTCTTCCGCTTAGCATGTCAATAATGTAATCAGAGGTGCATGATTCAGATAAAGACGTGATACGGCTGTTAATGCTCCTAATATACTTATCAGCCTCTGGAAGATAATATCAGAGCCTCGTGATTCAGACACTTATGAAGACCACCAGCTGCTCTAATTAAACATGTAATTCCTATTATCAGTCTTCAGCTTGAAGTCGTCCAGATTGCCATGTTCTGTGCGCTGCCTGCCGATTCATAGAGAAGGAACTCCAACGATCCGTCACATTGGAATAGGTGAATCGTCTTCAACACATATTTGCCTTTATTTTATTTTATTTTATTTATTTATTTATTTCTGCATTTCCTCCGAAATGCGTGAAATAAAAACAGGACGAAATTATACACGTGTCATGAAAATATTTATTTCTAAAATACAATTTAACATACTTTAAACTTATGACGTTTTTGACAATTTTATTATTTCAAGGTCAGAAAAAGGAAATAATAATAAAAAAAACCAACACTTTTTTATTATTATTATTATTTATTTTTTTTTACACAGTCTTCATATTTACAGGTGCCGGGGAAGCTGGGTGTTATTTTTGTCGTGGCTACTTTGGATTATCCTTGAGGTGCAAACAAATCCTGTCGGTGAAATTGCGCAGCGAGGCAGCAACGTTGTCCTGCTTCGAAAAGTCTCTTTGATGACCAAAAAAAAAGAAAAAAAAGAAGAAGAAGAAGAAGAAAAAGAAAAAGAAAAAAAAGTCGGTGAGCTTCCCGCCGAGTTTTGTTTGTCCCCCACTGTTTTTTGGTTTATTTTTATTAGTCTGTGCAGGCCTAGTAGTCCTGATGTGGGCTGTGCGTCAAACTGTGCCGTCGCAAGTCACAGTTGCGCCGAAACACCTTTCCGCAGCGGCCACAGCTGTAGGGCTTGATGTCTGTATGGGTGAGAAGGTGAGTTTTCAGGTTACTTCTTTGATTAAAGGTTCTTCCGCATGTGGGGCATTTGTGGGGGGACTCCTGTTTAGATTTAAAGCAAGCAAAGGATTATTCCCTTTAATTGTATAGCTCAGATGTATTCTTTCAGACATCCAAATACACTAACATATCAGCTTTTACGATTGCAAGCTCCTAATGACAATTTTATGGGTTAATTTTTACGCTTTAATCAGAACACAGGCCAAAATGCAGTAGTTTTATTTATTTTATTATTTATTTATTTATTTATTTAAAAAACGACTAATCCACATCCCCCAGGCATGCAAGCATACACAGAATCATGATGTTTGAGCATTTCAGGTCAGGGTCATGCGTAGTATTTTGAGCTTACCTGCATGTGTAGGGTTTTATGGACGGCTAGGGTGCGGGACTGACAGAATCCCTTCCCACATTCTTGACATTTGAAAGGTTTTTCCTTGGAGTGGATATATCTGTGGAAAAAAAAAGAAGTGGCACTTCATCAGGGTCTGGATGGATTTGCGTAAAAACAAAACAAACAAACAAAACACACACACACACACACACACACACACACACACACACACATTTAGAATGCAAAAAATAATTTAAAAAATGAACAAATATATATAAGGTTTTAGCGCATTCGTGTAAACAGAAACAAAGTCAAGGCTGTAGACCTATTAATAGTGCAGAAGAATTTATGTTTTGAAAGAAACAATGAGCTGAAAACAGAGTGGATTGATGCTGCAGGTAGGAGGTTTTGCCAGAGCGCCGTCTCACCTGTGGTCTCTCAGGTGGTCCTGTCTCCTAAAGGCCTTGTGACAAATATCACAGGTGTACGGCCGCTCGTCCGTGTGGGTCCTCTCGTGGATGAGCAGGTTGTAGGACTTGGTGAAATGCCTGCCGCAGAACTTGCAAATAAACTCCTTTTTGGTCTTGGACGGAAGTCTGCCCCGGGTGGGTTTTCTGTCGGGGGACAGCTTGCTCAGCTCGGAGATGGTCCCCCCTAGTCCCGACGCCAGCTTTGCCAGGTCCGCGGCCTTCGGCGGGTCCTCCTGAGTGGCAGCGAGGGCCAAGTTGGCAAAGTCAAACCTGGGTCTGTCCTTGTGATGTGGGGGGATGCCGTGCGTGACGACGGCCTGTTTCGGATGGAAGAGCTGCGCGGCCGCCGTGAAGGGCAACGCCGGGAAGGGGATCCTGGGGTCCACCAAACCTTGGGCGGCCGCCGTGATCGTCGACCTCAGTCCTTGCATGTGCGGATAGCCAAGAGTCCAGTGGTTCATGTGCATGGTCTGCACCGCACTCAGCCCGTACAGTCCCTGCAGCTGGTCAGCGGGGAAAGTGTTGACGGCCTGCAGGAAGGAGTAGTTGGTGAGCTGGAGGGCTGGGTGCAGCGGGATCGGAGCGTGCAGGGCTTTGCTCCCCATTTCGGCTCAGACCTCTTGGAGGACGCTGGAAACCCTGCGGGAGACGAAAAAAAAAGAAAAAAAAAAAGTTAAGCAGCGAAAGTTGTGAGTTAACGCCAAGCTCAGGGTGAGTAATTATGTGGCTGTCACAAATCAGAAACACGGCTATTTCATGGCTTTTAAATAACTAAACATGACGACAAAAAATGATGTAATAACCTACATGTAAAAAAAACAAAAAACCCAACAACAACAAAAACCCCGGAAACATCTGTAGCCAAAAGGAAATTTGAATTAGCGTCTATTTTCTAATTAATCAGATAAGCATAATGAACAACCTGCTTATTTTTTTTAAACCGTAGCCAGATTTACGCCCACACATTAAACATTTTAACGCGATGAGCGCACCGCGTCTCTAAATAATTCCATCAAAGAAAAATCACTCATCGAAACTGTAATAGGCCAACATCAAGAAGGTGTAAGACGCGTCGCTCATCTGGCTTCAATTATCACAGCAAAACAGGGATTTCAGATCACACTGAGTGACGCACTACGTGTCAGGAGGCGTAATTGATGAGACTGCTCTAAGTGCTTCTCCACTCACAAACAAGTGTTCTTGTTAAATTCGTGGAAGAGGGATTTTTTTTTTAATTTTTTTTTTTTTGCCTGCAGAGTTTCAGAGATTTGAAAAGAAAACCGAATATGAATTAAAAGAAAATAATGATAAAAATAAACAGCTTTGACGCCTTGCATGAATGCATCTCTGATTTTACTGGAGTTGATAGGTTTTAGTTGAAAGAGAATATTATGTATTTTTATTTATTAAATGTAGTCCATGTTTATATATGGCGTGCCCCCCCCCACCACCACCACCACACCCCTATCTTGGCAACCTCCTGGCATTTACAGGCCAACATTTCACAGAACCATATTTGCCAGTAATAAAAAGCGACCTGCCTCCGTATTAACGTGGGACAGACGAGGTGAGCTGGACAGGATTGGCCTCCTTTCTTTCTTGTTT
>NW_006799975.1:2555946-2563960 GCF_000485575.1 Poecilia formosa
CACACACACACACACACACACACACACACACACACACACACACACAAATATAAAAATAATATTTTTTTTAAAAAACTGTCGTGGAAGTTGTAGGAGTTCCAGATGGTGAAAGTGGAAGTGGAAATGATCCAGCAGTTATCAGGCGGTCAGATATTCAGAAAAGAATGAAAACTAAAAGTATTTTTTTTATTTAGACTGACTACATAAGATGAAATATTATGATAGCTGGAAAATATACATAAATATATAAATCTGCGCGCTTTTTACGCTGTGGATAAGATATCTCTGTGCTCACCTGGAGAGGACAGACATGAAGCTCTTGGACAGGCTGCACATGCCCTTTTGTTTTTGCAGCAGATATGATTGAATTCCCTGGACTTTGGTTTCCCTGTCACATGCGGTGGGGTTAAATATCATTTTTGCACAGGTGCAGCATAAATCACCGTGGAGACACTTGTTCTTTGGCCAGTGGAGCAGCTTTCATTCAGCTCGTTTACACCTCACCTTTGGACTTCTTTTTTTTTTTTCCTTTTGTTGCCCCCCCAGTTTAGCAGCAACCTGAGTGTCTCGTTTAAAATCTTTAATATCTCGCTTAAATGTATTTCTAAAGTCGAAGGCCACTGTCTGTTTCAGTGACGCCTCGCGCTCTGCACGGACAGAGGTCAGTGATGTCACAACGTGAGGGAGATACGTCCTCATGTCGGATGTCATCAGACGTAGATGTCTAGTCTTGCACATTATCAGTCTAGTTTTATTATTTTTGAAAAAACGGACCTTTTGGTTTGGTCCATTTACGTCAGGACGTAGTGAAACAGCAACAAAAAAGGGGGTGAAAAAAAGTAAAGTATTCTTTCTAATTAGAAGGGTTTTTTTAAAGTGATCTAACAAGTGGGCTGCGTGAGACTGGCTCCTCTCCCAGCGGAGGACTGACATGCACCCTGCCAAACACAATCTTACCCCAATAAGTAGCTGCCAAGGGTCCTGCGGTATGTCAGTAATCCACAGTAACTACACAGGCGACGAGCTCCAATAAAACGTTTCCAACATCCAAGTCCATGAAACTTTCATGTAGCCATGCAGCCAAACTCTGATGTCTCGGACCTTTGCTGGGATGTGACAAGTTGTGAAAAGTTGTGGAAAGAGGCGAAGAGAGTTTTTCTGGAGAAGAGACAGCAGCGGCGGCGGCAGCGGCAGCGGCGGCAGCAGCGTGGGAGTCCCGTCCGAAGCTGGGGCTGGAAGTGTGCGGTTCTTCACTTTTTAGGGCTACGGGACTCTGGAGCGTTCAGCCCGCCCTCTGACACGCCTTCCCCCGTCTCCCACCACCTCCACCCCCACCTCCTCTATCATTAACTCCAATGTTCCCCTCTGTTTATTTGTGTTTGGATAGCAACTAAGGCTCCAGACCATAGTAGAGAAGCGTGTTCCGTTCAACCTGCCTTTCTTTGACACCTCTCACACACACCGCGGCGCGGCCAAGGCTGATACCTTCCTTCTGGAGACGCTGCTTGGAAAGCGCATGGGGGAAACCCTGAGCGGCTTTTTTCCCTTCCAACTCCACGCTTTCGAAAACGTGCTTTTTTGGAATCTTAAGCAGCTTACAAGAAGTTTTTTTTTTTTTTTTTCAAACTATACAGCTCATTTGCCAAATGAAGGGTATATCCAAGATCCGCCTCATTAAATCGTTTTATTTCATTGTGGTCAGGGTGAAAAAAAAGTAGATTCTGAGGTTTGGATTTGAAAAATGAAATAAAAATAATAATAAAATAAAAACTCTATCACTTGATAGACTTGACTCTATCCTCTGAATTTTTCCTTTTGTCATTTGTGAGCACAACCTAATTTATTATTTTTTTGTTAACTTGCATGATCTAACATGTTTATCATAGCATTATGATGTGAATTACACAATTTGAATAAATAGCGTAAGGTAAAGGACAGCCAATAAACCCTGAGCGAATTGTGTTGTGACAACACTATAAAGGGAATTTAAAAAAATTATCAAGGTCAGTTTGTAAATTTTTTCTGTATTAAAATTGAAATGCAAAGTTTAATTATTTGCAACAACATTAACAACTTTCTTTTAGTTCCTAAATATTTTTTTTCTCTCCAAAGTTAACAGAATTTGTTGGTTCAGTCAACAGGACTGTTTTTTGTCGTGTCCACTGTCCAGCAAAAAGAAATAAATAAAAATAAGATAAATAAATTTAAAAAAGGCTTATGTGTATATTGCATTCTTTATCAAATAAATATATATAAATATATCCACCAAGCAAAAATTAGCAGTTTTAAGAAGACCTGTGGTTGGGTAGGTTTCTGTGTTGGAGGAACAACTGAAGTTTGTATCCAGATTTAACAGCATTTAAAGTCAAGTTTCTCAAATCTCAAGCAGTCGCTCTAAAAGAAGACAAAAAGGTTGACAATACATTAAACAGCTATGTTCCTATTTTATCAATGTTTTATGCATATAATCTAAAACTTGTCTTTGTTTATCTCTAAAAAAATAAATAAAATCCAGAAGAATGAGTTGGCTCATTCATTCCAAGTATACTTAAATATACCTACTTATATTTAAATATTATTTTAGCTTTTAAACATATGATTTCTTCTTAGAAATATTTAATACAATGAACTCAAAGAAAGTGTATGCAAATTTGTCCCAACATTTAAATTGGCTAAATTCCAACATTTGTTTTTTTTTTTCAGTGAAGTGTTAATAATAATTAAAAAAATACATTTCCAAATGGTTTGCTCATTTTTTTTTCCCGCATACTGACCTCTCTTATGGTTAGTATGAAGAGCTGATGTAGCGTTTGTCGATCATTTATTTACATTACAGTTTGGTTGAGCTTCTGTTCAGTACCAAAGCTTGGTGCTACATAAACATGCTTCCTCTGACATGAAAAATAACAATAGCTAATCTACATAATTCCAATATTTTTAAACCAACCATTTTTTATGTTGTTACGTTTTATGTTTTTGTAATTTTAGTGAGATTTCCCGTCGCTTCGCTCCAGTCCATCCTCTCTGGACTCATCCTTCCGCATTCCCAAACGTTTGCAAACTTTCGGCCTGAATGTTTGTATTCGTCAATGTGAAAGTCAGGGAAGGCTCTGCTGCTCGAGTCAGAATACAGGTCAACAGCGGCGCCTAGTGGACAAGAACGGAATTAAACTCCACTCCGCCCACCAAATCCTTTGTTTTTAGGCGCTACGGACTAGAAAACAAGTCTCTTTTTTTAATCAACGGGTTAACATTAGAGTTCGTTAAAATAAACGATTACTTTTTAAATTCAAATACTTAGTGGATTAAAGCTGTCTAGAACATTAGATACAAACACATAAAGATATAATTTATGTAGAGGCAATTTACAAACCCTGGTTTAATGAGGCCTCTCCGATGAGAGCAGAAGGATAGATTTTAGTCCACAACGATGAGAAATAAGCGTCTCAAAATAATAATAATAATAATAATAATTGGGGTTTAATCTGTCCACGAGGCAGTGTGTGTAACCCAATTTTCGTTTTCTTACAGCTGCAGAACGTCGTCTGCGCACAACATGCTTGTGGTTTTTGGTTCGGTTTCGTATCACCCCGGCCTCGATCTTCACTGTCAAAACACCGAACGACTAGAGACAGATTAGAGCACACATAAAAGGCCCAAGGCGACATATCCTATTCACTTCAGAAAAGCATAACAATTTAAATGTTTATTTTTGCGTGCTGGGGGAGAAAAAAAAAAGAAGAAGAAAAAAAGAGGCTGTAATTGTTTAAAGATCTCAGAGAGGTTTTGGTAAAGGAGATCCACCCACTGATAATTACATTCCAATAATCAGTGTTGTGCATTGACTCAACGAAAAAAAAAAAAGAAAAGACACCTCTCTCCATTTATGCAAAATATTTTCTGCAAAACTCTGACTTCCTGTTGCAGCAAAGTTTTCCCTCCTTGAGTGAAAAGTTAAACTTTAGTGCAAACAATCTCTATCGCTGATGGAATCTAGAGTATTACAGTGATAAGTGGTTGCTTTGTGTTTTTATTTTTTTCTTTGCTGAGACAAATAATTTTGTCACTTAAGACTTCTAACTATCGACTACAAGATCGTAGGACTTCCTGTGTTCAATATCCTCTGATGACACAGTTATTAAGGTATGCAGCGGATTGGAAAAAGGTCCAGAGAATTTGATCACACTTGGAGTGTCTTAATGCTCCAGTTTTATGTAGCACCTCCGTATAAAATGTGCACCGTTGTATCCCTTCCACTTTGGGTAACGTCAGAGCTGGAGAGTTAACGTTTTGCCCTTTGGCCCCCAGCCTGAGTCCCTTGCAGCCGTCATCGTTCTCTATGATAATATGACTCCCACAGAGGATCAGAGATGCAGCACGGTGCAGCTGCCAAGCCCGTAATGGCCGACACTCCTGTTTAAATAAACCTAAGTGACAGAGGAGAAGTTCAACAGGAGTCAGTCAGACACATCCAAGAAGTGTGATGAGGCTCAGACGAAGAAATGGACTGAACTGGAATGTGTTCTTCTTTATACCTAAACAAGCAGGCTTTCAGTTTCTAACTTTTTTTTAATACAAACTTTAAAAAATGTTTGATGATATGTAATTCCTTTTAGTGTTAAAAAAAAGACAAATAGAAAGTAAACTCTGCTGTAGTTGCCATGATGTCCTGACCTCTGCCTGCCACGGTCATATTAGACGTTTGTTGTCCTCCTTGATAACAGAATTATAATTTTGACCTCATGTGTGTCCAGCTGCTGAACGGCGTTGCCTAAGTTTTCAAACCCTCCTTACCTGGGGCCACCCGTAGATCCCTCAGTAGAACAGCCGGAGCCGACGGCCTTCTCCGGAGTCTGTCTCCCTCTCTGGGCTCTTTCTGCCTCTCCGTGTTGTTTTCTCTCTTTCTCTGTGTGTGTGTGTGTGTGTGTGTGTGCTGGCAGACAGGATGTCAGGTCCATAGTGTACGAGCAGGGGGAGGTAAACCTGTCACTGTTGCCTACCTGCTGTGGTTTGAAAGCCCCCACTTCCCCACCTACACTCTCACTCATCCTCTCCCACAGCAACAGCAGCAGCAGCAGCAGCTCTGAGGATGGCTGTTTTTCATTCAAAGACCCCCGAGTCACATTTTCCTCCACATCACACTCCTTTTACTTGAAATTGAGCATTTCAGAATAAGTGGGGGGGCTATGACTCTATTATCATACAGGTGGTTGTTTTTTTTTCTTCTTCTTTTCTTTTTTTTGAGAGAGCGAAACAGAATTAAACCGTCATACATCTTCCTCTGGAAATAGTTTCTGCTTTAAATGCACGTAACATATATCCGGTTTTTATCATTTTTTTAGTAAAGCTATAATTATCATTCACTTCATTGAAAGAGGGATAACTGTTTTGTTTTTCCTCTGATGACTAATGTGTGCCATTGTACATGTTATATTTAGACTATTTTGACAAAAACATTTTTCATACCTTTTAAATATTGTTTTGAATATTCATCAAACCACGACTAATAAACACTTGGTGGTGAATACGTGCGACTCTGCTGGGCCTTTTAGACTTGTTAGATTTATCTTTTGGTTTAGACAAAAGATAAATCTAACATTTAACAATCTAACAAGGAATATTTTTTGGAACAAAACCTTGAATTCAGATAACGTCAAAATTTTTCTTCATCTTTCATTTATTTAATTAGCCAAAAAAAAAAAAAAGGTTAGGTTAAGTTTTAGATCCGGTTTAGATTCGGTGGGTTTGTGAGTCGTGACCGTGACACGTGTCGCCTCGCCTTTAACTGAGCCCCGCTGCTCACTGACAGCTTCAGGGTTGCCTCTGAAAGATAAAGCTTGAATAAAACAGCCCCTTTCCTGCAGACCAAAGCCCTGTGCAACACTGCCTCCTGTTGGATCACCGTGTTGCAGCGTTTTCTGTTCTCCTGTCAGAAGCTGTATGAAGTCATTACTGGAACATTTGTCAATTTCAGAACTAAAACAGCGATTAAAACACTTCATGTAGGACATGTCTGCATTTTGCCTGCTCTGTTCCTGCTTTCCATTTTCATTTCTGGTGCAATACTCAGAATTTTGCTCCCCACTCCTTCACCCCCACCCTCAGCCCCGTCCTCAAGCGTTTTATTTGATGAAAAACTAAACCAGACCTATAAAATGAGCCTGTGAACAGGTAAAGTGGACTTTATAACGGACACACTGCATTCCTCCGCTCTCCTGCCGGATCTTTTCTCCATCTGCCGTCCGGTGCCCACTCTCTTCACTGGTCTCCTGCCACCGTTTAACAGCACTGCTGCGTGACCAGCATTCCTCTTTGCTCCCTGCAACGTTTATCCACTCTGCTGGAGAGGCATGGAGAAGAAAACCGCCATGATATTGCGCTCCCTCAGCCAATAAAACCCACCAGTAAATGCAGCTGAAGCCCGGCACCAAATCCCATTTGTCAGCAAATAGCTTCCTCCGGTTTGACTGAGCTGGCCGGGTGCTTCTGTGGAGCTCCCTGCCATGAAAATGACATCTTTGGTTATTTGTTGTCTGGTCTGATGGCAGGCAGAGTGAATGAGGGGAGAGATTTAAAGGAAGACATCTGTTCGCCATCATAAAAGCTGCTCACAAAACGCATGATCCGATATCTATTTTTCGTCCAATTATTATCTGCTTTTAAGTAATAGATTGTTTTAAAAAAAAAAAGAAAAGAAAAATAAAATAAACACAATGTCACAGTGTGTTAAGCTCTGGTTTCCGAGGTCAATTAGATATTATAATATCGGTTTTCAAACTGTACGGGCTCTGAAGTCGTGTGGTTCTGTCGGAATCTTGAGTTTCAAGGTGAGAATGTGAACGAATGCCTAAAAAACGAGAAGAGACCCTTTTGCAGCTACGTCAGTGAATCATTGGAGGCGCCATGATGGACGTCAGAGGTGAGAGACGCGAGTATCGAACGGGGCGACTGACATTGTTTTCCCTATATTTTGCCAGTTTATTCGGGGCTTCCACTCGTCCCAGTTAAGATCATTCGTCTGTGGACGTAACACACCTGGTTGGGGTATTGACAAAAGTTTGAAATAGCTAGCTTAGAAACCGAGCCAGGCCTCCTAGTGATAGGCAGATGAGGCACATTTCCCGAACTGTGTCAACACTATGTTGACACTGTGTTGCTGTCACTGCAAGTTACATCTGCTGGATTTAAAAAGTAATTGCAGGCAAATTCAATAAAGACCAGAAACAGACTGAACGAGGTTCGTTCACACGTTTGTATTTCGAACCATCAGCTGCTGTAACAGCTTTGGGCCGAGCCGACTGCGCCGTTTCCAAACCGTTTCTCCTGCTTTTGAGAACATTCTTTCTCAAATGATGATGACATACATAGAGATTTAATTGCAAGTTTGTATAACAAGGCAGGGTAATTTCCCAGTATTGTAGTGGATCCGGTGATGTCAGTGATGAAACGTGCACAAATTCAAAGGGTGAGAATCCTTTTTTTAAACTGGGGAACTGACCAGTGTGACCCAAAAATCCTTAAAGTTTTGAGTCAGAGGTGAAAAAGTGGAAAGATCAAAGTCTTATGACATTTAAGGAAGAATAAGGCAGATGTGTGAAAGAACCGCCGGAGCACAGCTGCCTCGACACACAGCTGGGTAGAAATGGCGGCAGGAAGACATGCAGAAGTAGAAAAGCAGCGAGGAAGCGAGTTAGGTGAGCAGGTGAGCAGTATCCTGCACGCTGTGGGCTTCACTTCCTCCTGCGCAGAGATGCAGGCAGGGAGGATCATATCAAACACCTGGAGCTCGTTCTCCCTGCTGTAGTATCACAGCAGTTTAGAATTTTTATGTGGGATTTTCATCAACGCGCTGTTTTCTCCTTCTGAGGTCAGAGTTTTTTCATGGGTCAGCTGCGACAGGCCCCATGTTTTCTTTTCAGGGTGGGACTTTCTGGATGCAGCTGTTCTGTCTTTTTTCAAATGTTGTCTTATTATGTTAATCTTTTTTTCCCCTCTTTACATAGAGAAGACAATT
>NW_006799975.1:2564053-2624792 GCF_000485575.1 Poecilia formosa
TATTTTTTTTTTTTTATATTTATTTTTTTTTTTTTCCAGTGGTCCTAATCATCTTCTGTCTTGGAAATAAGTGTGAAAACAAATAATGCATTTTAATGATAAAGTTCCCGATTTTTTTCCCCTCAGTATGAACTGAAGGGCGTTTCAGGACACAGAGAAACTTATTCCGAAAACTGACGCCAGTTAAGTAAAAATAAAATGAACTGAAAGTCAGAAAAAAAATTTCACTAAAGATCAGAACCCAAGTTGTATAGAACCTTTCATTGCAGATTCAACTACAGGTCTTCTGGAGTGTGTTTTCTACCTCTGTACATCTACAAATAGCCATATTTGTTTCTTGGCAAACTACCCAGCAGGCCTTTAGCAACTAGTTCTGTCCTCTAGCAATGCCCTTTCGCTTTGCTCCTTTCGTCTTCACACAAACTCTGACGAGCTGTCTCTGTTGATAAAAACATATATAAAGCTGGAACCAGCATATGTCACAGTGAGGATGGTGTGTTCAGGATGATGTGCAGTGTCAGTTTTCTGCCAAGCGCTATTTTTGAAAGCAGGTGAAAAAAAAAAGATAAATCTGCTCTCTTCTGACCCAACTGTGGTTTGGCCAAATATTAAGCAATTAAATTCAGAACAAAAGGAATGTTTATGACTTTTCGTTGCTGACAAAGATGTGGTGCATAAATTCCGGTAAGCTTCATAGTGTAGCTTCCTTCACAATCTAGCTAGTGCATTACACAAAAGTCAAATGCTAGCTATCGGGCAAAACCTGATCCAGAGTCCACGCCTCCTTCGCTTCACATAGTCAACAGTTCAGACCCTCTGTACAAAGCAAAGTGTACAACAAGGGGCTGTTTTGTTTTTAGCAGGCTATGAGCTTCCCAAGGCTTTTTAAGTTACTTTATAACCTAACCCAACTTTAAAATTCTCCACAGCTTCATCGCTGACCTGTTTGCTGTGTTCATTTTTACCACTTGCCATTTCTCTGGTCTTCATCAATCTTTATGTTCTCTAAGAGACCTCTGAGTTCTTCACAGAACAGCTGGAAAAACCATGACTATGGTCACTTCTGAAGGTTAGTGGGTTACAACGGATTTTTCCTGCTAGAGGGCTGAATACAAATGCAAACCCACAAAACGTGCTGTGTAATGTGTCAGTTTATCACTTGAAATCGCCCCCCTGCAAAATATGTTACAGAATATGGTTGTAACAACAAATGGAAAAAAAAGTGAATTACTTTTACAAGGTATTGTACATCCTCCTGATATCCATTGCTGCCTCAGGTCTAAGTCACAGACTCCCTGCGTGTAACGATGGCAGCGTTCACTCCTGCTGCTGCCGCAGAGCTGACGGACAGCGTGAACGTTACCAGCACCTGTTTCCTGGCAACACCAGAGGGCTGTTAATCGGCTGGTGAGAGATGTTAACAAAGTTACTGCTGCACACTGGAAGGATAAATCAACAGAGCGGCGATGTGTCTCATCCAGCCAGTCAGGGGGTGACGTTTTTAAAAGTTCCCCGTGACTTCACTGTCAATCTGAGGATGGAAAGTCGGAAACAGAGCGAGAACTGAGTGATTATAGCGCGGGGAGATTTAGCAGAGCTTGGGTGGATCTGTTAAAAGAAAAAAAAAGAGAGAAAGAAACAAAATAGTAGATAGAAAAGATGAAGAAATGGAAGAGGAATAGATGTGTGGAAAGGGAGGGGAGAGGGTGCATGTAAGGAATGGAGAAATGGAAGAAAGTTTGCAAAGCACTTCTCACACACACACGCACACACACTGCAGGTCACGGTTTTTGGTGAAGTCTGTAATGTTGTTGGAAGAGGAATTAGCATAGCAATGGATGCAGTCACTTTCCCACATCAACGGCAACAATAACATTCATCCTGTGTGATTTCATATAATTTCTCCATTCCCCTGCCACTCTCTCCCTTTGTGACACGCCAGATGAATGTGCAGCACAAAGAGAGCCAGGAAATGGCTTTCCACTTCACCAAACGAGAGCAGATCTTGACACTGTTACACGAAGGACCTTTGGCTGTGAGGGACTTTGGAGACATGGGCACTTCTTGCAGATTCCCATCGGAGCGCAGCAATATTCAATTAAATTTCTCCACAAGGAGCAATATTTCTGCTGTGTGTTCATTATTTTTGCCTCTGAGCCTTTCAGGCGGCGTTACTGTGAAGACAATCGTTTTTATTCCCCAAAACATAAAAATATCCCCTCTGGCTTGACTCCAATTTTTTTACTTGCCTTTTTTTGGTTTGTAGTTTCAACTAAAAGAAATTTTTTTTAAATGGGTTCTTGTGGTGAGAATGGATATCTTCTCCACTGTGGTTTGCATTGTAGCTGCAGAATATAACATTGATAAAAAAAAAAAGGTTTTTTTTTTCTTTTACATTTTTGTTAAAACTGTCACCATGTCGTGACAGGATAATATGAGGTAATCTGTGAATAGATCCATCTTCTCCACATCATCCCCTGAGCTGCTACTGCCATCTGAAGAAATACACCGCTCACGGTCAGAGGCAACCAATCAGAGCCAGGAGGAGGGGCATAGCTCTGTCAATCAACCCCAAGAATACAATGCTAAATGTGCTAATGTCGGAGAAACAACTCACCGCTATAGAAAAAAAAAAATTCGTTAGTGGCCGTGCTAACTAGCTTTAGCATTCACAACAACCATTGATACAGGAAGAAGCTGTATCGTAGCAAAGAGCAAAGGGGGGCGGGGCATGATTGACAGCGCTAAAACCCTCCTCCTGGCTCTGATTGGTTGTGTCTACGTTAGCACTTACAACAGGAGCAGGCAGAGGAGAATTATTTGTCTCATGCCATACAATCACGACATAGTGAGAGTTCCAACAAACATGGAAAAAAGATTACATGCTGCAGCTTTAACAACTCGGATGCCTGTGTGGTTGCATTATTATATTGGCCCACGTTCATGCTAACTCACAAACACATTAAGTAGATGTCAATATACACAGGTGCAGTCTTTCAGGAGTTTTTTCTGATCACTCTCTCACCGGTAATCACTCGTAATCACTTCCCTTCCAGTCCACTAAATCACCGTCTTTTACGCGCTCACAGGAAGCACGTTTGCAACTTAAGGCCAAACTTGAGCGCCGCGAGCTTCTCTGCATCCACACAGCCAAAACAGGAAGTAACGTTTTGTAAATGTCTACTCACTTTCTGAAAATGTATTTGTGTGTGTGTGTATGTGTTTTTTTTTCTTTTTAAACAGGGCTTCCAAAGCTGTTTACGACGTACGGGTGAGAGTGGAGTTATTGGTCAGGAGGGGGGTTTTTTGGGGATGTGTTTCTCCTGCGCCACTGTGGATGTTGGCAGGTTGCACAGCTCCACCAAACTGGTCCCGGGGAGGTCCCAGTGACCTGTTTTATACCAACAGTGGTGCCTTGTCATAAAAAGCCAAGGGGAAGCCGAGTCACAGCTCGAGTATTCGTTTGAAGCCGATGGAAAAAGTCCTTCTGCGGCCTGACTGTGTGTGAGTGTCCGGAGCTGCTGCGTCTGAAGGGAGCGTGAACGCGCAGGCAAGCAGGCAGCTGCGTCTTTATATAGACCTCAGACCGGTGCCCCGGGTTCTGGTAAAACAACTCCTAATACCGCCGAGAACCACATTCTCCTCTTACTTTTTTGGACGGAAACAAGCTCCTTGTCGCTGGCGTTTCATGCTTTAATTGGACGTTGAGGGGCTTGCGGGAGAGAGAGAGAGAGAGAGCTGTGATGTAGTGTTAAAACTGCCCACAAATCACATATTTCTCACGTCTGCAGAGGTTAGTGGCTTCGGCGTTTCTGCGGCGCATTCGAAATTTCTGACGGGAGACAGGTGAGGGCGAACTCTCGAGGTGCGGCGGCGTTTCTGCAGACGTAACTTTTGCTCGAAAGCTTTTCATTTTACCTGTCGCCGTAAGGCAAAGAGTGACTCTGCCTCGTCCGCTGCGGATGTCAAGGTGATGGATGGTGGAAGTGTGTTCCAGGATTATGTTTTATAAATGTTAAAGGGCCCTGGGGTTGGTCTGTGAAGCACATAATCTCGGCTGAAGTGCTGGGGCTGGATGAACCAAGACTTTATTATTAAACACCTACAACAGAGCCTAGAGCTGGTGGAGGACTCTGAATGTCCAACTTAACACTCTGACTGCTCTCATCACACGTCCTTGCCATTTGGGCATGAAATTAAAATGCCTCTAAAGATTTTATTCATTACCCAGAACGAAATACGGGCCACGTTATTGAGCTGTGATTCATTAGAATCGTCAAACTGTGACACACTTTAAATTTTCCTTATCTGTTTTTAGTTTTGAGGGGTTTTTTTTATCTTTGAAAAAAGAATTGTTAAAAACAAAAAACATAACAAAAAAAACAACAACAACAGGGTAATATGTTTGGCAATGGATCTGGAGTTTGATGGCACAAGTGAGAACTGGCTATAAATGAAGTGGTATTGATTTCACATGTGGACTTATACTACCAAGCCTCAAGAAGCCGAGGAGGAAGGGAAGTGCAGAGCCGGGGATGTTCATGGAGGCCTCGCCAGAGGCTCTAGGGGCCCAGAGCCTAGTTCCACAGCTCTGGGAACCGTTAAAAACACCATAAAAAAGTTCCATATTCACAATTATTCTAACTTTTTAGATTTATAAATCTTTGTTAAGGCTCACTGTGGATATATTAATGGATAAAACATGGAAAATGATTGCTGCTCCCCTGGTAACGGTGCACTTGATATTAATGAAATATCCCATAATGGCAACAGATTTTTTTTTTTTTTTATAGATCTGGCACAGTAAATACACAGTAACGTGCACATCTTAGTTTTCACAGGACGTGGGGCAGGGCTCGATCCAGTTCCTACACTATAAGATATTAGCGTCCATAACTCAGCTGGGTCTGATCAGTTATCAAAACTTAAATCAGAGTCATAACCTGTTATTAAAATGAATTCCATCCAAAGCTTAACTCTTCCACCTCTCCATCTAGTTAATGTTTGCACTTAAAGACGGAGACGTTTTTATATTTTCTGAGGATTACCATATTGAAAGAATCAGCATGGAGAATCTAATACATTCAAATCTACTACAAATCAAACGACAACTAATTAAAGGAAAATAAACAACATGACGTCAAGATGAATGATTCTTCGTTTAAGCTGCACATTATCTATTGAGAAAAAGAACAGGACTTTTCTATGTTTCATAAAGATTATTAATGACCTAAAAGTCATCAGCAACCAAGTACTGAAGTAATCCTGAGTTCCCCTTCAGTGTTCACCATCTTTTCTCTTAAATAAAAGCCTCTAGAGCCTAAACATGGTTTCACTCAACATTAAATTTCAGATTTTAAAATGATTCAGCTGATCTTTGTTTATTATCCTGACACAAACATGAATCTGAGTCACTTTGGTTATAAAACAATAGTAAATGGAAACAATTTCATTTAGTATTGTTCTCTGCTTTACAAGTGGACAATTCAAACACTGTGATGTTGAACCAGCAGTGACAACATCACATGCTGTGGTGGCGTAGAGGTTAAGCACAACCTACGTAAGGAGGCTTTAGTTCTCGACGTGGCGGTTGCAGGTTCTATTCCTGGCCTGGCGACTTTTTAGTTGCATGTCTTCCCTCTCTCTCATTACCTATTCTCCTGTCTTAGCACTTTCAAATAAAGGCCACTAGAGCCAAAAAAAAACAAACAATAAAAACAAGTAGATTCTCAGTGCAAACACAATACAGTTAAAGCAGCATAACGCAGTGGGCTATTTTGCCAGTAATAAAGAAGAACACAGATGTTTGTTGAGGAAAAGCAGCAAAGAAGTTGTTTATTTTTACACCTTTTGGTCCTGAGTTGATTACTACCAATTTAACTCAGAGATAAAGGACGTGGGATCAGTTTCTGGCGGTTTGAGGTGACAAGGTTAACGTGACGTCATTTAAAAATGTTTCTCTAATGAATGACATTCTTGTTCATGTTCTGTGGATTCTGCAGAAGGAAGGGAAGCCTGCCACAGTCTAATCCTTGTGACATTGGTTTTTGCACAAAACTTTGCGAAGCTCTCTTGTCTGAAGCGGAAAGCTGGAAATGTTTACTGTGATACTCGTGGCTGATTTATGTGTGTTTTCTTTTCTTTTGGTTTAGCTGGCTTGTATTGGGGGAGTTTTAGTTGGAAGTGAGGGTGTGGTACAGACAGTCAACAGATGCTGTCAAAATGACCATTGAGAAGAAGAGGAGATAAATGTTCTTAGTTAGATCAGTTGCCCAGAAACAGGCAGGAACTGGTTTCGTGTTGATATGCTGGTGATGGGCTGGATGTTGCTGGCTTGACTTTTCACTCCCGCTGACTGAATATGCGTTGGCAACCGTTGTGGCGCCACAATGATACAGATAATCTAGAAGAGGACATACTGCAAGACAATTTGTCAGCATTACCATTGTTTCAGTGGAACTTATATTCTAATCATCACTGGGAGAAAAAAAAAGTAAGTTCATCTCATATAAGGGATCTAGACACATCCAAGTCGGCCTTTACTTACAAAACAATGAGCTAAACCACATCCGAGGCAGATGAATTTCTTCTTGTCGGTGGAGTTTCTCATTATCCAGACTTTGTTGTTCATCTGAGGAACATAAAGAATAGGAGGAACAATCAAGTCATTTGATTAGAAACAATCATGCAAATCAAATAACTGGCACGTTAAAGCCAAAGATGGGGAACCACATATTTACTGTGATGAAAGCTTTGCAATTAAACATTGGAACGGTACTCCACAGTTAGCATCGGCTAACCTAAGTATCATTGGCCCATCCGGTAAATTTAACAGCTTGAGGCGACCTGATGATAAAGGCAAAGACCTAAAGAAAGATTTAAGACAGATTTTTTTTTGTTTACAAGTATTTACAAGTCAGTGTTCCAGATATTTTCCACGCCAGACAAACGTCTGAAACAAGCAATATGAGAATGAGTGCCACCATTCTCATTTGCTAAGATTCAGCACAAGTTGTCAAATATTTAAAAAAAAGATACTACAGGGACCTCAAACTCAACAATGTTACATCACAAAATGGTGACCCACATAATAGCAAAGCAGTAACAAACCTGCCAAAGGGTCTTGAAAGCGCTCCACACTGAGCATTGTTCTCTCGTCTCTTTCAGGGGTGAGTGACCACAATCATAAAATCTCTTTTCTTTGACTTAAGATATTGCTTCATATGTTGTGATTGTCCCCATTGGTTGTAGTTGGTTGTGAAAAATACAATTTTAAATGGATCTATTTGGAAAAAAAGAGTAAAAAGAGGTCTGACTAACATTCGTCAGTTCTGGTAGCAAAACAATGATAAAATGGGAATTTTAAATACGTTTGTAACATTTTCTCCCTTCGTCAATCAAGTTTGCTCACCTTTATTTTTTCTGCTTCCATCATCCATTCCTCTGTCCTCCTGTCTGACCAAGAAGTACATCTGCTTAAATCTTTGCTGTTTCATGATATTTTTTTTTCTTCCTCCATTTCCTTGCTGACTGAATTAACAAGACGGTGCAAGCGTGTCCATCGGGCTGATTTCATTGGGCTGTGAAACCAACATGAGCCATGTTCCTGACCCCGATCAGGAGTCAGACAGCAGTGCCGGGGGTTGGGGGTCGCCAGGGGCCGCCTTGTGGACCCTGTGGACGGACAGGTGGGGAACTGTAAACCTTGAAGACCAGGAGCCCGAGTTCTTTGTGTTTACCTCGCTACTTTTACAAGTGATGTCACCACGTTGTAAAAAGATACAGTTCTCTGTGGCCCAGTCCCTTTGTTACTATTTAAGAGAATAAACACCAGCTAAGTGTACGGGAGAAAGATGGAAGTGGAGGACTCTCTGGCTGGGATGGAGGGAAGGATGGTGTGGTGTGCGCTGGAGTCCAAGAAGCTGAAAGAGGCTGTGGGGATCGGTAACTGTCCAGGTGCTGCGAGCTCAGGCCCAGCCTCACCGGTGAACAGGGAGATCCTGCCTATAAATATTCCAGCATCCCGTCTCTTTCTGTGAACAAGACTTTAGCAGTGACAAAACACCATCTCTTATTGCTCCCTCCTGAGCCATCATTTTGAATCATACTGTGTGTTGTCTTTCCCGGGATGTGGGGGGGAATCCACATTCTGCTTCTAACTTTTAGAAATCATCACTTTTCGTTTCAGGCCCTTTGGATTTCCATAAATATTCCGCTTTCACTCCGTATCCCCAGCTGTATTTCCTTCTCTTTATGATTCTCACTTGCACCACAAGTCCCAGTGTTATTGCATCAGAAACTCTCTTAACGTAAGTCAGGGCACCAATGTAAGTAAGTGCAGCCATATGCGAAAAGGCAATGAACAAAAAAAAAAAAAAAAAATCTGGTGTTTTATGTGAGCTTTGCTAGCTTAAACAGCTGGGTGGCTGCTGGGGCTATGCTAACCTGTAGCTCCGTGGGATCCAGGTCTAACATCGTAGAGTTCACAAACAGAACCGTTATTGGACGTCCAGATATGGCCGAGGAGTCTCTTGCGAACGACTCAGATCTGATCTGCTTCTGGTTTCAGTCATTATGTCTGGTGACAGATGTCACGGATACCTTGAAATTGGGTCGCTGGAATAACGAACACTTTAATCTGTCCGTTCATTTTGATGAGACCTCTGCTGTCTTGCTTCATCTCCTGGTGCAAGTATATTAGCATGGCTCCTTGGCTTGCACTTTTATGAGCTTTTCCCCGGGCCTCAAAGAACTCGGCCTGGCCCGGTTCACTCCAGCACTTTCCCACTAATGAAGTGCACATTCTGCCGGCGTGCTTGGCTGGGTCCCGGTGCCTTGGCCATTCCTTAATGGGAATTTCCCTTCCTTCCATGCATCCCTGCCTGTCTCGCTCTCTGCCGCTGCCACTCTGGTTCTTGTGTGACTCATGTCCTCAGCTGCCAGCCATCAGCCGGTGGCAGGGTGGGGGGGGAGGTACGTAGGGGATGCTGGATTCGTAAACCTTCTTACACTTGTTTGCCACTGTTGGACTGGTTGGCTTGCGCTCTGGGTAACTGGCTGTCTGATCTACTGAAGGGCTGACTTACTGGAGACCTGGGTGGCTCAGAACAGGGTAAAAGGTTTAAGTGCTGGAAACTGAGTGACACCGCAGCAGCACCGCCGTGAGAAGAAAAACGCTGTTCGTATGCGCACGATCAAATAAGCCAAAGTTACAGCGCTTTGTGAAAGTATTCACATCCGTTGAACCTTTGACACTTTCCAACAACAATCTTTTGGTGTATTTTATTGGGATTTTATGTGATGGACCAATAAAAAGTAGAGCATGAATGGGGAACTGGAAGGAAAACGATACATGGCTTTTTAATTTTTTGTTTTTACAAATAAAAATCTGAGATGCATTTGTACTCAGCCCAACTTACTCCAGAGTCCACTCGGGGGTGTAATTGAATCAAACCCAGCTGTTCTGTGAAGGCCTCAGAGGTTTGTTGGAGAACGTTAGCAAGCAGCATCTTGAGGATCAGGGAACAGAGAACACAGGTCAGGGTTTGGCTACAAGATAATATCCCAGAGCTTTACTCAAAGAATCAGAGAAGCTCCCAAGAGGAACATGGTAACTTTGGAGGAACTGCAGAGAGTTTAGGAGAATTTGTTGACAGCACAACTAGTAGCAGCGCAAACCCCAAATCTGTCTTTTATGGAAAGCAGAACATGAAAACCATTGTTGTTAAACAAAGTCTCATTTTCAGTTTGCCACAAGTCATGTAGGTGACAGTAAATTCAGAATGGGGTGCTCTGGTCAGATTGGACCAAACTGAACTTTTTGGACTACATCTTAAACACTGTCACCACCATGATAATGCCATTCCCATATAAAGACAGATGGTGACAAATACATGGCTGTACTGAATGAAAACCTAGAGCACATGTGTCAAACTGAGAGCCAGGGGCCCAAATCTGGCCTGACATAACTTCTGTGGTCCTCTAGACCAGTGTTTTTCAACCTTTTTTGAGCCAAGGTACATTGTTTTAATTGAAAAAATCATGAGGCACACCACCAACCAAAAATGTAAACAAAGATACTCTGTAGCTGCCTATATTACAATAGTCATTCTTATCAAAGTGTCTTGAATAGGAAGCAAATAAACACAAAAATTTATTTTTATCATATTTTACATTTCTTATGTCAAATTTCACTCCTGTACTTCCAGATCGATAGTCCTCAACTTAGAAGCTGCATCATATGAGTTTGAAAACATTTCTCCGTCGTGCTTGTTCTAAATGAAAATTAGCACGTTCTTCTTTGATTTCCAATTTTGACTTCCAATGATTCACTTCCTGCTAAAGAGCCCCCTGGTGGTTAAAGAAAAATCCACAGAAAAGCCGCATGTTCAAAGTGTAGGAAAAAAGTAGCAGCTTATTGTCCGGAAAATACGGGAGGTGAAATTGGATAATTTCCACTGCACACCTGACGATCACTCACGGTACACTAGTGTGCCGCGGCACAGTGGTTGAAAAACACTGGTCTAGACTACAGACACCAAATTACATCACTGAGTCACTTTTTTTTTATTCCTTGATTCATGCAAAGTCAACAGATCCCTGAATGTTTCAGTGCTAATGCATAATTGTGAGTTTATTGCAAATTTGCACCAAAAGTGGTCAAAAACATTGGGTATAAGTGATGCTATGCTGCTACACTGCTGCATCAGCCTTACTTGGTGTCAAGTTATTGTCCGTGATTGATATGACGATTGTCATGGTGAAACAAAAAGTCACATTTAACATCACACATAAGCACAAATATTGCAAAAATCCTTGCACATATTTATAATTTAGCACCAAAAAATCTGTAAATTTGACTGAAAATATAAAATACAAAACACTCTCAAAATTCTGCAGGGATTGATCAGTATGAAAAGATGTTCCATATTTAATTTGGAGAAGTACAGCCACAGCTATTTATTAATATTTTAACAGCTTCTTGATGGGTTTTCTCAAAACATTCTGGCACAACCGGCCCTTGAGAACGTCTATGTTCATGATATGGCTCAAAATGAAAATGAGTCCAATGCCCTCATGCTAGATTATGCAAAGGATTTGAGGAGTCACCTGCAGTGCTGTAGACATACAACCAGAGTATCAACTGAACAAATTAGCTGACCCATATGCTAAAATGACCTGTATCCAGTTTTGACATTTATTGAAGTTATGGCACCACTTAAAAACTGACGTTTACAGACGCTTTCCATCAAATCTGACAGAACTGGAGCTATTTTGTAGACTAGACTGGGCAAAAAAAAACCCAACTCCCCCCAGCCCCCCCCAAAAAAAAACTTCTCTAGATGTTGTAGATTTTGAGATCAACCCAAGAGACTTGAGGATGTAATTGATGCAAAACGTGGTTCTACTAATCAGTTGGTACCGAACACTAACGCTGCACAGAT
Source organism: Poecilia formosa (assembly GCF_000485575.1). Taxonomy (NCBI): domain Eukaryota; kingdom Metazoa; phylum Chordata; class Actinopteri; order Cyprinodontiformes; family Poeciliidae; genus Poecilia; species Poecilia formosa. The sequence continues at coordinate 2,575,498 of NW_006799975.1, forward strand.
TCTCAGGGAAAACATTTGAGAGGCACTGTAGATTGAAACTTTGACGACCAAGATTAACTCTGGTTTATAAAGTTTTCAAAAAATAACTCCTTTTGTATTTTTTACAGCTTCTGAAATGAATACAGACCGCCAAGCAATAGCACCTGTTGCTCCATAGCTGCAAAACTAATCAGTTCGCACCAAGTGCTTCTTATTCCACAAGGAGTGTGTTAATGACTGGAAAAATAATTCAGGAGTGTATTTTTGCTGCACAGCTCAGCGAGGATGACATAGTCTTCATCTCCAGACCAACCTTGAAGGGCCTGTGCTATCTGCGTTTTATGAGGAAAATCCACCGGGAGATGAAAGCTGGGAATATACTCTGTGACAGAAAAGGTCGTGCGAAACTGGCTGGCGCTGGCCAGGCTGAACATTTGACGGTGCGCCTCGATTCCACTGACCACTCTCTAAAAGTCAACATAATAAAAATGAATTTCCCTTTGATAATGGCACAGACCATGCATTTCTGTCCAGTTTTGCTGCCGAGAAGTAAACGTTTGTAAGGGAAAACAAAAGTCACCGACTTCGGGGGTGTTCATCATCATGCAGCTCCTTGCTCAGTCCACAGGATGATGTCTTGCAGGTTTAAAGGAAAACACCTCGGAGCTGCCAGAGAGACAACATGCCGAAGAACAAAAGACAAGAGGTTGGTTGCTCAAGTTGTGGAGACAAGTGGATGTATTTCCAACAGTAGTTTGTGGTTTGGCACATGCTGCTTTGGTGAAGAGATTTTTTTTTTCTTTTCCCACACTGGCGTATCTTCAGCGCACACGTCTTTTTCCTCATGCCTCTCCACGCTGAGAAGCCAACGTTCCACTGAGGGAGGGTCAGAGAGCGACTCCCGGCTCTCTGAGGACGGTTAATCCACAGAGAGCTCTGTGGGCGACGCGCAGTCCTCTCAGTGAAGACCAGAGATATACACTAGTGTTTTTTGTTTTTTTTATTGCACCAAAATATTCAAATGACATAAACAAAACAAGACAGAAACTGCGGAGGGGAAACACAAACACAAAGACACATATTAGAAAAAAGCATGCAAGCGGAGTGAGCTCAGAGCATGCTCTTAAGGTCATCAACGCAATCTCCGAAGGCCAGCACTGGCAGGCGTCTCTGCCTTGCTGAAGGGCCCTTGAGCAAGACATTGAAACTGGCTCAAGGATCACTGCTCTGAGACTGACCCTCACCTTTGACCCCATCTATGGAGCAAGCCAAAAGATAAGGGAATTTCCTTGGACCGCAAGGAGTTGTGCAAAAACAAACAAAAAAAAGAAGTCTATGGAAACTCCATTAAACAAAGAAACAAAGAAATAAAAAGAAAAGAAGAAAGCTTTGAGTTTCATTACCTGAGTAAGAGAGCAGCAGCTGCACACTGACTAATCGTGCTGCTTCTGCTTCTGCTGCTTCTGACTGGGTGGTCTCCGGTCCAAAGAACATAAGCACCCCATTACTTACCTGGCTGCATTGTTTTACTTTTTGGACACTTAGCCCATTTTGCTAAGCACTTGATGATTTAAAGACATCCATAAAACCTGCAGAACTGTGACCCCTTCGGAACCTGCGTTGCCTGGAACCGACTTGGATCGAGATGCGGGGGAATATCGCGTGACACTATAGGCTGAAGGTGTTACAGTTTCAATATGGAATATACGTATATGATTCAATAAAAAGGAATTAAACATGAAACCGAACCTATGCTACAATGAGAAAAGAGCAGGAGGTTGAAGAGCGGTTATTTTAATTTCACTCTATGGCCAACGGATCTGCTAAGTTCATCACACGTTGCTCCATGGAGGCTGCGACGACGGAGACTGGAGGGGAGCACATTTCACTGGGTCATCCTTGTCCTTGTCCAGGCTCCATTGGCATATCAGAACACTATTTTTCATCCTGAAATACAATAAGTTCTGTTTAGTCATGTTCCCCTTCACTGGTGGAATGCCATGACTGCTTTCAGGCAAAAAACACCATCCAAAACTAAAAAAGAAACAAAAAAGGCCTTTGACAGTTATATATTCCCAGCAGAGAATATAGCTAAGATAAATCAAGGAAATTCCCCAACATTGAATCCAAAGTAGGGAATGTTGTTCTGGTTTCTTTTTTTTCTTTTAAAAACTACAGAGAAGAGAGAAAGCCCCAGAAATAAGTTCATATAATCTGTTCAGAGAGCTACCAGGTGGCGGGTGTTGGAGAAAGCAATTTTCTCTAACCCAACCCACCGCACAGCCCTATAAAACCTGCGGTAAGACATGAAGTACATTTTATTTTGTCAGCGCTGGCCCTTCAAAAGAATATGACTTTTTTTGTGGAATTAATTGTGGAACGTGTGTGTGTGTGTGTGTGTGTGTGTGTGTAAATTTCGCAGCAATGAAACGTCTGCGAGGATATGACCTACGGCGTTTATAAGCTTCGTTATCGCCGAAGAATGCATCAGAAAAGCATGAGCCATCACGTTCCCGTCAGCCTGCCAGGCTAGGAAAAACAAAAAAATTAAAAAAAATTTAAAATGCCCACACGAATACGGGCGAAGCGCTAAACAAATGAAGGTGATTAGCTTAAACGCGACTCTTCTTCATGTGGTCGGGGGGAGGGTGGCTGCTCTTGAAGCCCGCTGCTCTTTCTCGCATCCCTTCTGCAATCACAGAAACCTCTCTCAGCGTGAGCGATTTTTTATTAGATCACATAAAGTAAACAGTCACAGTGAGTGTTTTTGATAAATGCAATTTGCTGCTCCGCTCCTTTTCCAGGCTGCATCTTGTGTTCGGCCTGTTGTAAGTTAATTTACCAGATCAACTGAAAAAACAGAGAAATCTAATGGAAAACACTGCCCTGGCATCCGCGCCGCATACCCGCGGTCGACTGAAGAATGGAAGCTCTTTAATGTGGTGATTGCATGGTTTCAGTTAGGAAGTTATTTCCGTAAAAAGAACACACTTTTCCGTTGTGCTTTCCCCCCCGATTTTATACCTATTTCCTTTCATTTGCTGCTTACATTATCAGCTGCGTGCTTTCTGAGAGCACTTCTACAAAAATCATCACCTGTAAGATGGGAACTCTTCATTAAAGTTTATTTTTTTCTTTTTTGCACATATAGAAAGTGCTGATTGCAGCTTGTTTCACTGCTCAGTCAGACTTTACAGTTTTTATTTGTTTTTATTTTTTTGTGCAACCATCTGTACACGTGTGTATGTGGCCTCCCTGTTAAAGTGCTGCAGAGGTACCAGACCTTCCATTAAATCCAGCAACCTTTCATGATTAGAGGAAAGGGAGTTTTGGTATTCTGGGCAAAAAGTAGGCAGTGCTGGAGAAATCAGAGGTGTGTGGTACCAGAGGGAGGTACATTCTGGGCCTCGGTTTTCATTCATTGTTAGGCACAGCTGGTTTGGAACTGGGCTTGACACAACAGCAGCGCTGACGTCCTTTCCCTGTATTTCTTTCCCCCCTCGGGATCTTCTAGCCTCCTACTTTCTTCCACAATGAGATGTTAAGTTTGCTTTTAAAAACCATCCAATATGCTCAGAAGGTTTTCTCACCTTTTTCCCCCCGCTGTAAGAAATTTCAGTTGGCTAATTTCAGAGCACACCAGAGAGCTATGATGGTTAAGGTTTTGGCTGCTGGTTTTCTGTAGACCTTCGTTTCTGGACGAGTTGTGTGCAACAGTAAAATTCGCCTCTATTACTGGGGCTAAGACGTGAAGCAGTCAATCAAATGAGAATTTGGGGTTTTATAGAATCATGTACAAGTACAGGGAGTTGCAAAAGTACTCATACTGCAAACGATGCATTTTGGAGTGATCCAACACACTTCAAAGTGTTTTTAATACAGCAGTACGTGATGGACACAATATGGTGAATAATCATGAAACGGAGGAAAATAAGACATTTTGCCTACGTATCTAGTTACCTCATTTCACTTTGCTAGCCTTAAGTAAAATAAATGCCTTCCAAAATGAACTACTTAGTAGGATAAACAGAGTTATGCAAATGCAAAATAATATTCCATGCTATGGACATCACAAATAACCATTTGATCCATCACCAGAAAATGGCAGGATTGCAGGACAAAAGTTCAAACCTTTGAAGACAAAGATCCTCTGTCTGGTAAGACCACATCCTCATACACCAAAACGCAGACAGGATCGTGGATCAGAGAAGCAGCCAAGAGACCCACTGTGACTCTGGAGGAGCTGCAGAAATTCACTAATCATATTGGTGAATCTGTTGACAGGACAACTACTGGTCAGGCACTCCGTCAATCTGACCATTACGACAGAGTGGCATGAAAGAGGACGATGTTGAAAGTAAACCTTAAGCCACATGTCTTTTTAGATAAAACCAACACTGGCCTACATCTCGATACTATACTATACCTGTTGTGTACATCAAGAATAAATAACATAAAATCAAGAATTAATACTTCTACAAATCAATACCATACATTACAATCACAAGGCTTTTCTCTGATAACAAATACAAGGGCCTAAAGATGCAGCACATCACCACACGAGGATGTTTTTATTAAGGAGGTAAAGGGAAGTTGGTCATAAGTGGGTGAGAAGAATGATGAAGAAAACTGGCCTGAGCCCATAAAAAAATGAGAGACTGGGTAGAGGTTTACCTTAGAGAAGGACAGTAATGCTACACAATGAACTAGAGTTACAATGCAAAAGTTTAGATACAATCGTGTATATATGTGTGTGTGTGTGTTTGTGTGCGTGTGTGTGTGTGTGTGTGCATGCGTGCATGTGTGAATGCATGCTTGTGTGTGTGTTTGTGTGCTGGTCAAGCTTCAGACCCAAATCCAGTTTAGAATCTTTGAGAAAATTTGTATATTGATGTACACAGATACTCTCCATCCAGGGGTCTCAAACTCCAGTCCTCGAGGGCCGCTGTCCTGCAGTTTTTAGATGTGGCACAGGTACAAAACGCTGGAATGAAATGGCTTAATTACCTCCACCTTGTGTAGATCAGTTCTCCAGAGTCCTGCTAATGACCTAATTATTCTATTCAGGTGTGGCGGATCAGAGGCACATCTAAAAGTTGCAGGACACCGGCCCTCGAGGACTGGAGTTTGAGACCCCAACTTGAACTAATTTAAGAAAACAGAACAAAAGAAAATCCAAGCATTTTGGTCTGCAGATGTGCAAAGCTGGTAGAGACATTTCCAAAAAGAATTGCAGCTGTAATTGCGGTGATGTGTGGTTCTACAAAGAATTAACTCAGGGGATGGTGAATGGAACGTTTTATTGAAAAATCCTTTGAAAGTTGTTCAGCATTTTTCACCACTTTGCTCGAGCATAACACATAAAATGCTGAGAAAATAGTGAGAAAATAGTCTTGTGTGACATGAAAAAATGTTACAAAGGTTAGAAACGTGCAAATACTTTTCCAAAAAAATACTTTCCGAGTACAACAATAACAAAGCCCCTCTATCATTCTCATGGAGTAAGGCGTAACCTGCTCTGGGTAATCTGCAGTGAGCCTAAACAGAAATGTCTTTCTCACTATAACAAGTAGCTCTAATAATCATAAACCTGCCACTCTGAAGTACTCTGACGGATCTGCTGAATGTCCAACTTGTTCTGTGCAATGAAATGAAATGAATCCTGTTATTATATTTTCTTTGCCTGGTATTAAGATACACACACTTCCGTTCACAAGGACTCAAACACCTCGGCGCACACAAGCAACCGTTACATTTCACAACCTTCACCACCCGTGCGCCAATTGATGTGGACACAGAGAGTAGTCCCCCATGTTTTTTCTGGAGCGCGTCAAACACTTGCGGTGGAAGCTCTACATGTTGGTTATTGTTATTTGAGAGTACGTGCTGGAATATTGGGCGTATCGATTACTTTTCACCGCAGGGCCTCTTGGCCAGGCCACAAAAGCTCCTTGCTGCATGCTGCCAATAGGCCCATTTCTGCTACACTTATTTTTAATGCGCGTCTTACATGACTTTGCTCTCTCAAGGTTTTTGGAGAGGAGGAAATGGCAGACTGAATGTAAACAGGATTAGCATTTCTCTCGGGCTGCGCAGGCAGTTGTTGCCGTAATGCTCGGATGTAGCGTTTGATGCAGGAGGAGAGAGAGAGAGATATCAATTCTGATTTTGTTTGTCTAGCAAGATGTTTGGCTGAGGTGCCAGATAAAGGTTCAATCTTTAGTCTTCAGAGTTCCTCTGCAAATTCCACATTTCATTTTTTGAGCATCTTTAAAATGAATTTTCAAGATGCCGATTTGTCCTGGCGTCGCTCCAAGCCAGCCGCTCGCACGTCCCAAACCCACTCCTGCAGAACCTTCTCTGTCCTTCTGTTGGTCCGGGACTGTTGGTTCTCTTTGCACCCCAGCCATCAAAAACTAAATATAGCAGATTTGTTGCTCTTTCAAAACTTGCTCCACCTGCCAAAATACGCAAGCCCTGCTTTCTTAACCTTGCACTGTGATCTGTGTTTTTGGAGTGGAAATGCAGTGAAAGGAGAGGCAGCGGCGCTCAACATGGCTGGCCTGAAGGCGAGGTAATGACACTGTCTGCTTGTGTTTTTGGAAGCTGTGAAACCACAGCAGGGAGCTCATAATAAATGCTCAACTGTAATTCTGTGCTATTACTAAGAGATGTTGATATTGATTGCTGCTGGAATGTGTGGCCTGTGTCCTGCACTTCGCTTACATCATGCTGGCTCCTTACTCGCACTGTTGTGTCTCCACTGTGATAGAAGCCTCTGGCTTTGCTCAGTTGAAAAAGGCATTGTAGGGAAAATATTTAGCTTTAGAAGTAAGACAACACTGGAGCTGTACAGTTCATTTAGCTCACACATTAACCCTTATTTTTCTTTCCACTTTCCACTGTAAAGGTTGAATGGAAATCGAACTGCGTGGTTTTGGGACGTTCGGGACCCCTAACCCTTTGCGGCCCACAAGATGCTCCGAGCTGAGCTGCTGTGAAGTGCCTGTCGCCGCAGAATACATTATGGTGTTTTGGTAGACAACAGTACAATAAATACACTGATCATGGCAGAGAGGGTCTGCCCAGGGCCTTTAGAACTGGTAGAGCAGACCCAAGTTAAATATATTATATAACAGTGGAACAGTTTTTTTAACCAATCAGCTTTCAAACTCACTTCACTGCGGTAGCTAGAAGTTTCACAATGACTTCAGATGTTTTATGCCCTCTGATTGACCAGTCAGAGCAAACATATCACCTTCAAGTTTTTGTCACTGTGGTGGATTAACTCATATATATATCTATATATATGTATGTATCTCTCTCTCTATATATAGGTATATACTTATATATTAAAAGTGACTGTGCTGCTTCTTTCCAGATGTTTAATCAGCTCTCAGTGTTTGTGCTCTCTCTCATTACAGCATGTGAGCAGACGAGTGGCCTTCATCAGCATAGGAATGTGACTGACTCCACAAGGCTTTAAGAAAGCAGCACTTTAACTTTCCCTTCAACAGTCCTTCAAGACATACACAGGAGTTGGACCCTGCAGTTAAACCCGTTTCCTGTCTGCCTGTGGTGTGTTTGAGTTCAGAGTTATGAGACAAAATGTAAATTTTGTTTGTTAAAAAATATTATATAATGTACAACATAACTGTGGTTCACTTTCTCTTTATCAGTATATATTTACTGCAGTGAGTGGTTCTTCCTTAAAACATATATCTGACATAAGCATATATATAATCTGGAGCAAAGCAAAACAACAAAATGTGGATGGCTAAAAATGACTCGGAAGTGTTTTCAGGAGATGGCATCTCCAACTTCAGACTGGGGAATGTGTTCAGGGGGTGTCAGTGAGAAATCTGAATCAAAAATGAATTAAGATCCTGACATTTCCCACCATTTCTTTCAAGCCACATTTCAGGCAATCCACAAACACATTTGCCAGAGTAATATGTTACAAATTTCTTCTAAAAACTAATATGCATATTGGTAATATTTTCCAACCGCAAAAAAAATGTGATTTCATTGTTTGTGAAGTATGTGAGACCAAATTTTGAGCCGAGAGTTAATGAGAGAATTTTCAATCAGCAAGTTGATCCTCAAGAAAATTAGAGGTGGAGCGGTGAAATAAATTACTAAAGGGAAAATGAAAGTAAGAGGTATTCATTATAATGTAAGAGGTATTCATTACAATGTATAATGTTGTTGAAGACAAACGGTTCTTTCACAGAGAAACATGGATGATTACATATTAGTTCATCTTCCTTTTTGCACCTTTGTGGAATTTTAGACCTATGTCTCCACACCAATCAGACTGACAACTCTGGAACTGGATTTGCTCAGGCATGCTCTGTCATAAAGCTTATCGATTCCAACAAAATGAATCACCAAATCTAAAACTAAGCAATATATTTAAGCTGATCCAGATGGCCTGTTTGTGTTGCTCCACTACAAGTGCCACCTTCACACTGTCATTACAAGACGAGTCAGACTTCTTGACTGTCATAACTCTGCTCCTTTCAGCACAATCAGTTTCTGCTCCTGCTTTTAGATATTGAGGTTAACTATTAGCCAGATGTGTTTTTTTTCTCTTTTTTTGGATAGACGTGCTGCTAAAAGGACAGTTAATATCCAAGCTGCACGAGACAAATCTCTTGATGTCTTCATTTAGTAGAAATCCAGACTGGTTGACCCTACAGGCTGAAGCTAACCACTGCTAAATTAAATCAACTCCAATGTCAAAGACGTAATAGTGGTTTAGGAAAACGCTATTTTATGAGCCTTTAAATCATCATCATGTTTGCCTTGGGCGATTATTTACACAAAAACCAATGATTACTTTCGCAGAAAATGGAGGAAGGAGGCAGCGCACTAGCAGTCATCTTCCTGTGTGAAACACTTCCTCAGAATGAAACATGTGAAGCATATACAAAACTGAAAAGTGAGGCAGTAAGGTAATTAATAACACACATGCAGACACGCACACACACATAAGTACTTTGAGATGACATTGGTTGTGATTGAAAATATACCTATTCAATTTAATCTATCTATCTATCTATCTATCTATCTATCTATCTATGTTTTAGGGGGGTACATGCTGGGTGAATACAGGTATGGGTTTGTGACTGAGTGTGTGAAGCTACGCTAATTAGCAAGCAAGCAAGTGGATGAAGAAAAGAGGTGTACACAAGATGGCTGATGACATCATGTTATACCACATGGAAAAATGGTGCCAAATTAGAACAAAGTAACACATGCTATAACTAGCATTAAAGACCTGATAAAGAGGGGAAATGAGCTTGTGCCTCCTCATGAAGGAACACAGGTATGGGTGTGTGGCTACAGATTAGTAAGACATAGTAGAAAAACAAGAAAAAAAGGCACAATCCTACACAAACTGTACTAACAATCTCTAACCAATCTAGATTGGTTAGAGATTGTTAGATTCAGCAGCTTACTGTGAACTTCATCAATTAAGCACAAAGCAAACAAACGGCAGAACGAAACGAGCAATCTGTAACAGAAACTGCAGGTAGTGTTGTTTTGGGAGTCTGCATGTAAGCCAGGGGTGGGCAACTCCAGGCCTCGAGGCCGGTCTCCTGTGTCTCAACTTCAGCACACCTGAGTCAAATAATAAGGTCGTTAGCAGGACTCTGGAGAACCTGACTGCACTTAGGAGGAGATTCAGCTATTGGACTCAAGTGTGTTGAACCAGGGAGTCATCTAAGTGTTGCAGGACACCAGCCCTCCAGGACCAGGATTGCCCACCCCTGATGCAAGTATTTAAAGCACGTCAAACAAGCACAATGAAATGATAAGTGAATTGTTTTATAAAATGAACTAATAATTAATTTTCTCTGCCCAGACATAAGCCCCTTGTTGGGAGACCATTCTTCAACTTTCATATAAATAGTATCTTGTCTTTTTTGTGTACCTTCATGTAAAAAAAAAAAGAAAAAAAAAGTGCAACAAATAAAATATGTCCAAGTTGCGTCAGCTTTACTGACTGAGGTCTTACTCAATAAATTCATACAAATGAGAGCAAACCAAACAAGAAGCATCAGATTTATACCCTGCCTGGGTTTTCATTTGTCTTAAATGCTCTCCTGTGTCCTGTTGTCACGGGTTATTAAGCCGTAACTTAGATTTATCAAAAAAAAAGATCTGACACAACGCGGCTTGACATCACATACAATACAAAATAATGGCTCTGTATTTGCAATAATCTGGAGAGGATGTCAGAAACTTGTCTGGCTCAGCGTGTGCCGTCCACATGTCACAGAGGGGATGTGAAGCAAAGGGGCTGGTTTTCATTCTGACCAGCTGATTCCAATGATTACTGTCTCTTTTCTCTTCTTCTCTAATCAGGAAAATCCACTGATAAAGCCCGTGCTTGGACAAAAAAAAAAAAACTCCACATGACAACCTCTCTGGCACACCCTTGCCTCCTGTTCTTGGTTATATAAACACATACTGTTTCAGTTATTTTTAGCAGGGTATTTTCTCATTTATCTTCCAGATTAGGCGGCAGAGGCAAACATGAAAGAAATGGCTTGTCGAGGGGGATGATTTGGACACTACACAAGCCTACGTTGTGGAATATAATTTATGTGAAAATATTCAACATCTGTGACATTAAATGGCACTGAGCACTATATAAGAATGCAACTTGCCTTGATTGGAAATCCGGAGCAAATTTATGGGAGAAGTAGAGACAGGAGGCAGGAGCTTCCCTCTGCTCTCTCCCTTTTCCGCCAGTGTCTCTCCTTCTGGTCACCCTCTCTCATTCCCAGGCTCTTGACTGTGGATGTCCCATTGGGAATTCAAGTAGCACGTTGGGTCAGCCACTCAATACCTCCCCCTGTTTGAAAGGATTCATTGCAGACTAATTGGGATAACATGACTGGAAATGTTGACCTTGGTATTTCTAAACAAGGTTTCAATTAACTCGCAATAAGGCCAGGGCGGCTCGGGCCCAGGCGAATCCTCCAGCAGGAGGAGGAAATGCGAAACATGCCCCAAAGTTGATGGTTGGCTTTTCTTAACTTTGATTAATCACTGAAAGAGTAAGCAAGTGGGACTGGTAAAACAATTAGAAAGAAAAACCCTCTGTTCTTCCTGCAGTAGCATTTAAGACCGAGATTAAGTTACTGGAAGATTTTTCAAAATGTCAGCCATCCCTCCCCATAAATCCAAATAAAGCACATTTTGTGCTCAAATGTGTAGAAATTAAAAAGGATGCAATGAAAGGCAATACCACCCTGCCCTCTGCATATAATGACTTTCAGGAGCTTCAAATTTATTGTATTTCTCTTATTTAGTTTTGAAGTGGAGAGTTTTAACCCTTGTGCGTGTGAGGACTGAGGCAAACGTAGAGGACTATGGCAAATGATACAAGTTTTACATGTGTGGGGTCGGTTGGACCCCATTTCTACATACAAGGGTTAAAGCAGGGATCTTTTTTCCTGACATTTTCTTTCAGAATTTTCTCTCTCTTTTGTTTTTTTGTTTTTATGAACCTCCAATCTGTCATCTTGATCAGCAGAATGTGTTTTTTCTTTTTTTTGCGAAATGCAATCAGAGAAAGTACAGCTGGTGCCCTCTGCTGTCCGAGGTGTTACCGTAACTTAGAGCAGCTCAAACGCTCGACACTGCGGACGCGTTTGATCTGCTTTTAATAATGACGTGTGCCTAACAATCTGCCATTAATTTTTTTTTTAAACAAAAGCCTCCTTAAACCACATGCAAAACTGGCTCCGACTTACAGAACTGATACTTTGAGGAAGTTTATTATTTCACATTATATTGAGTACAGGCCCTTTAGATCTCAGTGCCAGTAGCCTTGATCCGGCGGGCCCGAAAAACGCTCTGCCAGAGTTTTAGATTCGGTACAGGAACTGAGCTGAGCCACCTGATGAGAGACAGAGAGAGGTTCTGGTTGAGTCAGCACATCCACTCTGCGTATTAGGTCATTTGGAGCCACGGGACACCAGCTGACCTGTGTTGAATTATCGTTAATTTGAAACGCAACAGTGGAGCTCGTATCTGTGGGCTTGCCGCTCCCGACAGGAAGACACGAGGACGGCGGAAGGGAGAAGATGGACTCTGCAGATTAAGCCGGAGCTCTAAAAACCGTCCTCCCTTTCATGTTACTCTGGTATCATCAGGTTGACAGTTTTGTGTGTTTGGCTTCCTTCTTGTTCTTCTTTCTTGCCTTCCTCCTCCTCAGCTTCCTCCCTAATTCTTCTTTCCCTTTACTTCGAATGATCGTGATTCCAAAGAATGTCTTTCTGCAAGTGTTTAACACACAAGTCTTTGAAGCACGGTCCAAGTGGCTGCTTTTGTCTCCGCTTTGTTGTTCTAAATGCCAGCTCTATTAAATCACCTCCCGGTCCCCAGCCCATATTCCTCATCTTCTCCAAAACTCCCATTTACAATTTCCAGAATCAGGCCCCGTTCTGCGCGTTTGGAGGCTGTCGTGGGACCTGGCGTGTTTACATGGGTTCTGAATCTTATAGCAACAGAAGCGTGACACTTTAATGCAGGTTTTTGTTGCTTTTGGAGGATTTGCCCTTATTATATATTTCATGGGAGTAGAGGAAGGAGCTGACTTAAAGGGAGCAGTATGCTCTGTTGTCTCTAACGACTGGAAGCATGATTCGTCTGTTCGCTCTGCTGCTTAATTTAAGCCTAAACACACGCTGCCAAGCTGGAGTTGATAGAAAAAGGATTCAGATGACTTTTGTAAAGATACATGGCACTAACACACAATCTCATTTATAGTTTGTAAACTTTTTGTGAATTTAAGGAGCCTCGGTGATTGACTGATTCTGGTCAACATGAATTCCAATTTTAAGTAAAGATACACAAATCAGTCATTTGTGGCTGATTTCTAATCTTTTGTTTTTGTAAAGCTCTGACCCAGATTTCAGTTTCTTTTTAAGAACTGTCATTAACTGTGTTTAGACAAACTCTATGAGGTTGGCTTTTACTATTTTAAAAGACATCCAAATTACACAGACTTGACATTTCACACCATCTTTAGCGCCTTCTATTAGCATACAGCTCAATTAGCATTGTGAGCATTAGCAAAATGTACTTCTCTGGTGCTCAAAGTAGCTAACTTTTAGTTTTCTTCTTCTACGTTCACCTGTCAGGCAGTGTGAAGCCTAAAATCTTCTGGTCCTTTGTTTGTGCATTTTTTTAGTATTAAGGGAATGCATATGTCATGTGTCCGTGAAGCTCATCCTCATGCCTCGGTTTAACAACGTAATTAACTTTGTGCATATGGAAACCTCAGAGGCTCATGTTTACTTTTTATTCCTAAATATTTGCATGAGAGTCCTTTTTATAGTCTTGTAAAAGACTGTGAATGAACGCATGGACGACAGTGGAGGAGGCTGTAAACCGCGGAGAAGAAACACACCTTACTTTTACAGCCGGGGCATAAACAGTAGTTTATTATTGCCCATCTACTGTCTTATTGCATAAGCAGGCGGGTCTGTTTCAGGAAAAACGTTGGGCTTTGACTGAGACAAATCATTTTGTGAAAGTAGCTTTTTACTGCTCAATCAATGTGAGCTAATTAAATGAAGGTACTTGCTAGCATTTCAGTAGCTATTTTATGCTAGTTTAACAAGCATGAATTAAACATTAATTCTCTGTATGTCTTGGAGTCATTCTCTTTTTCTTCTATAAATACTTCTTCGTAGTTTACAGATAAATGAATGAACAAGTGAATTAAAGAGATTTCTTTCACCTCATCAGTTCACCATCACCTACATCTTGTTCATTGATGAAAGAAAACAAGATGCTGTTTCTGATAAGTCGGACTTTAAAGAGAGAATCCTTCCAACTGCCAGCGGTGTGAGGAAAGATGAGCTGCTCTTATCAGCTCCTTCAGTTCATAACCTTCACCTCTGCTGTACATGGACTGGTATCTGCCTTTTGTCAAATAGCTACCCTAATTTTATGGCTTTACCACCCTTTGTGAGCGTCTCTTCACCCGTGAGTGTTCAAAGGTGCATCCACCCAGTAGTTAATTGGTGATTAAATGACAAGATGTCCTTGTAAAACGCTGCTACCTGTGTTAAACTGCTTAAAAATGACTTTCGGGGACGTAAAGAATTTCATTGGCTTTTAAAGTGAACTTTTGTTTATCCTAAGAACGTTTACAGGCTTACTGGCATAACAGAAAAACCTGTAAAAACATAGATGACAGGTACACGATATACTGGTACCTGTTGGGAAAAACGCTGCCAATAAGGTTGAATAAGGGGATTGTATAGAACTAGAAACTTTAAAACTAGCACAGCTGGCACCGTTTTTAACTCTGGTCATGTCTAGGTATAATGAAAATGAAATTGAACTGATTTAAGACTCGCTAAACTGCAAAGTGAAAACTGGAGATGCAACAATCCAATATCAATATCTGTATCAGTCCCAAAATTAAAAAAAAAAAATTTAAAAAAATCTAGATTTGGTACCTGTGACAATGTGACCAATCTATAAGGGCAGATCTATTCAGTATAATTTTATTATTTGTGCTCATGTTTTATTATTTCTTTTACATTATATCCAGAAGGTTGAAAGGTTTGTTGCAGTTTGTTTTTTCATGTTTGACCAAATTATTTATTATTTATTTTACATTGGCTGTTCTACTCATAAATGCTCTGACTGAACAGATTAAAGTTGTGTCGTTTTTACATGTTTGACCAACACTGTAAAATTTGTAATTCAGTACATTTATGTCTGTGTTTAAAAATCCTTGAATTTAGGTCAAAGAAACAAATGAGCTGTTTTCAGATTGTAGGACAGAGAAATCTACTTAAAAGTTTATTTCATGGTAACCTAGCTACAATGAGATGCATAAAATAACCTACTTTTAAGCCAGCTATGTATAGGGAGCTGGTGGTTGCTCTTATAGCCACATATATTTTGTTGTAGACATCTGATAGTGGTTAATGTTTTCTCTTAGTTATCCCAATTAAGCTAGCTAATCAAAATGTTGCTCTTGTAAAATAAAAAGATAACTTCTCATTTGCCCATCCTCAGTGGGATAACCGTGACGGGAAGCTAATCTCTTCATCAAGATCTTCCACTCTCCCGCTGTCATGTTGAGCAGTAGTCAGATTTTAGACTTGGATCAGTGTGAGATCTGTGGCCACCCCAACCACAGCTACGGCACTAAACCCATGTAATTACACTTTAAGTTGCACTGGCTGGTGGAATACCTGCAGTAATTAGTTTTGTTTTTTTTCCACTCTTCCTATAATCTTCTCCCGTTCTGTGAGCGGGTTTGGACCTTGAGCTAGAGAGAGAAACGCAACAAGTTAGCAAGGCGGTATGGAACAAATTAAAACAAAAAACTTCATGTAAGAATAGAGTGAGCCTTAAATCAAACACACACACTCACTCTCTCTCTCTCACACACACACATACACACACTGCCTTAGACCACCTGATTGTATTTTGGCGGTTGTTTCCTTTGATTAGGACTGTTATGGGAGTGTTGTACAAATATAAAAGCTGTCCAGACGGTTTTACAGTGTTTATTTGTGGTACCACCTGTGTTTCCACACAGAAGAATGAGCTTGTGATGGTGATGAGGAACATAGGGTGTAAAGGAAGTTTAGTTTGCACTGGGCTGCACGTCCAACTGGTTGGCCGAAGGCTGAAAACATCCCGCCAAAGTGCATCTTAATCTGTTCCTGTTTAGAAGAGAACAGCAGATGACTTTCCTTTCCTTTCCTTTCCTTTCCTTTCCTTTCCTTTCCTTTCCTTTCCTTTCCTTTCCTTTCCTTTCCTCTCCTTTCTTCTCATTCCCTCTCCCGTCTCTCATCTTTCCTTCAAACTCCCCTTTCTGTCAAATATTTATAGCTGATGGTAGATAAGATTACTTCCACACTGAACCTCTCGGTGCCAGCGATCGCAGACCTTTGCTCACAATAAAGCCAAAGATGCGTTCCAGGCGAGGGGAAGATTGTTTTATTTGGAGCTCATCATAAGCCTCTATTGATAGGTGATTTAATTGCATAAACACGGTGCGCCTCTGACTTGCTTTCGCTCTGACCATCTCTTGCCGCTCTTATCTCGGAGCAGTGAGTTTTGTCGCCGTACACACTCGGCTGTTTTTGTCGCTTGGTACCTGCACAGGTCGTGACAATGGACTTTATAGAGTCAATGCTGTTTATAAAGAGATATTTGCAGAGTTTTTTTTTTTTCTTATCTAACTTTACACCCATGTGCTGTCAGCTGAAAATCTTGCACGCACAAAACAAAAGACTGCATAAGGCTTTTATGCAGCACCTTTCGTACCCATAAGCTTATGTAAGGAGGGACGTGAAGGAGTACAAACTACTGTTAATAAAAGAGTAGACTGTGCATGCACCGAAATGATTAAAGTGTATTTAATGTTATTTAATGAAAAACAATATCCATATTTCAACTTGACTACTTAACATTTTTACTGAATGTTATGAGCTCTTTGCCATAACCATAAACATCATCAAGGGAAACAGAGGGAAGTGTCTTTTTTTTTTCTTTCTTTTTTTTTGCAGCTTGCAAAACAGGAAATTTCAAAATGACACAAAGTTGGACTTACTTGCCTCATTTCTCTTTTTATACAAGCGCATCAATCATAGTGAATCTGTGTAAGTTTATCTTTATATGACACATAAATCACTGTGATGAAATGCCAGGGCTAATCTAGCTGAAGACGCTGCAACCTGTCATTGTTGGAGCGAGAACGCACAGTGGAAAAGGAATCTGGTTTAATAAGAAGGGGAGGAAAAGAGAAGAGGGGGAGGGGAGGAGCGGCATCTGGGCTTTATGGTCAAAATTGTTACAATATGTGAAAAAAAAAAGTCTCTTCTGGAAAAGTTTTATTAACCTCAAAAATCAGGATTACTTCTGGTTCCACAAACAGTTTGGAGGGTGCAGATGTACAGGGAGGAAAACGGTGGGAATTTTTTATTAAAATGTTTTTCAGCTGCAAGCAAATCTAATAAAATCTTTGCATTGATAAAAAAGAAATTCCTGTGTACCACTTTGTGCATATGCGTGTTTGCGTGTGTGTCTGTGTGTGTGTACAGCACCGTCAGCATAGTAGTTGCTAATCATATCTTGAAATTTTATCGCAGGTCTTTTTAACTGTCCCTATGCAGGGTCCATGTAGATAATAACTTTATGCATCTGCAAGTTCAGAAGCAATATGAGGCAATTCATGGGTGTCAATGTTGTTAGTCTTATCTCCTGTGTACAGATCTGTCTCCACAGCGGAAAACCACAAATATGCGCAGAAAGTCACGAAGCATTCTGTTGTGCCAACAGGAGAAAGTTTTGTGCTGATCCAGGAAGACTTTGGCCTCGAATTTTCAAAAAATTCTTCTTCATATCATATCTTGAACTGTCGATATCCATTCAGAGGGAAACAGCAGCAGCAATGCCCTCTCATGGTCAATGAAAAAAAAAAACCCAACAAACATGAAGTAGTGAAGGTGTCGTTATCAGAGCTACTGTCCATAGATTTCTCGGAGGAACTTTGGACCTCTTCTTCACCGTGGTTTCCTGAATTATAACCTTTGCTCTGTTCATATCTGTTCGCATCTTATGAATGAAGACTGCCTTACTTCGCAGTGGTGCGTTATCAGCACCATTGGAAAGGGAATAGGAAGAAATGATATTCCAAGAATCACTAACAGCACTTCATCGGCACTTAACAGGACTTCTTGATTAAAATGTTAATGCTACTGAAAGAAAGGTTCAAGGTTATCACCATCAAATAAGACCATAAATCGAGTTAATGGTTTAACTTGGGCTTCCTAAATTAGATTAATATTAACATGCTAACCATTGTGGGCTAATATATTAGCCCAAACGTTTTGTTTGTTTTTACTTTAAAGATTGAATCCTTTGTCACCAAAAAATGCAAAACTAGGTATGTCAGTGTGCTGCTCTCTATTTGTACAGAAGCTGCAGTGACACTTTACTGACGCTGCAAATCTAAGATTATCACTCCATTACATGCAGACCACACACCGATTTACCAAAATGCATCTGCAACGTCATTTATGCTCAGCATTATGGGTGGGAAACACAATAATGCCAAAAGTATTCAAGTCAAGTCAGGTCGAGTTTATTTGCATAACACATTTCAGCAACAAGGCAGTTCAAAGTGCTTTACATCATAAAAACATCACACAATCACCAATTATGAAACAAGCAATAAACATTATATTTACTCAGATGCCATCATCAACATTGTCAAGCAAATGCATATCAATTAAGTTCATCAATGTTCCAGTTATCATGAATCAAAGGCAGCCGTAAGCAGATGGGGTTTTAGCATTCATTTAAAGGAACTCAGTATTTCAGCTGTTTTGTTGTTTTCTGAAAGTTTCTTCCAGATTTGGGGTGCATAGAAGGTGAAAAGTGAAGAGTTTGGGTTCTGGTCTATAAAAGCTCTGACTCATCTGGTGAGGTTCAGGAAGTGTGCGTTTCTGAGGATTTGTGACATCAGACCATGTTGGACACAGTCCCCGCTCTAATTCATCAGGACGGTTTTCTGTTGAGCTGGTGACTGTGCAGTCCAGTGAAATTCTTCATGTCTTTGGTTAACTTGCTTCATGCGCTGCTGTTCATATACAATGGGAGAGGATGGGACAACCCATAAACTGCTGCTATAAAGTTGAGAACATATGTGAGTGTTGTTACTTTCACTGGAAACAAGTCACACTGCTAAAAAAAACAAAACAAAAAAAAAATCAAATCTGCCTCAATGCAGTCAGAGAAGTGACAGTTCCCTAGACTAAGTCAGATTTCCAGACATTTTCTGCAGAACAAATCTCCACTGCTTTCAGGTCCTGGCTGGGATTTGAACCCAGGACATTTCTGCTGCAAGGCAACATTGTTATCAACTGTGCCACTCTGCAGCCCAGCCTCTGTTATTTACATAAAAAAATATAAGGCAACTGCAATCTGTATATAAAAATTAAGTTGTACTGCAGCACAATAAATGTACGTATTTTTTCGCTGGAAATAAACACACACACATTTACTGAAGTGTGAAATGTAAACATAGTGTAGATACAGCTGCCTGGTGATCAGATAAATTGGTACATCTATTTTCTAAATTGTCTTGTGGAACCAGAACTTTCTATTTAATGGTTAATTGTGGAAAAGTGCAATAAAAATGAATATTTTGTTGTTGTTTTGCTCTTTTTAACTAACTTTAAGCAGATAGCAGGTTATATTTAATGTACCTAGAATTGATCATCATAGAATACGCATGATGATCAATTCATCATACGTGATGATGAATTGATCATCATCATGTGTAATCATTATACTTGATTACACGTAATCAAGTATAATGTTTACTCTGCATCACACAGTGAAGTTTGCTTTCAACTGATGAAATGAACAAAGAAACCAAAATCTAAAATAACCAACACGAAATTGAAACTTAGGAAATTTCTATTGCAGGAGATGATTATTCAAAAAAAAAAAAAGATTTTAATTAAAATGATTAAAAATCTAACTTTTTTTTTAAACAAAGCATGTCCCAGCCTGAAGGTCATTCTGCATTTCTTCTTTGGGTGAGTTCTCATGTAGGATCGACATGTTGGAAACAGGGAAGACAAAAAAATAACTTGCAAAAATTAGATCAAAAAAGGACAAAATGCAGAAAAACTAACCGCAACAGAGATTTGGCAAGGTGATCAGGGTTTATCCTTATTAACTGGGCAAAACTCATTACTTCATTCTTTACTTCTGTCTTAAAATAAATATTTTATTGTTTTTTTGGTGCTCTTTTTAACTAACTGTAAGCAGATAGCAGGTTATATTTAATGTATAACTTGGTGTGTCTTTCACACACACCTTTCGGACTTGGCTGAGTCTCTGGGAGAACACGTTCCAGTTTCCGGTCAGATACAGAATTTGGTTGATCAGTGCCACGTGGTGTCAGACAGCCAGTATTAAAAATCAATCAATTAAACATATTTTGGAAATTTAACTATGAAATAATCACATATTATATCAAAAACTTTCATAACTTTTAAACAAGCAGAATAAAACCAAAATGAAAGAACACTTTGTGTTGACGGGTTTTGATGGAAACAGCATAGCAGAGTCATAAAAACACTGTTATCTCTGAGGTTTTCAGAACATCGTTAATTAATTTCACCGGTTCTGAAATTGTGGTAAGAACATTTTAAGTAGAAGGTTTTATCTGAGGAGCTCATAAGCAACTGAAAATCTTTTAAAAACATCTCTAAACGTTTTTTCACATCCACTGCCAGCTTAGCGAACTAGTTGAGATCTAATGCCTGACTGCTTCATGCTGTGTTTATTCCTGCATGTGTGTTTGTTTGTGTGCGCCCTCATGTTCGTGCAGTTTATAACATCCAAACAGCTTCTGTGCCAGACTGGAGCCATCGGTTTACACTGACGGTCTGCTGTCTGTCTGCTCCTCTCCCCTGTGCATGTGAGGCGGTGAAGGCTGATGCGCCACTGTTTGCACTATGCGCTCGCAGGTGGGCGACGAGGACGGCTGCGTATTTCGCTCCTCTATCTGAAGGATATGTGTGTTTCCAGGAGCGATGGGCCACGTGCGTTTCCCTCCAGCCAATTGAACAATGACCTCCTGGGCATGATGGCTGTCATTATGGCCTTTCAGGGAACGCCGTTGAGAGCATAAAAGAGCTGATTATCAGCAGAGCAGGGCAGCAGATCATCCGTGCAGCAGATGCCGGTGATAAGATAACGATAAGGCTGCTATCTGGCCTCCACATCAACCTCCAGAGCAATGATACAGCCCCGGCGTATCATTCAACCATCTAGCATGTGTCCTCTGTAGTCAATGGCCCGACGCTGATGGCCCAACATCTAGCAGTTGCATTAGAGCAATGAGGCCTGCAGGTAAAGCGAGCTGTGGATAAGGAGGGTTCTTTATGTAAAGTGCACCTGGTTAATTACTCTGGGATGTTGGTGAAGCAGTATAATATTGATCGTCATGTGATAAGTGGCTTGTTTTGTCAATAAACCGTCTGTCACGCATCGCCGTACGTCAGTTCCTCATGCCGGAGTTTTCTGTTTTTTTTTAAAGTCCGGCTGCTATTTATGATTAAAGAACCAGTTTTTAAGATTTTAAATAATAATAAAATACAAGACAACATACATCTTAGGGAGCCATGTTTTTTTTTTTTTTTTTTTTTTGATTTACGTAGCTGCATCCTTAAATCAGTGACGCCCCAGTACAAAGGTGATGTGTTTATTGGTGCCATTTACTATCTTTTGAAGGTCACAAGCTGGCTCATAATGAAGCCATTGGTTACATGATTTTTTTTTATCTACCCAAGGATTTTGATAATTGACTACCAACATGGTTTGATAATGTGTTATTGTCTTTCATGATAAGGAGGCGAGTGTTTCTGGGGCTCAAAGGGTAGAAGGAGCAGAACATACTGAATGTCAGTGGTAAAAAAAAAAAAAAAAAAAAAAAAATCCCATATAGGAACAGACTGACTGAAAATTAAAAAAAAAAAATAATTCGAGAAAAGGTACTTAATTTTATTTGAGCTTGCTAAAAGAGTTTCCAAAATTCACTAATTTTGTCCTTTCATATTTTGTCATAAACTCACATCAGGGGATCCACACTTTAAACACATCTAACCACAGCTATGACAGCAAAACACAGCAAATTGGTTGAAAGCTGTTCAGAAGAATCTAATAGATCAGATAAAAATAATAAATGTGTTTTTTTAGATGTCCATTCTTTAATAAATTTACCAAATAATATTTAGCATGTAGCAAAGAGATACTTTTTTCATACCCCATTAAAGTCAAAACAGGCAAAATAAACAAAAAGCAGCTCTGAACCTAATAGTTTGTTTAATTAACATAAAGTTTTGTCTTCTAATGAGAATATTTTTACATTTTAAAGAATTATGAGCTCTGCATTGCAGAGTTTTCCTCTCCACTGTCATTGCACCATGCTCCATGTAATTGCTGCAGAGTCAAGGAAAGACTGCAAGCAGCTGTTGACTGTCGTTATGCAAAAAGAAAGCGACTTACACTTGATCTTAGCCAAAAAGAAGAAGCGATGAGAAAGTGAGCTTGTACAACTGGATTTCTTTCAAATAAAAACTTTTAAACCAGTTTGAATAATAATTTGAACTTTAGATTTTGTAGATAGAAAAAAACGGAGGAACACATTTCAGCCAAAAAAACTGATTTTTTTTCTTTTAGAAATCTTCTGCAAAAAACAAGATGTCGGAGCTCAAAAACTTGTAAATGTGCACAAGAAAAAAAAATTGGAAATTTTGAGATTAATCTCAAAAATCTTTTAGGAAAAACTTGAAATGCCTACAGTTGATTCTTTTTGCACGGTCCAATTGAATCGATTCTTTTGCAAAGTACCCTGACATGACGTGCTGTGAATTTCCGCAGAATAAACGAAGTGTAATAAATTTAATTGGCTTTTTGTGTTCAAACAGCCAATGGCAGGATAAGACATGAAGTACTCAGTCACAAGATGTACCTGCACTTGATTTTACTGCAGTTCATATATTTTTTTTTTATTATTAATTCAGGCTTCTCTCTGCTGATTGCACTTGCAGGGATGTCATTTTTATCGGGACTGAGTTAGGTACCTCTGAGCAGTCAGTGTCCTACCTGCTTAAGGCAGCCTGGGTGACGTTTGGAAAAGCAGTGGGGACTGAGGAGCCAAGCAAGCAAACACAGAGAATGTCGTAAAGAAAAAGACATTGTAAAACACTTAAAGTGATGGATTTTTCCAAACCACTGTGAAGCTTTTACTTTTTTTTTTTTTTTAACTCTTTCAAACAGCAGACTTCAAATCTGTGCAGCCCCGAAGCCGGCTGCCTTTTCTGTGCAGCACGCTGACTCCTTATAAATGCTAAAGTTTTTGCTATCAGAATTTTGGTGATAAAATCAAACCGTTGTGACACAAAGTACTATCTCACATGTAGACAACCCCAAGCAAACTGCACTCATTCAGAACAATGCAGGAAACGGGTAGAAGCTGGAATCAGCATTCTGATCATTCCTTATGACGCTTTATATGTTCCGACACACTTTAGTGAAAAGTATGGTCACTTAGCATTTAAATTGTGTTTTCAACAAACACTCTTTGACTTTCACAGACTGAAGCCTGAGCTCACCTCATGACTGCTCAGTTGTCACGGCGTGTCAGTTCACACTGTCCCTTCGCTGAGCCGCTGTTTGTGTTCTGGCTAGACGTCGTCTATAACGAGCACTTATTAGTTAACTTGTTTAAATGCCTTTTCTATTTCAGTCCCTGCTGCTCGGCCATCCATTCGTCCATCCGTCCATCCAGCCATCCATCCTGCCAGTCCCCAGCCCTGCTCCTCTCACCTCCCCTCCCACAGAAGGAACATTCCTCTTGGGTTTCAGAGCCAGGGATAGAGGTCACTGCTGGACCGAATGGAGCAATCAATAAATTTTAACTTTTATAGGATGTTTTTTTTTTTTCGGCAGATGCCGTGGAAACACGAACCAATAACGTACATGCCCCGAGACAAAGCCCGTTTTGTCCGAGTCTGTCTTGTTTGTCCGTAGCCGGGTTTCCATTAATGACAGAACTGTGCAAATTGAAATTGCAAATATAAATTTGTGAAGTCTTTTTTTTTTTTTTTTGATCGTAGCAAAATAGATGTATTTCACAAAACTGCAATGGAAACTTTTTTTTTAGGCATCACACGAGTTGCCTGATCAACAACCGGATGTTAGTACTGGTGAAAACGTCGAAGAAGACAACGACAGGAAGTGGTAGGAGGATGATCGTTTGTTTTTATTCTGTTTTCTGGCTCTACCAGAGCTCTCACAGAATCACATAGTTAACAAAATGTTGTGTGGCATTCCAGCATGTTGAATCCACAGCTCTTCTGTAAAATGACTGACTACAGTTTACCCAGAACCCTGCACAAAATAAGGGGCTTGTAACTAAAACCTCTGAATAAGACGCCGACTTCTCCTCTGGTGGCTGATCTCATGTAAGTGTTTACTGCGGTGATTTTAAATGACATATCGAATGAAGAAGCTTATTCATATGTGATTTTAATTTAATTTCTTACTTAATGGAAACACTGCTATTGAAAAGTTGTGTTTTATTTACATTAGCAGAATGTAGACAAAGATTTTCTCAAATTTGTAATGGAAACTCAGCTAGTGTCTATCTACTTCCTCCCCATCTTGCTTCACTTCTAACCAGGCACAGATGTTAAGTCGTGGTATTGGTGCGCTGCAGTCAGAGCACTGCCCGGCCCTCCTGAAGCCACCTACAACAACTGGACTTCACCCCTCTGCCTGTTTTTCTTTCCACTGGGGAGGTGAATAAATTTGAGCGGGGTGTGGGGGGAAGGAGGGCCTCTTCAGTCTGGGTCTGTGATCCTTAGTGCTGTGTTTATTTGTCTTCGCTCACCCCGGTCCTTCCCCTTGAGCAGAACTGAATCAAAAATGTCAGCTTGGGTGACACTGGTCTCAGGTCCAGGAGACGAAAATCTATTTTCGAAACGAGTTAAGTGCAGTTCACCCAGAACCTGAGAAATGGTTCATGAGCTGGCTGTCTGGTCTGGAGCTGAAGTCATGACCCGTCGCAGGATATTTTTATTTTAACTAATTTTCAAAAGTTTCTCTTGGCCGTATGGAAAGAGTAACATCATTGTAGCGGTTTAAGAAAGGGCTATATTTCTACAAATTCAAAACGCCACAGTCTGAGGTCAGGGTTTGAACTCTACAAGTAGCAGGGAGCCTTATCTGCTGGGTCCCGGGTCGAGCTGAAATCCCCCCAGGCCCCCCTTCTGCTTTTAAACTTTCGAACAAGTCCCGTCTGTTAACTCGGCATGTGTGTTTATGTGCGCGGGCCGGCCTACGAGCCGCTGGGATTTGCGCGCGGCATAAATAAATTTTTATCTGATGGATGGAGATATGTACTGGCTAATGCTGCCAGGTGGAGGTGGAGGCCCACCTCCAGAGAAGCTTTTGAGCACGCCAAAGATAAGGACTCAGAAGTGATGGGCTCTCTGTGATGCCCTTGTGTGGGAGGAAATTTAATGGAAGTGGCTGCATTGGTAGCAGATGGAGCAGTTTCCTGGATCTCAGTCATGTTAGAATTATTAGACACACAGAGACTCGCGAGCCGAAATACACACCTAGCCTACACCGAGCATTTAAATTTGTCCGTCAGATTTACAGTATGATAAAGACGGAGGGATCGAACCGGGGGAGGGGCGGGGTGGTTGGGAGTGTTTATTTGCCTGGGACCTCAGGCACAGGGGGTTCATATTTTTCTTCACTTTTTTTTCTGTCTTCTCCTTGTCTCTTCACTAGCTTCATTTACAAAGTGTGCACTTCTCCCATGTCCTCATGTGCTCACTATTTGTCTTTTCGGTTGGCGGTTCTCAGGATTCCCACATTTGCTTGGTGGAATCCTGGGTGCTGGAGCTCCAGGCTGACAAATTTGGTGTAAAGTTGTTGAAGAAAGCTTCCTGAAAAGAATAAACCTACGCTGGATTTTTGCAAGCCTAAATGTGTGTGTGTGTGTGTGTGCACTCATGCGCGAGCGCACATGTGTGTGTATGCATATACGTGTGGGAGCTGGCTCTGTGTGGGTGGTTCAGCTGAGGGTTGAGTGGTTGAGTGAGATGACAGTAATAAATACACTTACTTTAAGACCTGATGATTGCACAATCAATCTGGTTTATTAATAATGTGTTTGGCTGAAATGCCTCAGCGTCCCCGTTCCCCCTCTGCGACTCAAAGTCTACAGAACAACTTTGCGTTTGACCACATTAAGATAACTGAGGTGTCCGTTTCCCTCTGTGGTTCTCTGTCCCACTTTAAATAACACCTGGAGTTTCCAGCCTAGGGCTAACGCAGCACTGCTAACCCTAGGCTAATTGTGACAGCTGAAAACAAAAACAAGGGTAAAGTTGTTAGAAAGTAGTTAATTAATGAACCCACATAAAATCTGATGTGCTGTGGACATCGGACATGTTGGTTCCCTCCCACCCTAACTCCCCCCCCAAAAAAAGTCCCAGCAGTGATGCATGGGATTGTAATAGTCTTTGTTTATACAGTAGGAATGGCCTCACTTTCAGAATCCAGCTCTGCCCGTTTTGTTGATGAGGATGATTAGACTGAAGAAATTAATTCCAGTGATGAATATGAATTGATGGAAACAAAGGGCCACGTGAGCCGAGGAGTCGATTGGACCGGACAGTTTGTATGGTGTTCTGTTGATCTTTGAAGTTTGTTGCCCCGATCTGGAATGTGAACTCCACCGTGTGCACCAGAGTAATGCAGTTTAGCCTCAATTAAGCCAGACTTCAAAATGTTTTGATGTAAACCGCTGATTAGAGGGGCTTTTAGGAGTTTTGAAAAGTCTTGAAAGGAAAGTCCAGCGGTTCAGGATACGTGTGAGTTCTATGTTTCTCGTGGCAGAATAACAGAGACTGCTGTTTGAAAAGACTAATGAATTACTCACGTCTTTTCATCTATCAAAATAATTTTTCAGTTATTTATCTTTGATAAAACAGACTTCTCCCCATCTTTGTATATAAAAAAAATCAGTGGTTTTATGATGAACATTATATTATAATTTGACATGTAAGGTAATACAGTGGAAACCTGCCCGTTTGCAGTGCAGTATTTGTGGACTTACCTATTTGTAGATCATTATCTTCTTCCACTATCTTTGATCTGCTGTAGTGATCCTAAGGTGATACTCAGAGGTTTATCTGTGTATTAGGTGGAAATGTCCAGAGATCTAAACCAGTCAGATAACAGTTTGCCTCTTTTCATTGAGAATAAGTGATTCATAGGGTATATTTAAAATATTTCTGTGAAAATGCAACTTATAGGAAACTAAAGCAGAGTGGTACATCACATGCTATTTGCTAGCATGTGCAAAGCAGCCAATCCAGGGTCGGCACTCATTTTCCTTGTCTCTGATTGGCTGTAAGGAAGACTGTGGCTTCCCCTCCACCCACCTTTTAATGGATTTTCTCTTCTCCTTTTAAACTTTATTTCAAAATATGATGGCATCTTATGATGAGTGACTTCTTTCAGTCAGCTTTCTGCTCTCACACCATTTTCTGTCAGTGGTGTTATAAACAATCTGTCTGTGATGTCTCGTTATTTAGTTTGAAATGACTGAAATGTTAATGCCTCCAAGTGGTGAGAAAATTATTAACTGCAATCATGAGGCAGTAAGTGAAGCTGTCAGTTTCAGCTTCCTGCAGCATTTTGAGAATATGCCAAAGCAGACAATGATCCTGAAGAAGACCAAACTCGGCCATAACGGTTTGTTCAAACGACCATTGTGAATATTTTCCTCCACCTAATTCATTATGTTTGATGAATTTTAATGGCACTTGCATTTTTTTAAAACTGGAACCTTCTTTGCTGAAGACAAAAAGCCTTAAAATCCTTTTGTTCATGCACAGAACCAGCAGCATTAAAACAGAACATAATAAGAACTAAGCAGCACTTTTGAACATCATTTTTTCGTCATTCCAGGTGTATTATAAAAGATTTGAATAACTGACAGACACAAAGTCTGTAGTTCAGGTCAAAAGCAGTCCATTTCCTAAGAATGAAATAAAAAGCTAAACTAATAAGCGCCTGCGTGTGTGTTGACAACTTCCATCAATGGTAAAAACATCGCAGTGATAGCAGGGTTACTGTTGTGATCTATAGCACACACTTAAGGCTATTCCTTATCATGTTTTTGAGGTGGGCCGCTGCTTTATTGACTGCTGCTTTCAGGCATGTGACCTGCAGCCATCAGCATTTCTCCCCCACTTCTTATCTCTCTTTCGCCCTCATTCTTCCACACTCCCTTACCTACTATTTGCTCCTTCTCTCTCTTTTTTTTTTTTTTTTTACCACCCCCACCATCTCATTCCTTCAACTTCCTTGCTGTTGGGAATGCTAAACGTGTAACCCCGCTGATGACCTCTTAAGGAGGTCATAAATTTAGCAATGAGAGATAGTAGGAGCAACTTAGAGAAATGAGAGGATGGTATCTAAGTGATCCATCAAGCCTTCGCACATGTAAACACTTCCAACAGCCAATGCCAATAAAGGCTACTTCATGGACCAATCTAAACAAGTGAAAAATGAACTTCAGTGGGAAAAAAAGGATACATTTCTGCAAGTCGATAATTAAAATCTAACATAAAAACTTTGAATGTCACCTTAAATCTGGACTCGAAGGGTGGCAAAGTGTGGCCTGTCGATGATAAGGGCACCTTCAAATCTAATTAGCCTGATGAATTTGCCTCCTTTGATCTGGATGGATTTGTTGCTTGATTTGACAGTGTCTCTCTCTCAGACAGTCTTCCATTACTAATAATTTAACTGCGTGGTATATTTGCCGATGCTGATATATTTGGACGGTGCGAGAGTCTGGAAATGCAGACAGGACTGTACGTAACACAGTGGCTGATGTCTCAGTCCAACCTTTCCAGCCTCTATTTATCACAAGCTGGTGTTCCCTGTTTGCTCCAAGATTATACTATCAGACCAGCTAATGCCTCTGACCCCCTTCTTCTCTTTGACCCCCATGCCACTCCCAACTTAGTACACCACAGATATTTAGTGGCATAGAGAAGGAGAGCTTCACCCTCAACATTTGATCTCCTTCCATCCCATCCTTTAGCCCCTGTGTCTGTCTGTCTGTCTGTGTCATCTGAACTGAAGCACAGACAAGCCGCGACTCTAAAGCTCATCGCCGTCCCACCAAAATCTAATCAGCCACTGTTGGTCAGCCAGAATCCCCGGTACATCCCTTCCCTCGCAGAGTTGTTCTTGTTTTGATAGCTGCTGATGTCATTCCACACATTTCTTCTCAAATTAGGGGGCTGAAATTATGGCGGCCGCCTCGCCTCGCCTCCCCTGCCTCGCAATATAGTGCCATTCTGACAGGAGCTTAATTCTTTAACATCAAAGTCTGGCTGTTGACTTGAGCATTTTGGGGGTACGGTGGCCTCAGTCCGAACCCGTCTGCGCTCTCCCCCTCACCCCCGAACCTCCTCCTGGCTGGTGTGAAGTGACAGAAAGTTGAGTCAGAGCTCCAGCCGCTGTGATCGGCGGTTTGTGTGGGGGGTGCTGTGTAAAGTTGTTACAAATCACTGAATGATTGAAAAGAGTTTTCAAGAGGGCGAGTTAAGGGCAAATGAGTCTCAGGGATGTCGGTTGCGTCTGGCTGCTTTTTGTCAGGGGTATAATGATCAGACATGATAAGATAACCACTGGCTTGTGGTAGCTGAAGTGGTGTGTGTGTGTGTGCGTGTGTGTGTGTGTGTGTGGGAGGGGTGGACCTGAGATGGGACGGTCACTGGTTGAGGAGGGGGTGTGGGGGTGCTTGAAACTTTGATATTCTTTATGAAGCAAAGCCCTTGGTTGCCTAGAAACCAGAGGGAAACATGCGTAAATATAACCATTGTGTTTTGTAGATCTGGCTGCTGATAGCTGCCTGTTTATGTGAACGGCATTCATTGAGTTAAGCATAAACCCTGAGGAGATGCAGGATGATAACAGGCTGCAGCGTTCGCAATGGACATTCAGTGTAAAACTGGACTGGAAAGACGCGCTTTTGTAACAATTCATTCCCAACAGAAAGACTCGGGTAACTCCTGACATGTTGCATTCAAAGAAAAGCTCCTGGCACATATGCAGACACACTTCCCGGGAAGACCCCATGACTCCTCATTCCCCTGAAAGCCTGTAATTTCAGTCATCTTCAATATTGACTTTGTCATTTTTACAGCTCCTCTCCATGGTTCTCATGATCACCCTGCCAAGAGAACCTCATTGGAGGCAATGCAGTTAATGATTTGAGACATTTGCTCTTGGTGCCCTGCTACAAAGTCAGTGCCAGAACAGCCTGTGTGTATTGCGGCCGTCCCTACATGTGCATGTGTGTACATTGGAAATGGCGGCCTCTGTTATTATCAGGGTAATCCTGAAATTGGAGACAGTATTAGAGCTGGGCATGTCATTCAAAGACAGGATCCTGCCTGTGTATTGACTACCGTCACTTCCAATTAGACCAAATATTTCCTCAAAGTCCTGCTAGATCTGCAGGACTTTGAGGAAGGACTCTCCCTTTCACATGTTTACCACAGACAAACAGGCTGCTGTAGGCCAAGCGGTACATAAAGATACTTCCAAGTGTGCGGCTGTGCCCTTTTTAACCTCCACTCTCTTCCTTTTTCTCATCTTTCTCATCATTACCTTTGGCCCCAACTGTTTTCCCAAGAATCCTTGTGTAATAGATGTGGATATTAGTCCTGTCAGCCCAGTGTCGGGTGACGGTGCGCTCAACTATGGGCTGTACAATGCTGCAAGCCTGTCACTGCGGCTCTGGTAGACACTGCTGATGGAGTCATTTGTTTTTGCACATTAATTCAATTCTGTCTCAGACCAGGGTCCGACACCTGCTTTCCATTGCGGTGGGACGGTGGGGGGAGCTCTGAGGGGATGGGGCTCGCTGGGCCACCTGCCGATGTTATTACAGCACAGCGGCAGACACACTCAACCACACACCCGCACACACTCACACTCCTAATGGATTTGGACAGTTGCTCATGCGCTTGTCTTCGTGTTTGTTACGTATTACACGAGTCCATGCCCAGGATGACCTTGTGCGGTTGGGTTGAGCTTAAATTACATAATTAATTTAAATATTCATTAAGGTCTGTATGATGTGTGACTTCTGCAAACAGACTGTGCAAGCTCAAATGTGTTTGGTTAACCTTTCCATTTTTCATGCACTGCTGTAACCCTGCGAGGTGGGCATGTTTTACTGTTACGGCGTGCTGAGGCCGCCTCACTCAGCACTCTGCCAGTTGCAGAAATTCCACCAGTGATTTCCGCTGCTGAAGGTGAGGAGAGCTCTGGTTCTAACCCAGTAACAGTCAGTCTATTGTTGGACGTCCGTGTGGAGTCAGATGGGCCAGGTGGGTTTCTTGAGCTGTACGGTACACTGCCCCCCGTGCTCCCCAGCGCTTAACTCATTCCCACACTAGTAGTAAAGCATAACTGAAATCAGATCCATGGATTCACTCATGATCATCGCTGTGTCTCCTGATCATGAGACACTCCTGATCAGAGTTTGACAATTCTGTCGTCAAACTCTGAGTTTGACGACGGAATTGGCTTATAGTTGCGCTTGGAGGTCGAGGGTGTAAGGTTATTGAGACCGAGCATGCACGCATTCGGCACACGGAGTACAAAGTGAGGAGTCAAAAATAGATTACACATTCACATCTATTGGGCATGGATCTAATTATGACTAGTAACCTGCAGCTAGAAATTTAATAGCAAGTCATTTGATGGAAATCTGGTAGTACTTAACAGCCTTGTCTCAAGATGCTCAAAAGGGAAGTCAGTGTTTGCAGATGTTTGCATGCATTCTGCGATGGACAGATATGTGTTACATATACCAAGAACAACATTCACGCCTCTTTATTCAAAATTATGTACAATTAAATAAACTTCTGCATTTTTAATTCTAGGTCTACACCGATTGGGCCGTGCTGTAAAAGTATATCCAGGTTTCTCTCTGAATTTGGGCTTGTTTTTTATTGCGCACCAGTTAGACACTCCTGCAAACAATGGACAGTCCAACAGATATGGAAACTGCTGTAATCAGAGTTGTTCAGAGGTTTGGACCTTACTGGCAAGCGATTCTGTCCAGGATTTACATCAAGGGGCCCTCGGACTCTAATCAGTGGCATCAGTGAAATGTGTAGTTTCACAGTCGAGGACACTGCAATTGAAATTCATTCAGGCTTTCTACCTCCATGTTCACTTTGAAGTTCCTGCACTGTATACCTTTCTCCCCTGACATAAGGTAAACAAAAGGAAACTAAAAGCTGATGTAACGTGTTGCCTTCTCCGTAATCAGCCCACTTACTACTGGGACAGACCCAATCAATGCTCGCCTGTCGACCTGCCGGCTCCCAGATGTAGACTCTGTTTTAAAACTTCTGCTTATTTAAGAAAGCCCCGCGCTGGATGCAGGTTTTGTGGACCTAGGTTTTCCCCTGGAAATGACCAATTAAGGGGTAATGTGGACCTGCTTTTCTCCATGCCAGTTTGAATCGGAGTGCAGACGCAATAATACGATAGGATCTGAGAGATACATGAATGGAAATGGTTTGGAGAAGCATGAAATGGTCGTCCTGCTCTCCCACTCTCTCACCACCCTCAAGGAGTAAATTGGAGTAGATAATTACCGCAATACCATGTGAGCCAAATTGATTACTGCTCCCCCTTGGCCATTGGCAAAGGCAGTTGTGTGTCTGAACAAATCTTTAGTGACCACACATCCAGATTACACCACACTGATCTGCCGAGGATGTAATTTAAACCCTAATGTTTTTTTTTTGTTTGATTTTTTTTTTTTTTTTTTACAAGACCATGTTTCCTTCATTGTAATTGCGGTTGAGAAAGTGAGGGCTTGGCATTTAAAAATTTGATTCTGTTAGAATGTTTTAGCAATTAATCTCTTACCAGCAGAAGTTAACTCTAACATCTTTGTTTTGTGTAAATCCAGATTAGCTGAAAAATCTAACAGCTGATGCAAATGAATTCTACTGTTTTGAAACAATTCCAAATTAAAAAAAAAAAAAAAAAACTTGTAACAATTTCTATTTTATAAACCTGTATATTGTCATCATGCTCACATGGAAGTGTTATTAACTTCCACTGAAGTTAAACACAGTTAATTGAGATAAAAGATGGCGTCCTGTACTAAAAATCAGAATAAGTTGAGCATTTCCAGCCCGCTTCCCCCTCTCCAATAACCCTGTTCAGGCCAGAACAACAGGAGTTGTGCTGAGATTTCCTCATCGGCAGAGCTGGGACGTTGAAGAGATTCAGTTTACTAAGGTTAGTAAAAACTAGCATTGGACCACAGTAATGCGTTTTTGTGCAACGCATGTACAAAATGCTTAATAGCTTTATGTTCAATGTAGTTTTACATTTTCATAAAACCTTGCAAAAACAAAAAGGTATTTCTACAAAACCATTAAGTTTAGGTTACAACCCTTTCTCTGAATTTCATCACAATTTAAATGCTATACTTTGGAAAAACTTCCCTTTAATATCTCAGTAAATCAATCAATTATGAATATAGTTACCAATTATGTATAATTTTGATGAATATGGAGAATTATTTGCTTTTTAAAATGTAAATGAGACATATTTTGACAGATTGTGAGGTTGGCTTCAGCTGATTCTGTTTAAGTAAATTCAATCGTTCATCATAGCTATCAAATTACTGTGGCTCTCTCAGATGACCTGCATTGTGTAGTGAACATGCTGGACAGACAACAAGTCTGGAAAGTGAACTGTGTGAGTGTGTGTGCGTGTGTGTGTCAGTGTCTGAGGAAGCCGAGGTGGCTGGAGAAATGTGGTTTGAACTCTTAGTGCTGGTTTTCATTAATGTGTCAGGCATCTGTTCAAACTGCTGTCCAGTTGAGAGCCCGTTCTTTGGGCTCCCAGGGACCCCCCCTCTCGCTCGGTGCCGGGTAAAGTTGGCCGGTGGTGCAAGCAATGAGGCGAATCTCCTCTTTCTAGATCTTTTATTCTTATGCACTTAGTCATGACACGCACACTGATTCATGCATGATTTCAGAAGAGCACAAATCTGTGTGTACTGTATGCATGCACACTCACAGCATGTATATGGGAGACACATGGAGTAGCCTCTCCTTTTTTAATGGTGGGGATAAAAAACATGGGAGGTGTAGGATTTTATCATCCCCCGAGGCTTTACAATAAATAATATGACGTTTTAATGGATTGCTTCATATAATGTAACCTGTGCAAGACCTGCGCAAGGTTTGAGTCAATGACCTCAAACACTGGCTGCTGTTACCATGACGATGACGTCATCAGCTATATCCCGTCATTCATTGGGGAAGAGGTGAAGAGAGCAGCAATTTGTTAATCTCATCCAGCAAGCTCAATGGCGTCTCGCAGGTCAGACCAGCAAAGAGGGTTTCGTTCATTCTGTCCCACTTTAACTCAATCACCCACCTTCTTTCTTTGCTCCTAACGGAGTACAGTCTTGGCCACATTGGCTAAGTTGAAGTCATTTGAATCCAGACTAAATGTAACCTGGTTAAGTCTTCACGGAGTAGTATTATGTGTTTTCCAGGCACATTGTGCCATTTTATAGCACAATCCAAGTAACCATGATAGCTTCAGTTGTTATAAAAGTGCTGTATATATAAAATATGACTTAAAGTAAATTTTACTTTGTAATTTCAGGCCTTGAAATTGGGTCTCTGTCTCTTTAAAAATCCCATACTCTCTCTGAAACTCTGCCTTCCAGAAGTCATTGCAACATGGCTCCTCTATTAACCCTTTATCAACGTTTTTACCAGCGTTTCACTGAGAAATAGCTCCTGTAATGAGGTCAGCAGATGCACAGTTCCACCAGGTGTTTGCTAATTGCTGCTGGCTAGTCTGAAGGAGCTGAGTCAGGGAGTCATGGGGGAGGGCTGCTCTGTGAGGCAGAAACTGAAGCATGAAAATTGCAGCTCTGACAAAGAGCTGCAATTTCGTTGCACAGATGAATGATTTCCATGGAGATTAAAGGATTTCTCAAACGTACATGAAAAAAATCAAAGCAACACTCCAGGTATGTTTTTTTTTTATGAGGGAATAACTTTATATCATGATGCAAAGTTCAAAAAAGTTGATTTTACATAACACTGCCCCTTTAAGTGAAACCATTTCTGTAAAGTTACTCATTGCTTCTGCCTTTTCCAGCTTTATGTTCAGGCTACCCCCTCCAGTTAAGTCTAGAACTCTACATTTTTTACATCTAATTTCTGTCACATGTACCGTCTTGAACCCAGATTCTGAGATCTTTAGCCGCTTACCTCAACCACAAATTTTGCTTACAAAGGAAAACCCCCACAAAATGGCTGACTATTACAGCCTGCCTTTCTCCAACATAAACTGATTCCATTAATAACACAAGCTGCTGTTTTCACACCCTGATTGACTTTCCATTGGAAGTCTGATCCAAGCCGCCTAATGTCCTTTAAATGCTTTTTCCTAAACACAGAGATGGTAGCACTCGCCTCGGAGCAACCTCAAACAGCCGCCAGCAAAGTTCTGTTGCAGTGTGTAGTCTGGGGTACAGTGCCTTGCAAAAGCAGTCAGATCCCTTGCATTTTTTGTAAATTTTGCTATGTTACAGCCACAAACTGAAAAATATTTTCCTTAAATTTTATGTGACATACCAAGACAGAGTAGAGCCTATTCTGAAGTTGAAAAGTATTACGTGACTGGAAACATATCAAGACCCTACCGGCTACAGGAAAGGAGAGCGTTATTTAGACAAGAAACAGGTTCATGGTAACTCTGAAGGAGCTGCAGGTATCCACAAATCAGAGAATCCCTCAAGAGGAAGAACATTAGATCACTCCAAAAATCTGTCCTTTACTGAAGCTTGGCAAGAAGGAAACAAGAAGACATATGTAATCTGGCAAGATGGGAGAAAAATTTAAATGTTCTATATCCAAAACATATTGTGCAGTAAAAAAACAAAACAAAACTGCATATCGTGCTGAACGCACTGTCCCCACAGTGACCGGTGTGGCATTATACTGTAGGCACACTCCAAGGAATTCCTGGAAAAAAAACCTGTTAGAGGTGTGATAGTGTGACGAAGGTTCACCTTCCAGCAGGACAATGATCCCTGGGAATGGTTTCGTTATATAAGTGTATGAATGGCTCAGTGTGAGTTCAGACCTAAATTCAACTTAGAGTCTGTGGCTCAGAAGCTCTTTGTCTAACCTGTGGATTTGTAAAGAGTACAAGGTCAAAGGATTTAGCATATAAATATGCAAGGCTAGTAAAGACAAACTATAAAAGACATAGACCTGTAAATGGAGCATCAAGGTCACACTTTAAAAAAAATTATGAATAATATTCCTTACAATTTATATGTATGCATTCATTTATTTGTGTTAGACTATCAAAAAAATACAACAAACTTCAAAGTTTTCATAAAATACGTACAAGTTCAGGAGGGTTGAATATTTTTTCAGGATGGAGACAGTGATGAAAGCTGTTCACTGGTTGCGCTCGTCTTTATGTCACTTATTATGCCAGGAAAACGGAGGACTTAGTGAAGCAGCTTTGTGATGGACCATCGAAGCTGCTTGGCCTTGACGCAGTTTGGTGACAGTGGCTAGAAGAGTAATGATCTACAGGACAAATGACCTTGCAGAACTTCATGAGGCACAGAGGCAAGCAGTCTTGTTGTGAACCTTTTTTGGCGCGTTAGAGAGCCAGGGGTCAGGACACCCAGACACAGTTACAGGCAGAGTTATGGAAAAGTCCCTGCCGCCTTTTCACGGCCCAGCGCACTTACAGTGATGTGATTCTAAATAGCTCCTCTGTTCCTGTGGAAGTCATCATCTTTTTCTTTTTTTTTTTTTTCTGGCGATGTGAGCTCTTCAGTTGTTTTAGATCAGACGCTGGAAGAGCAACCTGGGAGGTTCGGTCATTTTTTTCTCTGTACTGGTCTTTTACATTTTTTTTAATTGTTATGTTGTATTTTAATGTACAGCACTTTGTATCAGCTGTGGTTGTTTTAAAGTGCTTTATAAATAAAGTTGGTATGGTATGGTATGGTATTGAGTTGCAGTTCCCCCCCTCCACCACTAGATGTAAGTGTTAAACCAGATGTTCAAATGATTTTGGATTCACTCTGCTACTGGAATCAGAGGGAAGAGAATAAAACACCTTTTGGACTTGACTGTTACTCAGCTGTCTGTCAGTGCAGGCAGTGCGTAATTTGGCTGTTGTAATTAAAGCGGCATTAATGTTGGAAATCGAATTAGAAGGAATGTCTGAGTGTGATAAAAAAAAAACAGTGAATGATGGAGGAGGGATTTTAGCTGTGGCTATAATTAGTGAATGATTACCAGGGAAATAGAGGAGCGGCACATTAGAGAGAATGCAGTGAGTGAGGGTCGGAACATTTACATTTGTTTTTAAATAAACCTCGCTTTCCATTTGTCCTTGTCTGCTTTTCCACAAACTGGTGACTATGGAGGCATTTTCCAATAGCTACGTGTTAAAAGTTTCAATTAAGTGCTAAACGGGAAGCAGAGCGTGTTTGTTTGCACAAGGTGTAAACAATCCATTTAGCAATCAGTGTATGCTAATAAGACTTGGAAAGCCGAAGAAATGGGATTACTTCATGCATTACTGCTCATTAAAGACAGCAAAAGTTACTTCACTTTTCAGCAATGCCACTCAAAGAGTCACGGGTAAATACAGTATATGGAGCCACACAGCGGTGCTGTATATTTTGCAGAAGAAGCAATTTCTACAAAAAGAAAGAAAAATAAAGAGATTCAAGCTGGAAAACAACAGCGCTTTTTCCATCTTGATTTGCTTCCTCATCCTCTCTTGCATGTCTACTTACAGAAGCGTTAGGAGTCATCCTCCTTTTCCAGCTGCAAACACAGTGGTTTTCATAAATCCGGTTGGTAGGTTCTAATCCTGAAATGGTTGTTCATCAGCATTTGTTCAGCTCAGGTTAAAAAAACAATTTCCTGCTTGCAAATTGCAAAGCTTTGGGTGAAACAATTATATATATTGCTCCCAAGCTCCTTGACAACCAAGATGAAGTCTGCTGCAACCAGATCCATGTACTTTGTTTAAGTTCATAATATTCATAGCATATCTGACATCTGAATACTACAGAGCTTACACTGAAAAAGTTGCTAAAATTGTATTTTTTCTTTTTTTTCCTCCCTTGTTTGTGTAATGAGTCAAAAAATATAGTACATGATAATAAATGGCAGAAATTAGAGAATTTTTATTTTGAGATGAGGTAATATGAGAAAGCCAAAGTACAACGCATCCAGAAAGAATCCACAGCTCTTCACTTTTTTTCACATGTTGCTACGCTACAGCCTCATTCCAAGCTGTATTACAATGCTACACACAAATACCTCATTATATCAAAATGTCGATTTTTTTAAAAGTGTTGCTTATTTGTTAAAAATAGAAAACGTAGAAATCATATTTATATCGACATTGACAGCCTTTGCTTAATACTTTGTTGATCCACCTTTGGCAGCATTTACAACCTCAAGTCTTTCTGAACATGCTTCCACCAGCTTAGCACGCCTATCTTTAGGCAGTTTGAGCCATTCTTCTTTGCAGTTCTTCTCGAGTTTCATCAGGATGGACGGGAGACTTCTGTCAGACATTTTCAGATCTCTCCAAGATGTTAAATTGATTGAAGCCTGGATTCTGACTTGGCCGCTCCAGGACGTTCCCAGAGTGCTTCTGAAAGTCTTTGAGATCCTGGCTATGTGCTTCGTGTCGTCGTCCTGCTGGAAAATGAACCACCGCCCAGTCCGAGGTCAGACTGGGGTGATGCAAGTTTTCATCCAGGATGTCTCTGTCTATCTCCCTCTATTCTGACTAACCTACCAGTTCCTGTTGCTGCAAAACATCCAAATAGCATGATGCTACCTCCAGCATGATTCACTTTAGTTGGGTATTGTCCTGATGAGCCAAGTCTGGTTTACTCCCAACACGACGCCTGGCGTCAATCTTTGTGTCGTCAGACCAGAAAATCTTGTTTCTCATGGTCTGAGTCCTTCAGGTTCCTTTAGATAAACTCCAGATGGGTTGCAATGTGCCTTAAGGCCACTCTACTGGTGGACTCCTCTAGAGATGGTTGTCATTCTGGAAAGCTCACCTCTCTCTACAGAGGGATGTTGGAGTTCTGCCACAAGGAATCATCAGGTTCTTGGTCTCCTTCCTGACTAAGACCTTTCTCCTCTGATTGCTCAGTTTAGACGGTCAGTCAGCTGTAGGAGGAGTTTCAGACTTCCACCACTGACCAGTGATGGAGGCCGCTGAGCTCACTGGGACCTTAAAGCAGCAGAAATGTTTCTGGATCCTTCTCCAGATTTGTGCCTCGAGACAATCCTATCTCAGAGGTCTGCAGAAAATTCCTATGTACATATTTGGTTTGACGCTGCACCATATTTAAAACATGGCACTTTTCCTTAGCAGTCACTCAAGGCCAGTGGTTTGATAATACTTTATCATGCTATTGCTAACGCTAATCTGAGGCACTTCTGTTCAGATTAGCTGAGGAAACATGTTCTCCTGCTAAGCCAGGGTGCTACAAATATTTAGGATGAGCCAAAACGTTTCATGGCATAAGCATCACAACACAGAGACGCAACATACACCACACAGATATACTGTAAGTAATAATGACCAACTGGACACAATCATAGACTGTGTATAACGCATAAAACTTCCAGCCTAAGATTTTTTGTTAAAAAAGTAACTCATGGCGCGCAGAAAGAAAACACACATATATTGTAGGAAGGCAATATTAAAGATGCATGAACTCTTTTGTAATGACAGGACTCCATTTCCTGGTTTTCACATTTGGACCAATATGGAAAAAGCATCTTTAGATATATGAAAACACGTGGGATGATAACATGTGTGTCAGCAGTTCTGCAGTTTTCTGCGATGCTGCTTCTTCATGTTTGGTCTGAGAGGTCTGGAGGGTTGACACAACAGCAGCAGATCTTCAGTGTAAAGTGATGCTACGTAGCGCTCTATCTTCCTGATTTTAGGGAGAATTTGAGCAGCAGTGTTCTGGATCAGCTGCAGCCATCTGATATTTTTAGGCAGACCAGTGAAGACACTGTGGCAGACTAAAAATAATCGCATGGATGAGCTTCTCGAGATCTTGCCGAGACATTTCCAATCCGGGAAATGTTCTTCAGGCGACAGAAGGCCGACTTTGTAACTATCTCTATGTGACTCTGAAAGTTCAGGTCTGATGTGAACAAAGATGGACCCAAGAACACGGATTATGTGATTATGCTGTTATCCACATGTTGGATAACAGCATATCACCAATCGCATCAAACCAGGGTCCCTGCTGTGCTCTTCTGTCACATGAGTGAATGAGCTCCATCTGTCCAGCACATGTGAGCCTAAACCTGGCCTGCCGAGAGCGGAGGGCATCCTTGAAGAGAGCAGCGAATCCAAGCAACCGAAGGCGTATTACATCCAGGTGAGGGACGCCCGGGCCTTCATACGCATCCCAGGACCTGTTAAAGCCACTCAGCTCTGCGCTGACACAACGCCCAAAGCCCTGGGGCCTCTGAACGGATTGCCAGCTGGACTGTTTATGGTTATGGGTTTTTCACACACGAGCAGCCAGGAAAAAGAAGATCCTGTTTTATAGCGAACAGTTTGGGTTACAGCAGAGCTGTTTAATTTGTGTTGTGCTCCTTTGATATACTTCAGGTCTCTCTCTGTTTATGTTCCAACAATGTGAAGTGCATTTTGAGAGCGCGGTTTTGTTTGGTACCCGAAGAAGGTTTATATCAGCGAGATAAAATTAGACCGAGTGTGGCCATGTTGCATGATTTTGTTTGTGATCTTTTTTTCTTTTTCTTTTTGTTTTGTTGCACTTTGTTAATTTCTCACATCTTTTTCACAAGTGTCCTGGGGGAGGTTACAGTAGGAGTGCATTCATGCAGAGTTCTTGCGTGTGAACGAGACTGCGGCTCATGCGTTCGCTCTCGATGTGTTTAAAACTGTGCGGTTGCCTTCTTGGCTTGTGTGTGAATGCAGCTGTGTGTTCACTTTGTGAGGAATCATCAGCTCCGCGGTGCCTCTGCCCCAGCCGGTCTGAGTCATCTTTTAAAGAGCCGGTGCCAAAAGGCTGAGGAAATGGCGTTGATGTTCCTCCCTGAGAGGGTTGGTGGCCTGCCTTACTCACACCTTCTGTGCTGGGCTGATCGCCGCCCTAGGAAAATCCCTCGTTAATGATTCACAACTGTCAGCTAAGGTTTTACAATAATGTTGTACCTTCAACTGGTGATG
Organism: Poecilia formosa; assembly: GCF_000485575.1. Classification (NCBI taxonomy): domain Eukaryota; kingdom Metazoa; phylum Chordata; class Actinopteri; order Cyprinodontiformes; family Poeciliidae; genus Poecilia; species Poecilia formosa. Next base: position 2,616,451 of record NW_006799975.1, read on the forward strand.
ATGATCACAGGCTTTGGAGAAACACACACTGACACAATGACGTTTGAAGAGCGTCATGCAGGGGTTTTATTTTCAACCCTGCCAGCCTAACAAGGTAATTGGTATTCTCTAGTTCTTATTTCTTTCTTCTGCCCAAAGTTGGAAAAGGCTTAACCTGGAAGAACACATGGGGCAGCTTTTTTTTCTTCACTCCTTATTTTATTGAAGGTGAATTAAGGTTGATAAACTTTACATTACACACTTAATGTAAAGTTCACCAAGTTAATTTTCATTGTTAATCATTTCAAATAAATCTAATTGGAATAAACATGACTTCTCTAAAGCAAACAAAGATTTACCACAACTAAAACTTAAAGGCGGGTTATTATTTTAGTTGCTCATTTAAATTTAAAGGGGTAGTATTCTGTAAAATTATTTTTTTAGTATTACATCATATTAAAAGCACATCTGCAGAGTTGCTTTGACTCTTTCATGCCTGTTTGACAAAATCCTTTAATCTCCATGGCAACCATTCTGCTGCAGAAAATGCCTGGGTGGACCTAGCTCCGCCTTCAGGATGTAGCTCCTCCTCAGAGCTGTGGCTTCAGAGCTCATGCCTCACAGAGGAGCCCTTCTCCATGACTCCCCCACTCAGCTCCTTCAGACTAGCCAGGAGCAATTAGCAAACACTTGGTGTAACTATGCATTTGCTGAGCTTTTTATAGGAGCCTCTTCTTGGTGAAACTCTGGTAAAAACGTTGTTTCAGAGAGACAGAGGCCCAATTTTAAGGCCTTAAATTACAAGGTCAAATTTCTTTTAAGTCACATTTGATATGTACAGCACTTTTATAACAACTGAAGGTAACAGAGTTACTTAATTGTGCTGTATATGTGTGTGGAAAACACATAACACTGCAACCTGAAACATAATCAACAGAGATAATTTATTTTTGAAACATTTCAAATTCAACACTTCTGCTTTCTTAATCCATCATTACTGGAAAATGATCCAATAATAGCAATAAATTTAAAAGTTTCTTCCATCAGTGACGTCTTCCAGGTTGATTATGGAAGTTAATTTCCTTCTGTGTGTGTGTGTGGCTGTGGCCTGTGGAGTCACACAGCTGTCTCAGGTCTATTAAAAGCTCGCTCTCTTCATCAGAATTCAGAGCTCCCCTGCAAACACAAAACTCTGTTTTGTTGTTGTTGGGTTTTTTTCTCTCCCAGACTTGTCAGTTCATTTCCTTTCATTTTGGATTTCAGTCTAACAACTGGAAAGATGGTTGATGCCAACCCAGATTAGACGTTTGCTTATATTACCTTCCAAATGTCTAACAATTCCTTCTATTCTGCTCGTTCACACACACACACACACGCTCTGGTAAGCATCTGCATTTTCTGATCTATTTATATCTTCTGATCCTTACAGATAACATGAAGCAGTACCCTATAGATTTATGCAATTTGTTTTTCATTAGCATCACCATTAAGATGAAAGTGAGTGTGTAACTGTGCTTATCAGCCGCTGGGGATTATGCTCTGCATCCAGTCTTTTTTATTTATTTATTTTTTTAATAACTGAAACTCCATTATCAACGTTGAACCCTGACGCCTGGCAACCATTTGCAACTTTCATTAAAAAACAATAAAAGAACCATAACAGTGGAAGTTTTCTTTAAAATATATATATCATAATTCTCTGTGGGAGATTGGTGTGGAAAACTTTCACCGGCCTGCAGTTGGATAAGTGCTTTGGTTTTAGTGGCATCTAGTGACGGGGATGTAAATTGCAACCAAAATCTAACTTTTCTCTTTCTTTTTTCTTTTGGTTTGAAGCTGTTTGAAAGACAGTGAAACAGTAGATGCTATGAAAGAAAATACATTTTGCAATCTGCTTCTCCAAGTTGAGCGCCAAGGGACAATTGGGACATAATAAAGTGCTCTAGCCCCGTATGTTGCCTACGCCTCTAAGTCCTTAGAATTTTAGCATCAATCTTTACAAAAAAAAAAATCAGTTTGTAGTTGTGACATTTACACGGTCTGCATGAGCCACTGAAATCAAAAAAATTTGATACAAAACCTCAAACAAAGTTGACCTCACAGCCTGGAACATGTATTTCTATGTCTTCATTATAAACACTCTGGTATGCCTTGTCAAAGTGTTAGCTCTGATTGACAGATTCCCTCAGAGGTGGGAAACCTATGAAGGTTTTTGACTGGAACAAAACAAGACTGAAGCCAAAAACTCAAGTTAAGCCAAGCAGGACCGGAGGAGACTGAGATGACAGAAAGAGAGGAGGGGGTACAGGGACAGAGGGGCAGGGGAGGGGCGGGAGTTAATGAGATTCAGAGGAGAAAAAAGCATGACAGGCCAGAGAGAGAGAGAGAAAAAAGTGTGTGTCTGTGTGTGGGAAAAAGAATGAGTTGAGCATTAGAAATTGAAAGAGGCATCTGTGGTGAGAAACAGGGACATAAAGTAGGCCAGGGTAATGAAGGAAGGGACTTAGGCAGAGCCAGGTGAGTCACTGCATCCCTTTCTCTAAAGCTCCCCACTGAAAAATATTCCTCCGTTACAGTAACCAGGTTCTTTCTTACCAAAAAAAAAAGAAAGTTGATGTACCAAAAGAAAAAAAAAAAAGAAAAGAAAAAAAATCTAGAAGAGGAGCTACAGTTTTAAATCAGGCCAAACTGTAGGCCTGGTGTGGGAGTGTATTGATGATTGTATTGCACAGCGTACATGTCCTTAAATAAGCATGGCAGCTCGGTGAACAACATCCAGACTGGCACCGAGGCGCTCTGAAGACACTTTACAATTAACCAGCTAAAATACGTAGTTTGGTTTTTCTAAATAGCTGTCAGAATGGTCCTTATCTCTAACAAGGACCATTCTATTTTTGTTATGTTAGTAGTTATTAATTCAACACAGCTTGTAAAGGCTGAACATGGCATAATGGGCAAGTTGGGTTGTGGCTGAAAAAGCTTTGAAGGGTTGACAAGTCCCTGCTTCCAGAGTTGTGATTTGCATACGTAATGCCCACCGCTGAGCGATAACAAATCTCACCATTTCCTCTTCATATCAGTCCAGCCTGGGAGTTTCTGCTTATTGCATTGTTTTCCACCGTGCAGTGCATGAAATAATCACACGCTGGGTTTGTCTCGGAAATTTGAGCTCTACACCTGAAACAGAAAATCATCATCAAATAATAGATTTGCTGTGATCAGATGGTGTGTGCAGCACTGGTGTTGCCATGTTTGGATTAAATCTTCTCCCTAAGCGACATCTGTGTGCTTTTCACCTAAAAAAGGAAAGGTGAAATGTACTGACAATGTTTTGCCTTTCCTGTGGACTCAATGTTCTTCTGTTTCAGGTGTTTAACAGATGGGCAAAATGTATTTGATCTAAAAATATGCAATACATTTGAAATTCACTCACCTGGCCATTGGTTTCCTACACAATTGGGCTCAATTCTCATCTCTCTTCAGAGCTCCATTTGAGCTTTCTCCTATTATCTTGGATTTCTCCGACAGAACAGACAGTGAAGTTGTGAATGATTATGTACATTTTCTGTGCTATTTTAGACTTGTACACATGTCTGCTATAATTGATTTAGTAACGGCAGCAGAGGAAGTGAAGGAAGCCGTTTGGTCTGTGTTGGTCACTCTTCCAAATATTGTATCGGCGTTAACAGCCGCCTCGTTCGGATCGGCTCTTCTCTCTTTGCAATGGAAGATGGTTGTTTACAGCGCAGGCAATTTCTGGCAAGCTTCATAGTGTCAAACTGGTTCAATTTAAAACTGGGTTAAATTTAAAACACAGCCAAAACAGACCATGCCTCCAGGAAGCATTCATTTCTAAATAACCTAAAGCCCAGACCCTCTTGTACAAAGCAAATAGCCTAGAACAATGGTCTGTTTTTTACCAGACCCTTTTTTTGATGTCACCAAAATCAGCATCTGTAAGGTAGATGATGCAAGATTGATTCACAGACCACAATGCCTGGTGAATGAGGGTCTGGAGCTATCGGGGGAATATTCCCTGGACTTTGGTTTCCCGTTCCTTGGGTTTACAGTGTCTGAAAACAGGATACTTTTCAGTCTCCCATATGTGAAGGGCTATGCCAGTGAAGACCACTGCTTGAAGGTTCAACGTTCACAAGTGATGCCAAATACGGGAAGACGGTCAAATGGGGGGAGGGGTTGTGGGCTTAAGCATGTTGATGCTCCTGTATCTGTTGGCATGAGAGAATGAGAGCTTCATAAAAGAACCAGCGCTATCGCTAGTAATGGAAGGTGACTTCTAACATAATCTGCTCATTTGGACACAATCTTGTGTGATCTTTATTGCAGCTGGCTGCAGTATGAAACACTATTTGTCGGCACTTGGCGAGTGTTGACTGTGCGTTCTATAACTTCGTGTTTTTTTGATGTAAAGAACTTTGAACTGCCCTGTTGCTGAACTGTGCTATACAAATAAACCTGCCTGATTGATTGATTGATTGATTGATTGATTGATTGATTGATTGGTTTATTGATTGATAATTAGCTGTGATAAAGCCAAGGTCTGCGCCACAAACCTGTACCAATTTCAAAAAATAGAAAAATTGGTCTGGAATGGCTTTTCAAAAATGTCTCTTATATATCACATTTTTTTTATGTTTGATCAAAGAGTTCTTCTCACATAAAAAGGCTTGTTCAATAGGCAAAAAATGAAACCAAGCAGTGAATGTTTAAGCTAATAAGCAACAATTGCAGGTCAGTTTGACTGACAGTCCCTGAATTCAGGAGTATAGCATAAGGTTTTAACCTTATTTTAATTTTCTTTGTGTTGATAATGTTAGTCTTCTGTTCTGAATACTATTACTGTGAAAATTAACGTCAATAATAAGAGATATCCATGTCTTCTTTTTTTCTCTTAGTAGTAGTCCGTTCATTGAACATAATTCTGCTGTTTCAGAATAGCTTTCAACTCATCAGGACTGCAGAACATCATATTTCCATTAAGTCTAATTTGTCCAACTTCAAATAATCCCGCTGCTGCTTATCAAGGAGCCTGTTGCTTTAAAGTTTGATCTGATTTGCATCAACATCTCGCAGAGTGAAGGAAGCATTAGCAGAGGTGAATCATTATTTCCTGATGCCTCTGAAACTGTTCTGTCATGTAAATCTCAAATACGGTGGGAGACAGATAATGATCCTTTGATCTTTGTTTTCTCCACAACTGAAAATAAAAAGGTCTCATGTTTTTCTGTAATTATAACCTGTATTTTGTTAGACTGCTGGTATTTCCTGTGGACACTATTCCAAAGGCTAATTAAATATTAAAGCCAAACCTTCATTAATATTTTTTTCCCAACAAACATATCAACCAGTTCTGTGATGATGCAGAGCGTTATTTGGAAACCGTAATCAATACCAGTGTTGTCTTCTTATCAATGCCGTGAAAAATTATTCACATATGTTTTTTGTTTGTTTTTCATTTTGTGGTAACAACAAAGTTGTGCATAATTAAGAAGTGAAGTCATACATGATGCACCATGTTTGTATTCTGACTCCTTTGGTAAAAACTTTTGTCATATCATATTTTTTATAAATACAGCAAGGGCTGGACGCTACGGCTGAAAATCTTATCAGAATATCTGCATTTCATATTAGCCAACGCCAATAATTGTCAATGTTTTTAATTATTAATTCGTTCTTTGTTTTAAATACATTAAATGCTGCCAAACTGGAGGCATTACGTTTTATCCACAGTTTTCACTCCATGCCGTTGTTTCTTTTGTAGCAGTGTTGTGGTCAAGACCACCTAACCCGAGACCAAGACAAGACCAAGACCAGAGTGTATCGAGACCGAGACAAGACCAAGACCGAGGAAAGTTGAGAGAGAGTCAAAACCAAGACTAGCACCTTGTGCTAGTCTTGGTTTCACAATAAAATGTGAAATATGATCAAAATTGCTTCTCAAACTGATCTGAAAGATCTGTAGTAATATAAAAGACCTATATATTAAATACTTGATAAATTTTACCAATATTAAAAAAGCAGGACAAACTTCCATCTCTGTGCTACAATCCGTGGTGGTCTGGTGCCATCCCTAAAAAGATAACGCCCCGGGGCATTTGCCTATATTTCTCATGTCAGAAACCACCACTCTCTGTACCATTAAACATAGCAATTGAGGCAATGCCCAGATGGTAAAAAACGCTCAACTATGAACACTGACCAAGGAGCAATAAGCAAGAGGTAACCAAGCACAAGGCGCTCATCGTGACTTGTCTCACTCTCTCTCCCACTACATGAAGCCAGGCAGTCTGACACCATGGCACACATGACAGCTGCCACTTTGAACGAAAACAATCAAAGAGCAATGTGCATGCTCTGCGTGCTCTTTCATTCTTGTGTTTTATTTATTTATTAAGTTGGGAGGTGGGGAGGGGGAGTAACAGAAACACGTTATTGGTTGGATTTTAATTGGTATGTTTTGCATCCAGTGAAAACAAAGATGTTAAATAAAGTGGACAGTATGCTGTATGTTTAGTGATATTTTCACGAGACCGAGACCATCAAAAAATGGTCTCGAGACCAAGACCGATATCGAGTACTACAACACTGGCATTCACTCTTTAGCCAAATTCACCATCTGCACAATTCTTNCAGAATAGCTTTCAACTCATCAGGACTGCAGAACGTCATATTTCCATTAAGTCTAATTTGTCCAACTTCAAATAATCCCGCTGCTGCTTATCAAGGAGCCTGTTGCTTTAAAGTTTGATCTGATTTGCATCAACATCTCGCAGAGTGAAGGAAGCATTAGCAGAGGTGAATCATTATTTCCTGATGCCTCTGAAACTGTTCTGTCATGTAAATCTCAAATACGGTGGGAGACAGATAATGATCCTTTGATCTTTGTTTTCTCCACAACTGAAAATAAAAAGGTCTCACGTTTTTCTGTAATTATAACCTGTATTTTGTTAGACTGCTGGTATTTCCTGTGGACACTATTCCAAAGGCTAATTAAATATTAAAGCCAAACCTTCATTAATATTTTTTTCCCAACAAACATATCAACCAGTTCTGTGATGATGCAGAGCGTTATTTGGAAACCGTAATCAATACCAGTGTTGTCTTCTTATCAATGCCGTGAAAAATTATTCACATATGTTTTTTGTTTGTTTTTCATTTTGTGGTAACAACAAAGTTGTGCATAATTAAGAAGTGAAGTCATACATGATGCACCATGTTTGTATTCTGACTCCTTTGGTAAAAACTTTTGTCATATCATATTTTTTATAAATACAGCAAGGGCTGGACGCTACGGCTGAAAATCTTATCAGAATATCTGCATTTCATATTAGCCAACGCCAATAATTGTCAATGTTTTTAATTATTAATTCGTTCTTTGTTTTAAATACATTAAATGCTGCCAAACTGGAGGCATTACGTTTTATCCACAGTTAAAGTTATCCATGCCGTTGTTTCTTTTGTAGCAGTGTTGTGGTCAAGACCCCCTATCCCGAGACCAAGACAAGACCAAGACCAGAGTGTATCGAGACCGAGACAAGACCAAGACTTTTAGGGTCCGAGACCAAGTCAAGACCAAGACCGAGGAAAGTCGAGACCGAGTCAAAACCAAGACCAGCGCCTCGTGCTATATGACACAATAAAATGTGAAATATGATCAAAATTGCTTCTCAAACTGATCTGAAAGATCTGTATTCCCATAAAAAGACCTAGATATTAAATACTTGATAAATTTTACCAATATTAAAAGCAGGACAAACTTCCATCTCTGTGCTACAATCCGCGGTGGTCTGGTGCCATCCCTAAAAAGATAATGCCCTGGGGCATTTGCCTATATTTCTCATGTCAGAAACCACCACTCTCTGTACCATTAAACATAGCAATTGAGGCAATGCCCAGATGGTAAAAAATGCTCAACTATGAACACTGACCAAGGAGCAATAAGCAAGAGGTAACCATGCACAAGGCGCTCATCGTGACTTGTCTCACCCTCTCTCCCACTACATGAAGCCAGGCAGTCTGACACCATGGCACACATTACAGCTGCCACTTTGAACGAAAACAATCAAAGAGCAATGTGCATGCTCTGCGTGCTCTTTCATTCTTGTGTTTTATTTATATATTAAGTGGGGAGGTGGAGTAACAGAAACACGTTATTGGTTGGATTTTAATTGGTATGTTTTGCATCCAGTGAAAACAAAGATATTAACAAATAAAGTGGACAGTATGCTGTACGTTTAGTGATATTTTCACAGTTGCGGTCTCGACTGGTCTTGAAATAAAATGCCAAGTCCTCAGTGCCCCAGACCGAGACCATCAAAAAATGGTCTCGAGACCAAGACCGA
>NW_006799975.1:2625398-2653843 GCF_000485575.1 Poecilia formosa
GTAAAAATCAGAAGGCAGTGCATTAACCTAAGCACAAGCATTACCAGTAGCTACTGACCACATTAGCAGTATCCTTTTCCCCATCATAAGCTTTTAGCTATTTTTGTTTATTTACCATGCTTAGCACACTGAATTGAGGAAGTCAATGTAAGACAGCATGCTAATTATATCCCACATGCCACTGGCAGCATTTAGGCTAACATTAGCATTTTGGCTAATTTTAGCTAATAAACTAATTTTAACATACTGAATGGAGTAAGTCCATGTTACTCAACATGTTTATGACTGTCCACATGCTATTGAGTACATTGTAGCTTACTTCAGCAGTGATGCTAATTTTTAGCATCAGAACGCTGCATTCCAACTAACAGCCACACTTTGGCAGGCCCCATTTAAATTTCTTCAGAAATGTGCTAGTTGGGGCTTGCCATAGCAATGCATAGGCAGGCACCTATTGTTCTACACCTCAGAATAACTGCCTCTTCCCAGTACCGTTAATGCGTCTCATACCGCTGCATGCCCCCTCACAATATATATCAAAACGTGCAGCTCGATCCCGTGAGGGGAGCTATTACTTTTGTTGGCATTTCGAGTAACTGTGGTGACATAATTAACAAAAAACGGGCCAAATTCAACTCAAAATTTGGCTTAATACACCGTCAGTTATCAGCTATAAAATAAAATGGTTTTGGAAGTTGTTGGAAAGTAATATTATGTTGCTTAGATCGTTTTTATGTTACATGAGTCAAATCAGTTTAGCTATATTGTGTCTTTTTGTGAACATGATGGTGTACAGATAAAAAAAAATACAAATATATTGCATATCGTTTATGCAGTAGAATATGGGAAAACAGACTTAAGTATGTGATATAAGCTGTACCGTTGTATTAAAGGAGCTAAAACTGTTTATTACAAGAAATAAGTATATATCTGGAATGACAGAAAATAACATGGACACTGATTATTTTGAAGAAAGTTCAGATATGGTGCTGTTTGGAAATGTTCAATAAATGTTTGATCAGAACAGATTCCAGGAGGATTAGTGAAGCACAGATTTGTTTCTGCTTCATCACTCCTACCTGTTATATACTTTTTACAGGAAAATCACAATCTCTAATATGTTTTCTGGAGATGCATGCACACATATTCATGACATGCTTTGATGAAACTAATCTATATTCGGTGCAATTCCAGTACTGAAAAATTAACTTTATACCAGGTGAGTCTCTCTCACCTGAGAATGTGAACTTGTACTGGACTGATTCTGTGCCTTCAAATAATTTAAACAGCTCCTAGAGAAGATTCATAACTTATAACTTATAAGTCTGAAACAGGAACAGGTCTGAAAAAACAGTGTGTGTGCTACACTCAGAGATTCATTTGATGCATCAAAGAGTGATGTCATCACTGATGATGTAATTGTTACCATAGGAACTGAACATTCTAATGGTGTATTCACACCAAACACGTTTTGAGCGTCAGGTGAGTCTGGTTTATATTCAAAGTCTATGTGGAGCGTCCAAAGTTGCGCTAAACGCTCCAAACATGCCGCATCGGCCCTCGACGTGCCTCCAATAGAGTTTGAATGTAAACCAGACATGCCTGATGCTCAAAATGTGTTTGGTGCGAACGCACCATTATATGTACAGTGTCATATTATGTCCATCATAATAGGTCCAAGACCTGATCCTAATATGATGGATTCATTGCTTTGGATCAGGGGTAACTTTTAGAGGTAAAGTGCGAATTAAGTTTTAGTTAACTAGGAATAGGCTAGTATTGGTTAGGGTTAGGGAAAATCGCAGCTACTAATATGGGTCGAAATAGATTTGAAAAGCCTGTATAGCATTTTGTTTTCTAAATCATTCTATAAATGATGTAGAAAATCATTTATAGAATGATATAATCATTTATTATATCACATTATGATGATATAATGTTAGGTTGTATTTCTGCCAATTGCATAGCTGCAGTACATTAATAGTCTAATGTATTGAATGTGCTGAGACACATTCAACGCATCAGAAACCAATTAGTTTCTGATGCATTTACCTTTTGGTTCTGTCTATGTGGAGCCAATCAGAACCAAAAGTTTACCTTTTGGTTCAGATTGGGTGTTTCTGGACAGTTTTAATAATGTTTATTTTGGGGTTTTTAACTCTGAAATTGATCTTATGTTTTCTCCATTGATTTTGGAGAAAACAAAATCATTGTTTTCAAAATCCATTGATTTTGGAAATCAGACGCAGGCATTTTATTTGCCTGCGTCTGTTTTGATTTCCTAAATTTGTGTAAAGCAGGGGTGCTCAAAGTCAGGCCTCAAGGACCGACTTTGGGCACCCCTGGAGTAAAGGATTGAAGTTACATAATGCCCAGTGTTGGCAAAACCTGGGTTTGGATAGTGACCTAGGTTAGTACCACCTGGGTGTGGGTCGGTGTAAAAGCCGAGCCGGGCTTAGATTGGTCTTCATGCCAATGCCAACATAAAGGCTCTCCATGCAACCAGTTGAGGTTGGTGCATGCACGTCAGTCGTTCTTCAGACCTCTGTGGTTGATAGATGGTCTGTCTTTCCTCAGACCTCCCTGGTTGATTGGAGGTCCATCTTTCTTCTGACCTCCCTGGTTGATTAGTCTGTTTTGACTTCCTAAATTTGTGTAAAGCAGGGGTGCTCAAAGTCAGGCCTCGAGGACCGACTTTGGGCACCCCTGGAGTAAAGGATTGAAGTTACATAATGCCCAGTGTTGGCTAAACCTGGGTTTGGATAGTGACCTAGGTTAGTACCACCTGGGTGTGAGTCGGTGTAAAGGCCGAGCTGGGCTTAGATTGGTCTTCATGCCAATGCCAACATGAAGGCCCTCCATGCAACCAGTTGAGGTTGGTCGCATGGACGTCCGTCTTTCTTCAGACCTCCGTGTTTGATAGATGGTCTGTCTTTCCTCGGACCCACCTGGTTGATTGGGGGTCCATCTTTCCTCGGACCTCCCTGGTTGATTGGAGGTCCGTCTTTCTTCGGACCTCCCTTGTTGAATGGAGGTCCGTCTTTCCTCAGACCTCCCTGATTTATTGGAGGTCTGTCCATCCTTGGTCTCCTCTGTTCGTAGGGAGCCTACTGTTTGCAAGGTGGATGTAGGTCGGCGCAAAGGCCGAGTCAGGCCATGCATGGAGACCCCTTGTTGATTGAAGGTCTGCCTTTGCTCGGGCTCCTCAGTTTGCAGGGTGGTCTCTGGTTGGGTGGAGACTCTAGGATGGATATTTTCCAGAGCAAGTTTTAACTCCACCTTAAGGTCTGCAACCTGACCCTGGAGAGCTTTCACCATTTCCTCCTGAGCCTTAAATTTGGAAGCTTGCTCAGAGTGATTTTTGAGCTGCTCCTCATATTCAAGTCTCACTTTGTATTCTTCAACCATTACTTCAATTAGACCTTTATTGCGGAAGGCGTATTTTGCAGCCTCCTGCTTGAAGTACTCCAGCTGTTGAAGAACGCTCTTGTCAACTGTGACTTTGGAAGAGCAAGAAACCTTTGGCACATCTTTAATCTTTTGCTGGTGACGTTCTTTTTCCAACATTGTTTGCAGCCTCAGAATCTCCTCCTGCTGGGATTTGACTTCAGCCTGAAATGCAACCCTTCGGTCTCTTTCCTGATGGAGTTCAAAAATCAGATTTTGCAACTCTGTTTTAAGATCGTCTACCTGCTTTGTCAGATCTTTGATGTGTTGGTTCGTCTCTTCCACGTCTTCCACTGAGGGGGTAATCTCAAAGCCAGCAGAGGGTGTTGTTTTCTGCTCGACTTCCAAAGATGTCTCAAAGTTGCCGGAAGGACTTGATTCCCCCTGGATCTCTGATTGATCTTCCGGCTCAATGGGGCCGACGCTGTCCTCTTCAACAGGGAAAACGACAGCGTCGTAGTCGACTTGGATGTTGAGGTCTACCATGTCGACCCATGAAAGCTTAGCTGGAAAAGCTTCATGTTTAAAAGCAGTCTGCTGTTGCTTCATGACTGGTAAATTCTCACTTCTCTGGAATCGATATCTAACAAGCTCTGAAGGGTGATCTGCCGCGATTGAACTGTGGAACAGGTCAGAGAAAACTCTGTCTGTGAGCTACATTCAAGAGAGAGATTCCTTTGTGATATCATAGAGTGATGACATCACTGCTGATGTCATTGATACCATTGGGGAAACTATTATGGGTCTCATTTCAGGCTTCCACTGGAAGCAGCAGTATTTCATGTAATTTGTCGGGGTTTTGGCTAATCTATATTCATGATAGAAGTTACATTTCTCTTTTCGGTTATTGTACAATATTTAATAAGCCTTCATATTTTTCACAACAGGTAATTGCTGTGTATGACTGATTTAACCCAACCATTGTTACACATGGGATTATTGTGGCACTTTAATAGTGCACAAATAGCCTTTACCATAAAATAAAAAATTTCCCAGGTTAGTGGACAATATTCCTCCGCTAGAGTGAGAAACAGAAAGGATTTCTGACCCCAAAACAGTTTTTAACTCACCTTCTTACCCACAAATATATTTTGGCTCTATTGGTATGAAAGTCGGCCATGATGACACCATCTCAATATTAGTGCACCGCCATAGGTGGCAGTGAATTAACATTAACATTAGCACAAACATTAGCATTTTACTGCCCCCATTAGCATTAGCCTTTTTCTTTAAAAAAGCTTTTAGCTGTTTTTCTTATTTATTAGCCACAGTTAGTACATTGAATGGAGTAAGTCAATGTAAGACAACATGTTGGTGATGCCTCACATTCTACTGCCAGCATTTAGGCTAATATTAGCAATTTGACTCTTAACTTGTACACTAATTTCAACATACCGTGTTGAAAGTAGTCCATGTTACTCAACATGCTTGTGACTCTCCACATGCTCTTGAGTACATTGCAGCTTACTTTAGTATTGATGCTAATTTGTAACATCAGAACCTTGGGTTCCAACTGATGGGCACACTTTGGCAGGCCCCGTTTAAATTTCTTCAGAAATTTTCCAGTTTTTCTATTGTTATTGTCTTCAGTCTTTAAGATAATTAAACTGGAAGTGAATGTGTGCGCCTAAAGTATTTCTGGTCTAGTTTGTAGTGCAAATATGTTAGTACACATGAAATAATAAAAACTAACTTACATGTGACTTTTCAGCAAGATATAGAAGCTTGTTTTTGTCATGATTGGTGGTTTGGTGAGGTGAGGAAGGACACAGGCAGACCCAGGATGAAGATGATGATTTAATGATTGAAAACACAGGGATACAGGAACACAAGAAGCTGGCAGAAGACACGACAGTGACACACGACGAGGAGCCGACAAGAGACAAAGACAACAGGTGGGACTAAATACACTGGGAGGGTAATCAAAGAAACGAGACACAGCTGGGAACAATCAACAGGGAAGACAGAGACTCACAGGGGAATAGACTAATAAATACAGAAAAGCCTCAAAATAAACACAGAAAACTCAAATCCTAACAGTTTTAAGTTGATAATTACTTAAAATTGATTGAAAAGTACTTGTTTCACGGGCAGATTACTTCACTTATTACAAGACATTTTTTCATGTTATAAGTGAAATAATCTGCCAGGAGAACAAGCACTTTTTCATCAATTTAAAGTAATTATTGACTTAAAACAAGCTTCTATATCTTGCTGAAAAGTTACTTGCAACTTACTTTAGACTTTTTTCAAATGTACTAAGCTATTTGCACTAGTGACTTTACCAAAAATACTTGGTAAGATTTTATGTTTTTACAGTGTAGTTTGCGGTTGTAATGCGACAAAATGTGGAAAAAATACAAGGGGTGTGAATACTTTTCTACGAGAAAATATTCTCCTGATTCCCTATTTCTCCCTTAGTTTCTAAACTATAGCAAACTGAAAANAAAAATCAGAAGGCAGTGCATTAACCTAAGCACAAGCATTACCAGTAGCTACTGACCACATTAGCAGTATCCTTTTCCCCATCATAAGCTTTTAGGTATTTTTGCTTTTTATTTGCCATGTTTAGCACACTGAATTGAGGAAGTCAATGTAAGACAACATGCTAATTATATCCCACATGACATTTTTTCATGTTATAAGTGAAATAATCTGCCAGGAGAACAAGTACTTTTTCATCAATTTTAAGTAATTATTGACTTAAAACAAGCTTCTATATCTTGCTGAAAAGTTTTTAGACTTTTTTCAAATGTACTAAGCTATTTGCACTAGTGACTTTACCAAAAATACTTGGTAAGATTTTATGTTTTTGCAGTGTAATTTGCGGTTGTAATGCGACAAAATGTGAAAAAATACAAGGGGTGTGAATACTTTTCTACGAGAAAATATTCTCCTGATTCCCTATTTCTCCCTTAGTTTCTAAACTATAGCAAACTGAAAAAAAGCCTGTAAAAAAGTTGTTGTCATAAATGACTGAAATGAACAAGAAATTCTGTTTCATCCATGATGACTTGTTTTTTACTGGTTTTTTTTTTGTTTGTTTGTTTTTTTAAAGTCACTTTCTTTTCCAGCCCAGGCAGAAATTTTACAACAAATCTTGTCATCAAATCAAGTAAAAACCACTTGACCACCCTGTACTTAAAACCATTCATTCATCTCTTTAAGGTGTGCCGGATCCTCCCTTCTACTTTCCAAATTAATCATCTCAAAGCGAGTGAGTTCGGGGGATTAGAACAAGAGATCGCTTCATTATCTCTGGCCTGCTGTCAAAAAGACACTCTCATTCCCTCTGCCCACATCCAGCCTCTTCCAAACCTCCAGAGCTAATTACCACCTCTTTCATTTTATCCTGATGACGAAAGGGAGGGGATAAAATAATTTAAAATAAAGAAAGGAAAAAACAAGGAAGAAAAGAAAAGAAGACGGTTTGAACCTGGAACAGAAAGTGGCGGGGAGCTGAAAGAGGACGGAAATACAATAACATGTGAAGAGATGGTTCAGTTCAAGCCTGAGAACAAGGGGTGGGCTGAGCCTGAGTCGTGCTGCGACTTAAAACAAAGGATTCAAAAGGAGCCGCATGAGAAAGAACAAGTCATCAGAGACAGTTTGTGAGGCGGTTAACAATCAATGCTGTCATCCCGGTGCTCCCACCGTCTCCTCTGCTCGGGTGTTTTACTGTAGAATTACTCTCGTGCTCAGATTCAGATTAAATACACTGACAAGTTATCGCACATCAATATCAAATTGTTTCATCGCAGCCCTTCCTGTCTTTTCTCGTCAGCTAAACGGGCGGAAGAAAATTCCCAGCAGCCACTGCTGCTGAAATTCCACAGTAGCTCCATGAGAGGTCAAGCATAGCTAATTACAGATGCTAACAGGGCAGTGAGCCTGAACCAAGGCAGATAAATTTATAATAATAAAAAAAACCTCTCAGACATTATCTGCTCATTCTTTGTGTGGTTAAATTTGAATAAGTTATGTGAAGCAAACAGCAGAGGGCAAACTGTGTCACTGAAACTTTCTAGAGCCACGTTTAAAAGCAAGCCAGGGTTAAGAGAAGAAGAAGTTATGCACATATTGAAATCCTGTCCTCAGCTTATGGAAAATACTGATGCATATACAGCATGATTTGAAGTGCACTTTTGCATGTAGAGGGACACTTTCTATAACTGTTTCAGGAGGATATTTTCACGGCAAGTTTGTATTCTAAATGGAAAACGTGTAGGAGAATTTTTTTTCTTTAATTATCCCTTTTCTCTTATTTGCTTTTATGTTTTATTTCATGGAAAGTCATGCCACAAACACATTTTTACTCAGAAACACACTGAGGCTAAAGGCAGGCAAAAGTTTTAAAGGAAAATTCTATTATTCGTTGCAGGAAATGATTTAAACACACTTTATAGACAAATATATTATTTTTTATGTTATTGATTGGAAACTTTCAACTTGGAGATTTCAGGCCTCAGTGCAACACATTTGGACACAACTGCTCTAAATTATCCTGAGTCGTGGACGATGGATGAATATGTTGTATTTTAGTTTAACAACAACGGTAGCCGCTGACATTCTGTTTGACCTACAAATCCTTCTTGGTCGCTGTGTCAACCTCAACCGCTCTGTTGTCACCCACCTGAGTGAGCATCTTAACACCGTGATCCAGGAACAACAGAAAGAATGTCACAGTTCCTCACAAATGCTTTTGAGAAGTGTGAAAGTGGGATGAGCATGACCCGAGGGTTGGCTTGCAGGCGTTTTAAAAGCGTTCTGTAGGTGGATGGGCCAGGCCGGATCGGACCGCGCTGCCTGAGCTGAACGTCGTCACAGAGTGGTCTTATGGTGTCTCAGGGATTTCAACAGGAGAAATCCTCTTCTGCAAATCTAAGCCTGGCAAGCTTTATCCAGCTCTGAGAGGAAACACATTTTAAATAACGAAGTGCAGCGACTGGGGATGGGTCATTTATCGTATCGTATCGTTTATCATTTATCATTTATCATTTATCATTTATTCTCATCATAATAAGAATATTGATTTATTGTTATTGTGATAAGTTCTGATTAATGATGATTAAAACTGTCCTTATTGCACTGTTTTCTTCCACTTTGTTCAATGAGAGCTTCAATATATTTGAAAATATGATGAAATGCAGTCATTGTTTGCCGTTTAGTGATAGAAATCACACTTCTTCATGTGTGATTTAAATAAGCACATTACAAATGGGAATGTTTTTCTAGAGCAGTTTTTGTGTTTGTGAGTCTGTGATTGCTGTGTCATGCAGTCACAGCTGGAAAGTTATCTAAGAAAAAATAAAAAATCAATGGCTTTTAATCTTTTATCATCATCACAATATACCAAAAAACACTGCAATAAGTCACAATGTGAGGAAATATTTCTTCATTATAGAAGTTTCATTTTTATATATATATATATATATATATATATATATATAAAGCTGAAAGTTGAAAAAATCATTTATACACCCATCACTGGCATAAATTTTTGGCCTTTTATTTCAGAATTTTAGCTGTTTTCATTGTGGAATGCTAATATAAAATGCAACTACTGTGAATTAAATAAGAAAAAAAACTGGTTCAAATTTATAAAAAAATACACACGCTCTACTGCAGGGAACGAACACACACTTTTTTTTTTTTTGCCATCAGCAAGCTTCTTCTTAATTCCCTGCCCCGTTTTCTTGGCAGTCATGGTGGAGCTCATTTAAACGGGTTGGTTTCCTGCCATGGGCTCCGTCCACTGAAACCTGTCACCTCTGATGGAAGAACATCAGTTCAGTTGTTCAAGTAAATTTGCAGCTGCTCACATAGACAAGCCAAATGCCTTCCCAGACTTTGTTTTAGGTCAGATGAGATGAAGGTGGAGCTATTTTTTTGCTACAGCTGAATGTTTGGAGGAATCATGCTGGGGATTTCAAAAAGCTACCAAAACCAGTATCAACTGTCAAACATGGTGGTGGCGGCATCCAAGCAAATAGTGCCATTTTGTAGGACAATCAAAAAACTATTCAGTTGTTGTAAAATGCTGTATATATCAACTTAAAAGAAATTTAATTTTATAATTTAACACCTTGAAATTGGGCCACATCCTCTTTAGAAACGCTCCGCGATTAACAACATTTTTCCCAGCTTTGCACTGAGAAGTACCTCCTATAATGAGCTCACCTGATGTGCAGTTCTAACAGATGTTTGCTAATTGCTGGTGGCTAGTCTGAAGGAGCTGAGTGGAGCAGTCACAGGGGAGGGCTGCTCCATGAGGCGGAAGCTCAGAAATTGCAGCTCTGAGGAGGAGCTTTGTCTTCGAAGGTGGAGCTAGGTCCACTCAGGTGTTTTGCACAGCTGAATGGTTGCCATGGGAGATTAAAAGAATTTGTCAAACACGCATACAAGAAACAAGACAACATTCCAGTTATATTTTTGATGAGAGAATTACATTAAAACCTGATATGAAAACTCAAAAAACTTAATTTTACATAACAGTGACTCTTTAAAGACACCAATGTCAGCGTATGACAACTTCTGACCAGCACTGCATCGTACTGCATGGCATTTTCAACACATTAACTGGTTCAGTACTCAGAATCAAACCTTTGAAACTTCTCCAACAGAGAAATGGAAAAAAAAAGAAAAAATCGTCTGACCTTGAAAGAATCAGAACAATAAGAGAAGCAGCGAAAGGAGGAGATGAAGAAAGATTTCTCCTGTCTGTTACGTCTCTGCTCTTAAAGATCCAAACACGTTATCTAGCAAAACTCACAGCCCATAATCTGGAGAAGGCAGACTGATTTCACCAACGCCTTCGACTCGCTGACAGACGTGACCTTTGGCGAGAAAAGTGTTGGGAGTCCTGCCTGTTTGTTGTCATTCTGTAAGCTGAAACACTGCAGGCTGCAGGTTACCTTTAAACCTCTGTGACACATTTTGTGTGTTTGAGTAACTACTTTAGTTCCTGTGAAATTAATCCATGTCCAAAAGTCTCAGAGGGATTAAAAAAATAAATAAAAAATTTGCTGACTCATAAGAAAAGAGAAAGGTCTTAGATCGATCCAGAGCTTCAATGAAGCAAACAGCAGTTTGGGTCACAGTATGAAGAAAATGAAGCCGTGCCAAAAATGGATGAAAATCCTGCCATGGTGGGCATCTTGCCACAGAACAGAAACATTCTTTAAAAGTTTGCAACAGAGCTAAAAATAATCTCTTATCCCATAGTTTCACTCCTTTATTGTTTATATCAGGGTCCACTTCTTAACACACAAGATGGCGTAATCAGTGACATCACACACCAATGTAAACAGGAAGTGCTGAGCCGGTCCCGCCCACACACCTGCTGTGGTTGAAGCATCTAAAAGAACCAACAGTGGTGAGTAGAAAAGAAACAAATAAATAATTTACCAGAAATGAACCTCGTAACAACAGAAATATTCATATCCATCTACTGATCTGGTAGTGTGAGTGTTAGTTAGGGCCCAGTGGTAGATTAACACTAACTAACCACTTTGCCACGGCCATTGTTACAAAACTGGCCTCATGCTGCCATGATCCACGCTGCTGAATCCTTTTATGTTCTCCTTTAGTTTTACACCGACATCTACACACACATACACGATTATATCAATACACATTTTTAAATTGTGTACACTGTAAGTAGTAGTAGTTTTCTACCACTGATCTTTTTCCTTATTGCTATACTTTTACTGTATATATATTTTTAAAAAAGATATTTCCTCATTTTTTACGCAATTTGTTGCAACTGTTATTTGAAGAAAACTTTGAATTTCTAGCATCTTTAGTCTCCAATATTGGTTGATGTTGACACACAAACTGAAAGACATTTGAAGCTGTTACAGTTATTGCTTATTTATACTTTTATTAATGATAAGCAGGTGTTCAGACATATTTTCTAATAACCAGACTGGCTTCCCCCCTCCCCCCCAGCACTGTGGTGACAACTGATGCTAGTTTTTCCATCTGAAAACAGACAGAATCAACCGAGGCAAATTTATGCAGAATCATGAGTGCAACTTTCCAGAAATGAAAAGCGGTTATTATGTTCTGTCGGCACACTAAGACGGCTCTTCCCAGAAACAAATTAGCTTTCACAAGGAGCCAAAATATCCTCATTTGTACAGTCAAAGCGAGTGATTAACTTCACATCACAAAACCCAGGTTTTAAGGCTTTAGTAGGTACGAGTGTTGCCATGGTTTTTGCTTCGCGGTTACGCCATAAATGCTTTATTTATTTTTTATTCAGCTCCATCTTGTTACTGAGGTGAGCCTGCCAATGTGTTTGGGACATTTGTTTCTGACGCCTCTCGTGTCATGAAGGGGTAAATAATGTGGCATCCTGCTCATGGTTCGCTTTTCGTAAATATAGCTTATTCTGTGAGCCGAGGTGAACCACAAGTTGAGCTCATTAATCGCCTTCAACTGCAAAGGAAACAGGGCGAGAATATCTGGCAGATAAGGAAGACAGCATGAATTTCATGTGAGACTCCAGCTGGTTAATGCATTTTAATGAACCGTTATCAGTCTTTGAAATTATATATATATATATATATATATATATATATATATAATGTCTACTAATCAGTATTAATAGTCTGAAGAGAGTTCCCATTTAAGCTACTTGGTAAAATAAATGCCAAATGCCTTCAGAGATCATCACCACGTCAATTAAAGAAATATGTGTATGTGGCAGAAAACATGTTGTACTGTATGTAGTAATCACCTTAACAACTTGCCATTTTTAGACCAGCACTGTCAATTTAATGAGCTGCCTTGTCCGCAGCATTCTTCTGCCTCACACACCGTGCGGCTTTTATTGAAGGGCCTCACTTGCCACCCCTCATTTGAGAGACGAATCATTTGCAAATTGGAAGTCAACTGACTGAGAGCGCGCTTAATGGAGATGAACACTTAAAAGAGATGAGGCTAAAAGAGTTTTCGTTATAGATTGCACGCTTTCAAAGCTTGATATATATGTATTTTTTTCCTCCTCTCAGTCTCTGTTTCACTTTTCACACCTCACTTTCATTCTTTACAAAATGTTTTACAGGATGCACTTTGTGTTATTAGACGTCAAAAAAAAAAGAAAAAGTTAAAAAGAGGGGGGTGAATGGATTCTTTGTTAGTTTTACCTGAGGAAAGAAGAGTCGAAAAAGAAAAAACAGAAACAAATACAAAGCGGCTCGGTGTTGTATGAAGCACAAAGTTGTTTCCTAGGGAACGTGCCAGATTTTAATGGCTTTTCTCCTGGTGTAAAATGGGATGACTGAATGCGTGTCATGCTTGCAGCAACAGTGACTGACTGACTGCTGCTCCTCATGAATGGAAAAAAAAGACTATTTTCGAATGAATGAATGTCCACTGAAGTTCAATTCCTTGAGGGATAGGCAGAAAATAGAAAAGCGTCTTGTGCTGAGGGCCAGTCAATTCAGGATTCTGTAGTCAGTTCAAGTACTGCTTACCTTAAATCTAATATATGTAGGGTCATTCGGTGTGGTCTGCTGCTCCACAGGCTCCGTTCCTCGATTGAGGCCGTCTGTAACTGGGTCATTTTATGAAAGTTTATTCAAAGATGAGACTTTTTCAACTGAAAAAGAGCTGGTGGTGGTTAAAAAAAAACAGGTTGTGTTTTTGTGCTTTGTGAATATTCTGCTTTCATTTAACAGTTCATGCTTTTCTTTAACTGGCAGCCTTGGCAATCTGGTTGAGAAGGGAAAGAAAGGTCTTTGTATCATAAGAAGTCAACACCTCCCATCCCCCCAAAAAACTGAGATCTGAAATCAAACCTTAATGTTTTTGTTTAATTGTCACTTTGACATTACTATTTTTTTTGTCTGATATACATTGTTGATCATGACTGATTCATAACATCATTAAAAAGGTTAAAACAGTCAATGGGATTAATATTTCTTATAGACACTGTGTACACTGCACACACTGCATATTGCACTATTTTTCCACAACTTGTCACATTAAAGCCACAAAACTCAACGTATTCTATCGGGCACCAACATAAAGACTTTTTGATTCATGTTCATAATGTTTCTGTATTAGCTCTGACTTAGCTAAATGTGTATCTAGCTATCTTAGCACATGAAATATATGAACGCTAATGCTAATAAGTAAAATATATCTTGCTAACAGGTTTCTGTAGGTGTTTGGGTGAACAGAAAAGGGTTAAAACAGCAGCATACATGTTCAGCTGGTAAAGTTCACATTTGTCTTTAATTCGTGTTTATTTTAAAGGGCAAATGTGCATGTAAGATGCTCCAAAATGTTGATGTATATATGATTTTTAGTTTTTAGTTTTACAAAAAAAGGTGAAAACGCTTTCAACGCCTGAAGTCGCTTTTTGTCAACCATCTGTGCAGAATGGTCCAGTATGCTTGTGCTAGGACAGAATGACCACACTTGCAAAATTGTGTGTGTGTTTTTTTTTTGTTTGTTTGTTTGTTTGTTTGTTTGTTTGTTTGTTTGTTTTTTCTACATTAGCTAAATATGGACGAAGTTTTGCGCACATTTGTAAAGGAAACACAGCTGGTGTACCAGTCACCCACTGACACACTAACCATACCGTGAGTATCCACAGCCTGGTTGCACCGGAGGGCGGTGAGGGGGGACACAGAGGGTACGATGGGTTGAGATAGCATATTGATTTCACAGACCTCATCAAGCTGCTCTCATGTAGTGCTTGTTTTTGCTCTAGTTTGTTTGGAAAGGAGATATCACAGGGTGACTCATCCAGACAGGCGGCCCTGCGGAGCCACCGTCCTCTCAGTAAACCTGCGTCAAAACTTTCCATTAACATTTACCCTTCATCCAATCATTCATGCCTCTGCTGAAAGAACGGAAATCTGCTGTATTGTATAACGCTTCTTCAAAATGAAAGTGGTGTGTTTCCATAAGAGTTATTAAGGTACAACTTGATGTAAATCTGCCTTTTCATCTTCAGCGTCATAAGACGTCCTTGATTTCTGAATTGGATTTCTTTTTTTTTACAAGCGAGGCCATAAATAGGTTTGTGTCCTTTGTGTCGGAAAATTGTCCCGTCGTGCACCTCTTCGTCTTATCTGCATACGTCTCTAACCTTCGGGGGGAAAGTGCTTTCTCTACCTGCCGATATTAAATCTTCTCAATTATGCGGTTGGGCCCCGAGTCTGGAAGACAGCCGATTGTTTTGATGAAAAATGTAATCAAGATAGCGTCTCTGTCGCTCTCGGTGACTGCCTCATGGCACATCTCTGTCGGAGAAACTGTGGAAAGAGAGAGGTGGCTGATTAACTGCCTGTCTACCCCCATGGCTCTTGCGACCGAGCACAAATAAACACTCTTGTAAGTTCTACATTGCATTTGTACTAAGAGGCAGCGCTGCATACTAAAATGTATACCTTTTACCAAACACTTATCCATCTCTTTATTCCAAGCCGTTTCCACTTGTTTGGATGAGTTTTATGGTGCCAACATCACATCTTCCACTACCAGCTCCTGCTTATCCAAGTTAATCCTCTCTGTGCTAATTGTTTCTTAGCAATCGCTGGTACACATTTCAATCTACTCAGCTCCTGTGGAGTTTTTGAGCTTCTGAAACTGCATCACTGGAAGAAGTGAGGCTTTAAAATGAGCCTTTTTCTGCTGTGATGGATTATCCCCCTTTCTAGCTGAGGAAGCCATAGCGTCTTTCTCTGCTTAATAATTTCTTAACTTGTACGTTAAATGTTCTCTCTTCTGTCAACTCAATGGTAAGCAGTCTTTCTATATATTGGACTTTAAAGAAAAAAAAAAACATTGATCTGTTGTCACTCACAAACTGATACTCTTTTCATTGCTACATAAGAGACGCTTATTGATTCGCTTTACATTCAGTGAAGGTATAAATGAGTACCAATTTTAAATCCTCACTAGTCAAGACCCAAAATGTGCTGAAAAAGGTTTCTTCCACATGATTCCACCACCAGCCTCAGTCTGAAATGAGGATTAAAGGCAGGACGCGTCCATGCTTTCATTTTCTTCAAATCTTTGAACGCGAGATTTATCAGACAGTCAAGTCAAATCTGTTTTGTTCATGAGGCAGATTTCATATGACAACATGCCAGGAAAGACATAAAAATAGAAACAAGAACAACCAGATAAATTAAAAACAAATACAAAGAAATTTAAAACCAGCGCTCAAAAATAAGACACTGCAAAAACTGAAAAGTGAAAGACATAAAAAATTGTTCAACAAGAACAAAATTTCTAAAACTCATTACGCAAGACTAACAAAAGCTTAAGAAAATAAGAATGTTTTGAGAAAGCTGATCTGAGGTCTTGTGGGAGTGAATCCCTGAGGAGAGGATCATAATGACCAAAAGAACTGAGAACAATATCATGTTTATAAAGGCTGTCAGTGATATTCTATGAGCATCTCAGAAGGAACTAGGTTATTTAAAGCATTAAAAACAATCAGAAGTCATTTAAAACCTGTTCTCCGTTTAATTGGAAGTCAGTGAGCAGATTTTTAGGATGGGAGTGATGATGCTCAAATGGTTTTGGTTAGAAGTCGAGCAGCAACATTTGGATCAGCTGAAGTTCACTGATCTGACAGTCCAGCAAAAGTGGTGCTACAGTAGAAATAAGACATAAACATGTTTTTCTAAGATAGGAACGGATCTGACTTTGGATATTATTCTAAGAAGATAAGATTCAGACTTTGATATATCATAGATTTGTTTCCAAAAATTAAGGTCACAATTGCAAAAACACATCTATATTTTTTTAGCACACAAGGTTTAACCAACAAATGATTAAACAGAGAATAAATGATGTTGCTTATCAAATTATCAGGGCCTACTAGAAGAATTTCAGTTTTGTCCTTATTCATATAATATTATGGCGATCAAGATTCATTCTCAGTCATTTACTTGTGTAACCAGGGCTGTTTCTGCACTGTGGTTGGTTCGAAACCCACAGCAGCTGTGTTTCCATTGTGCAAACTGAAATTACGAAAATAAATTTGCTTAATGGAAATACAAGAATTTAAAAAAAAAACTCACGGTTTTTGATAATAAAAAAAAAAAACGTCTATGTGCTAGGATGAGGTGGTTTTTCAGCTCTATCACAATGAGTATTTCCATTGCAAAACTGCAATGGAAATACTTTTTTTCATGTCAGACGAGTCATGTGATCAAACAGTCAGATGTTACTACTGATGAAGACGACGAAGAAGACAACAACAAGAAGTGGCAGGAGGATGATGGTTTGTTTTTGTCTTGCACCACACCTTTAAAATAATTTATTTACCATATGTCCACCATATACTTAAATTTATCTGTACAAATGTGATATTTCACGCAGTAAGATAATGAGTCACACTGTCTGTGATAAAGAAAATGATCATCGTTTTAACTGAACAGATCGAGCAGTGCATCCGTTCAGTGCTCCATCTGCTTACCGCTTGTCTTTGTGCTTTGGATATATTTTTGAAATGGGTGCATCCTTCAATATGGGCAGCTGAGATTGATTTTCTTTTCTTTTCTTCTCACAAAGCCAGGCGGACAAAATAGAGAGGAAATGAGGAGGCTTGAAAAGAAAAGTCAGTAGAGCTTTTTGAGGTCATCCCAGACTACCTGAATCCCAGATTTCCTTCCTCATAGAAAGTTTTATAAATGTACAAAGCAATTGATGCAATAATGAGAAGGGTTAGTTATAGCCACAGAGTAAAAACACTTCTGTTTTTTTGTGTGTATATTTTTAGTTTGCTCTTCCTTTTCATATTGAGAATCTTTGGAGCATAAAGCATGACATTTTGAGAGAAGTTCTTGAAAACGAATCTCATAAACTGACATCTCTTCTAAGTCACCAAACATAGCTCAGTGTGATCATATGACATATAATTGTTATTTCTGACAATATAACAGAGCTGTTCCACCTGATACTAAACACCTCATTAGTATCAGAGCATGAATCTTCTTGAAGAAATAGATCTTATTAAAAGGTCATCGCTAATGGCCTCGTTTTGTAGACTAAAAGCATGACACGTCCACTGAGAAAAAGAAAAACTATCCCAAACATCAGTGTGTATCAGATTTATTATAACATAATGGACAGCTTGGAATAACTAACATGGATGACCTTTTACACATTATCTAAAAGGCAAATCAAATATTTGCACTTCCTTTTCACATTAAAAGGCTTGGCTAGCCACACTTCATTAGTGTCATGAATTAATACAAGAACTGTAGTCTGGCTCTGTTAAAAATATACCCACAACATTTGGGGACATAATCCCATTCTGACAGCAGCGGAAAAATTCTCCGAGCAGTTCGCAGCCATCGGGGTTTACGGAGACTTTTTGGAGAACCAGACTAATCCTGTAACTTCATTTGGAATGCGTCTGTTAAACGCTGAATGGCTGAAACCAGCAATCGATCTACAATAGCCTTTTCTGTGGATATCAGAGCAGCCCATTAAAGACGGCACGCAGACATCCACCCGGCAGCAGACAGCATGTCGATAGCTGTGGCAGAGTTGTGACCGACTGCCACTTTTAAGTCAATAATGCGTTAGATCTGCTGGCACTCGCTGTGATCAACTGTGCCACACTTCTCTCTTAATAAGCCTCTGTGTGTGTGTGTGTATGTGTGTGTGTATACACATATGCATGCATGTGTGTGTCCGAAGGTGGAAGGGTTGGCTGAGCAGAGTCTGACTATGACTGTGATGTCTGGCTTCATTTGTATGCGTGTGTGTTTGCAGCCTTCTGTTGATCCTGACAGGTCTGCTAATGAATTCCTGTCCATGTGTTTCTGCTTTTAGACGCTTATTAACATTTTCAATAAGCCCATATTCAGATATACTCCTTACCCAGCCTGAGGAGATACCAATTTGTAATTAGTATTTAATCAAAGGTTTCCAAATTGAAGTGATTCTGTTTTCAGTTTAGCTCATCACGACACCTATAACAATTGGATATTCCGTTTCGGGAATCGATGTTCCTGAATTGGAATATCATCATCTGCAGTGATGCAGGCAGTTCTGGTTTGATGTGGTGAAGAGGACGATTTATCAGTCAATCCTTGTTCATACCTTCATCTATCGTCGTGACCTTTTGATGGTGAACCAAAGAGCGAGGTCAAGGACACGAGTTGCAGAAATGAGTTTCCTCTGCAGAGGGTTTCTGGGATAAGTGGAAGATAATGGATGGATGGAGAGCACGTGTTTGCTGCACATCAATCTGGGAAGGGTTAAAAGGCCGTTTCTAAACTATTTGAAGTGCAAGAATCAACAGCGAGACAGATTATTCAAATGTGCTAATCGATCTTTCCAGGAGTCCACTTCCCAGCACACTCACCATGAGAACAGACTTCACATAACTGACTGACTCAATAGCAATGTAACCCCAAGATCAGTCACAACTCAACAGGCTGAATCAGAAAATAATCAAAGTGCTGCAATGGTCCAGTCAAAGTCCAGACCAGTACTTGTTCATTGCTATTGTATGATGCTGTGCATGAATACATAATTCCAAAACCTGACAAACTAAAGCAATAGCAGGAGAGAGAGTAAGCAAAAAGTGCTGCTGAAGGATGTGAGAGACTGACTGAAGTCAAACAGGAAACAATTATGTCAAATCACCGCTAAAAGTGGCTCAGTGAGCCGTGGGGTCATAGGGCGTACTTAATTTCTTCCCACAGCTGTATAAAACCAAGAACATGAAGCTGGACTGATTATCTCATATAACTCCTTTCTCAGAATGTTCTATAACTTTAGTGAAAATGGCCACGTTGTTAATGCTTAACATCTTTAGAAAAGAACCTAGAATAAAAAACAAATTAGGAATGTGAATCGAATCTAGTTTATAGTTTGAAAAACCCCTTTGATCGCAGCAGCATGAAAAGCCTGACATGCTTTGCTGCTTAATACAGATTACAGGTTAATCAGATTAATGTGGGTTTGTTCGTTAAGACGAGGTTACCTTGAGAAATCCTGCTGGGAAATGTTAGGACGGAAATGTTAATCATCCAAATGAAGCTGCTGTTTAAGAGACCATCGACAGAGAAGCAGTACAAATTGAACTGAATTATAAAAGCTATTATGATTCATGTTTGTTGATATATCTGCACCTTGGATGTGATGTTTGCTGTCAAATACATAAATGCATAAGTAGCAGTTTCTGAATGATAAAAAGCGGAACATTGCTCAGTAGGACTTTCTCTGCCTGGTGAGTTAAATACAAAGTAAACAAACTAAAACAAACAAACACATCTTGTCACTTATAATAGTTTGGGAAAACATTTTGAGATAAGTTTATCACATTTTTTCAGTATTTATAGAGACCAAAGTGTTTGTTCCTGGATAGAACTGAGCTTCATTCAGGCTGTCAGGCTCGTGGATTCACAGCCTGCTGTCTCTGTTTGGACAGAAAGCAAACTTCATTTATGAATTTCTTATTTGAATATTAAACCTAGCTGATTACATTCACACAAAGACAATTTGTCAAAGTTTCGTTATTGACAGTGATAAGGCAATAGATTCCGAGTTCATGTTTAAAGTTAATCTGTCATGTGAGCCATGGAAACACGTTTTCTACTACAGTGAAAAACTTACTTTGCTGTCTGCAAGAATGCCACTTAAAAAAAGAAGCAAAAAGTAGAAAATGTAAAATAATGTAACAAATATAGTAAATGACCTACAAGTACCAATAATAGGATACACATAATAAATATTTATATACATGTTATACATCAAAATAGTACAAATAAGAACATAAGCTATGCAAATGTAGCATAGAAACAAATTACTGGCAGCAGCTCAAATGAAAACATGTGCCAGTTCACATCATATTAGTTGTGACAGAGTCTGTTAGCAGTTGGTCCTCCATGTTTTAAATGCTCTCCTGCAGGGACAGTTCACAAATATTCATGACACAGAGCCCAGAGGACCAGAGCTGTCCACCATCATAATGCATTTTGCATATTGTTTCTGTCTTGCCTTTGGGAATGTAGTTATTCCCCAACATCCCTCAGTGGAAAATTACAATTCTTAGCAAGACCCTCCAAGACCCCCTGCTAATGACTTGATTTCCTGCAGGGACTTTACAGACTCTTTATTTATTCCTCTGCCCAATTAGCCACATTGACCTGAGGAATAAATACATTTTTTAACAACTCCATGACCTCTCTTACCCTGACCCTTAATTAGGAAGCAGCAAAGAAAAACCAGGCATCACAAAGTCACAAATCAAAAATATAAATACAGCAAATGTGATGCTGTATGGGGAAATGTGTTTTTGCAACAATGTGGAAATATCTTGACTCTATTTAATGTTTACTGGCACAGCTGTCGAAATGAAAACATTCCACATGTTCAAAATGTAAACTGTGAGTCACTGAGACTTAAACGGGTTTTAACTGAACGCTTCGTTCCATGCTTATGTCGTGTACAGAGCTAAAATACAGTAACTGTTAGATGGTCTACAGGAAATGTATTTATTGTTTGAAAAATCCAGATAAGCTCAAACTAACAAAATATACAAAATACAAATACACCAAGCACTTAATTAAAATTGATTAGAATCCTTCTAAAACACATAAATATGTACATATAAAACAGAAGGGAATTTCCATCAAAATAGATTTGCATTTTAGTAAAACTGATTCAGAAAACCTGAATACTTAATGTTAGATAATCCTGTTCTAATCCTGAAATTACACACACTGAGTTCATTTGTAGTACAAAAATTTGTCTTTTGTATTCCTTGTTCATGTGTGGGATTTTATATTTCTATCATGTTCAAGATAAATAAAAGTAAAAAATGAAATAAAATAAAAAAAAGCTTTTTCCATAGCTGCGTCCTATAAAATTTCACGTCAAAAGTTGAGCTATTTATCAAACTTTATGATAATTGGTTCTCTTTATAAACATTGATCTCTTTACTCTTAGTAGCTACAGTTATTGCTGGTCTTTCTATTTACATATCTGGATTAACTTAAACGTATAAAACATCTAGAATGAAATAGAGGAATGCCACAATTAGCTTAAAATCAATTTGGCAGTCATGCACCAAGCTGTCAAAGCCTCTGCACTCTAATCACAGCTTCAGTTCTCACAGCAAGTTGTGATCTACAACTGCAAGCGATAAGTTAGGCAGTAAATTTGATCCTATTAAACACTTTTTTTGGAGTAACATTCACATTTCTCTGACAGCTCACAAGAGAACATGTCTGATCTGACATTTCTGAAATGTGGCCTTTTCTCTTTTTTTGTTGCCAACCTGCTGATTTAACAGTGAAATACAATCCAGCTATTTAAATCCTGACACCGTTTTCACCCAGCAGGTTATCAGACGTTTTATTTCAAAGAGGAAGCTAAAGGGAAACTTGATTAACTTGACTATTAACATAAAAAACAGTATTCTTAATAAGTTGTTTATTTCAAAATTGACTATGCACATAACATAATATGCCAGAGTTAGCGAAAAGGGCCAGTTCTCATCTGCAGTCCCTCTAGGTACAATCAATATCACATTACAGTGCAATACAGGCAAACTAACAAGCTCCTCACAAAAAAGGAGGATAATAATAGTGAATAAAACATTGTTTCTAATCTCAGAACATTATATCAGGTTACAAATTTAAAAAGAACAAAAGTTCACCACATTATAAAAATTGCACATATATAAAAAACAGAACAAAAATGTGCGCTTTTAAAATAAGTCATAGTTTGTAGAAGGTTAAAAGGAGGAAATGGGTAAATTAAATAGATTTAGTACTTTGCATAATAATAGATAGTAATGATTGACGTTAATGTAAAATATGAGGGATCTGAGTCCCTATCAGAGAACAACTCCCAGGTTTTGGACATGACTGTCTGCTCCTCCCATTAGTCCCAAAACCAATTATACAATGTGTAAGTGTAAGATGTTTGTTCACAGAGCTTGTTTTTAAGTCTATACTTTTATTTTTAAATCCACATTAAATCATGTAATGTGGTTACACAACTTGTGTCTTATTAGGAAAAGATAGTAAAAACAATCACTGTCCAGTGATCAGGAGGTTTTGGTTGATGGCACAGACAAAAAAAACAAAACAAAAAACAACATTTTTTCTCAGTGAGTGAACTTGATGGAACAAGAGGAGGGAAAAATAAAGCAGCGAGTTCAAAGCGAAGCAGACAGCGACGGAGAGACGGAGGAATATTCCTTCAACTTTCCCTGTCGGTGCGTCGTTCCT
Source organism: Poecilia formosa (assembly GCF_000485575.1). NCBI lineage: Eukaryota > Metazoa > Chordata > Actinopteri > Cyprinodontiformes > Poeciliidae > Poecilia > Poecilia formosa. The sequence continues at coordinate 2,648,075 of NW_006799975.1, forward strand.
CTCAAGGAGGTTCGAGTCCTTGGCAGGGACTGCTGCTCCTCATCGGCAGTGACAGACCGCCATTAACTCCTCATCCACTCAGACGGCGTTCTCTTTGTTTTGCTTACAGCGCCGAGGCGCTGGCAGACAGAAGCAAACAGATTCACGTCCCTAGATGGAGGGGAAATCGCTTTTCTGGCTGACTGATGGAGGAAAGGCATTTTCTTTGCGTCGGCAACAGACGGGACGTTCCGCCCAAATATCAAACATCCATCACCATCTCCACAACGGGGGAGAAGCGGAATTAATGGTGACCTTATGAAGGAATGAGAACTCCACACACGGTGATGATGGTGTGTGTGTGTGAGAGTGTGTGCGTGTGTGTGTGTTTAGACTGGAGACACATTGAAGAGTAATGAGCCTCTCTGAATGATCCCAGTGGTTCTGAGAGATACAATAACATCCAGTCTTTCAAGCAGGAAATCTTGATGTGACATTTTAGCAGAAAGAAATCTCATTTACTTGTTAAAAATAGGGAGGTTTTTCTTTTCCTACGCTTGGATTCAAGAGCTTCGGCGACAAAAGCTTAAAATCCTCCTAAATGTTGTGGGGATTGCAGAAACACACGTTTCCGGCTTTGATATCTTGAAAACATTTTCCATAAGTTTCTATTCAGTGCCACGTTCCACCCACAGATGTGACTGCGGAGCCAATAGGATGGGAGACACCTCATCCAAAACTTGATCTAGCTTATTCAGATGTGTTCCTTTGAACACGGCGTCTGAATAGTGTCAGATCTTCCTGAGGTGTGTTTGCCAAACTGCAGCTGAATAGTTAGTCTGGCACTGCTGTTAAAATAGGCAGTGCCAGACAAAGGGATTCAAAGATGCTTGGATGAGTTTTATTTATATATTTTTCTTTGTTGCTTGTTTCTCTTCCATGACATTGAAATTGGTGTAAAGAACCATGAAGGTTTGGGTTTTGAATTTGGTTGTAACATTGATGCCGTGGTTTTCAGTTTTCTGGTCTTTAGGGTCTTTTTTATGTATGGTATAAAACGCTGTAAAGAAGTAATTCACAAGTGTTTTATGGCAAGTATGGCAGGCTCAATAAATAATAATAATAAAAATGTTAGCACAACCATACATTTGAAAACAGAAATACTACAGGACTTTGACTTTCTAGTTGGCTTATTTTTACAGATTAACCTATTTGTGGATTTTTTTTCTGTGGAACTTAACTCGAAATGTAAAAACCCAAATGGGATTTTTCTGTAGAATATCTAAATATAATAGTGTTCGCAAAGAATATGTAGTGGGAAGCTGAACTACAGGCACAATGCTACCTGACAGGCCATTGGTTGGTGTTTGCAAAGCAGCCAACCCTTTTAGTTTCCGTGGCACTTCATGACTGCACCCAATAAGGAAATAAGATGTTAGCTTCTGTGGCAGTGCCAAAACATTTTATAGTGTATTAAGGCATATTAATACACACTATTACTATTTATATTTGGTGTTTGAACTATTAAAATAGGCAGTTATGTGAGTGATCTTTGTGGATTTTAGCTACTCAGGTGGCAGTAGTTCCTCACCACCCCAATACCGTACCGCTGTATGACTACAGCATGGTTAAGCTTCAGAAATATATATATATATATATATATATATTTTTTTTTTTTCATTTATTATTCATAGTCATAGAACAGTACACACTCTGCCTTTTAACATGTTTCTTTATTGTTTGAATACATAAAATGCAACAGAACTGTTTTTTGCATACTGTTAGCATCAGTCACTAGCATGACTCAGCAACCAACTTATCCCACTGATCTTCCAACTTACAGCTGGAACATGGTTAAGTTGTGTTTAGCACGCAAACATCAGTGGGCCTGATCAGCGTCTGTGGCACTACAATGATGTTTGCTTTATATTTACCATCTAAATGTTGTGATCTTTAAAACTTAGTTTTGAATTTAGATTTACTTTTTGAATCTTCCTTGTGTTTCTGTGTTATAGATTTTTACATCAGTGTAGATTTATGCTCCGTTCAGCCGTCTCTTTGTTTCCTTACAGTGGTTTCTCTCTCCAGTCATCTCTCTCATTAGATCTGCCGCTGGCTCTTGTTCCCTGAGCCCCTCTGACCTGTTACACATTCAGTAATTACCCACACCTGTTCCTTGTCCCACTTTTTACTTCTCCTTGTGTTTGCTGTTAGTCATTTTAAGATAAACCTGTCACTCTCCTCCTGTTCGGCTCCCTGTTATCCCATTATGCTGCCTTTCTTTCACTAAAACACACACATTTCTAGAACTCTCCTGGTGTCCTGTCTGCCAACTCTACAAAACATGATGGTAAATTGTTGATGCCAAGACTTGTTCTGACTACCCCCAGTACCTCAGTTTGACCCAACAAACTAATACCAGAATGATTGCGGTGAGAATGGAACAAAGCTGCAGCCTGCATCCATTTCCTGGCAAGAATGTTCAGTAAATAAGTGGAACATCCAAATAAGCATGAGACTTCCACAGTTTTAAAAGAGAGTAGTAGAGTTTAACAGGCAAAACGACAAAAAGATTGAGCTGAAAATCCCGCAACACTCTGGAAGTTCTTTAATTATTTGCCAACGAGACGTCAGAGAAACCACAATGAAGCCTGAAAGGATTAGAAAAAGCCAAGACACGACTTATATCCTGTTAGTCATGATAAATAGTCTGACGTAAAACAGCACCAAACAGTGAGACCTTGAGTTGAGAGAGAAGAGATGTATAAAGAGAGTGACAAACTTGCTGTTTTACAAACATTTGAAAGGAAATCATAGTAGCATGAAGTTGTCCAATCAGACCTGTCTCTAGTTTGTGATCGTTACTTCCTTCATTTATGTGCTTTACTGAAATGTCAGCTATCAGTCTTTATTTATTCTGCTGGGTTCTAACCTTGGCAGGAAGAAGACAGCAATACTTAGAAAATTAAATTCAGATTTAATTCAGCACTGATCTGACATTTTCTAAGATCTAAGATCCACTGGGAGAATTTTAATTGTGACTATTTTTTTAAAAGGTAGGTTTCTGTCTTAGTTTAAGTAAGACATCCTTACTCATATTGTATGAGGATGAAATGACTGGGCTAAGACAGATCAGCGTAACAACATTCCTCCTTTTATCAAACCTGAAATTAAGTTAGATCTTCTCTCAGCAGTGCTGTTGACCCATTCCAGAAGTTGACATTTTCCTCCTCTGGGAGTCAGTCACTGTCCAATCAGAACGCAGGTGAAAGCGGTCCTCTGTGACCTTTCTGTTGACAGAAGTGAAAGGAACAAACGTAAAGACTTTTAGAGGTCGCTTCCAGTTCAACTCACTTCCTTCTCTGTTTTGTAACTAATGGAAACTGATACACCCAGTTTCACTCTGGGTGCACAAATCACATACCTTTAATGGAGGTCAAAACTTATGTGTAAGACTGAAGAGTTTAACAAGTATTGGAGTTCTGCAGGGACACTTGCATGAATGTGTGATTATCAAAATAAAGAAAAAAGACGTGGAGATCTATTACTGCTACTGTCTTTCTGAAAGGTGCATAATCAATTGTACATTTGCACTGAAAGGTGGATAACTAACTTGCTTTGTTATTTCATTTCTTCCTCTAGGTTTCATTCTATGTTGATTACTTTACTGTTAGGGAATAAAGTTTAAAAAAAGTTAAAGTTTTGTCCTGAAAGATTCAACATTTACAGTTTGGCCTGTCATAATAACACATTTTACTGGGTGATAAATTGTCCCGGAAGTTATTGCTATAAACAGTGATAATGTTGTTGTTTTGAGATCATTGTCAAGTCATGTAGTCATAATGGTATAATAATGTAAGAACACATTTTCAAAGATCAATAAACTTTAAATTCTAATGAATATTTAACACTAGAGCTGGAAGACATTTTAAATATTCAAAATAAGTAAACAAAACAGCAGAAACCACAAATAAAATTAATTATGAAGTCTCTCTAAACAAAATTATTATTCATTAAAAAAATGGTCTGGTTGAGACCAGACTGAAGATTTTTATCATCACGTTTTTGGTCAAAAGTGAGAAAAGAGGAAAAAAAAAAACAATAAAATCATTTAGCTTGTTTTAATTTATCATACAGTTCATTTATTAATTGCTTATTGACAATGAAAATTTACAGTAGACCTTGATACATCTGCAGACCTTTGACCCATAGTAAGTTATTAAAGTGACCTGTAATGAGAAGCCATCCATCTGTATTCTCTTCTTCCTCCCATTCCCAGCCCTGTTGCCTCCACCAGGATAATGATGCATCTTCCAGCTGGTTCCTCTTTCATCCTGAGCTGTGAATCTCCCACATCCACTTTAGCAAATTCTCTCAACAAGAGCGAGAGAGAGAGAGAGAGAGAGAGAGAGAGAGAGGGAGCCATTACCTGAAGTGAGAATGAATTCTCATCTTTAATCTACTTCGGCTAAATTACTTTCTATCTTTGTTTATCACTTGGTTTTGCTCTATCTGTCCGTCTCATTTATTTTACTTGGACAAAAGTTAAAATTCATCCTTTGCAGAAAACATCCTCCACCTGTTGTGCAGTTGGGTTTTCATTTTTACATCTGCAAAGATGTCTCCAGAAATCATTTCTCTGGTTTTTACCCATCACACCGTCACATTTTTGTTCACTCTTTTTTATTGGCTATTAGCATTTATTCCATCAGCAAACACATACCCAGAGTGTTGGTTCAGTCATGCATGTTTAAGAAATCCTTGAATTCACCTGGGGGCAACATAGTTACTTGATTGTGGTATAAAATGGAACTATGTGCTTGGAAAACACATGGTACCCCCTTTAAAAAAAATGCAGCACAAAAATATATTTTCATTGCCTGATTTTGAGGCCCCTTCCCCTTATTCACTAGTCAACCCAGGATCCACCTGGTACGTTTCACCCACCTAACCTTCAGAGGCCAGTGTTGTTTTTCTTTCACTGTGAATATTTTTCCAAATGGTAAATAGCAGTTAGATTGTTTGGGAAAGATTAAAGTTGCCAGATTGACAAAATGATGTATTTATATTTGCAAGCACACATGAAAATATGTTGTGATTCTTTAAAAATTAGTAGAAAATGTGCTTGAGCAGACACCAGAACAGGAGCTGAGTTTTGAAAGGCCATCTGATCAGGCACAAAATACACCTTAGGTTTTAAAGGTCACCTTCTCCTTCCTATCTTCTCAGTTAAATGTGAGAAAATGAGTGATTTATGCAGGTTGAAGAACTCAGACTTAAGACTTAATTTCATTAGAGTTTCAGCTCCAGCATTTGCATATCACAGCCCACTTTAATCAAGTTTCCAGCAGCTGAATAAAGGACAAGAGAAGAAGAAAAAATATCTTAAAACAGAGAGGGAGAGAAGTGTCAGGAAAATCCTGCAGCTGTGCCTGTTTGTGGCAATTGATTCTCTAAGGTGGGCAGGCAGGTGACCTTTGACCTCACTCCCTGATGGTAAGTCAAATTAGGACTAGTTGGGTAATTCAGAACATAGAAATCCATAACTATTCTTGTTACGCAACTTTTATTCAGTTTGAAAAAATCAAAGACTCCCCGAACATTGAATTGCTGTTCTTATTAGATCAAGTGAAACATTGATCCTTTACACTCTAATAAGATGAAGGAGCAAACCCATAATACTGCAACTGCTTGTGGTTGTTCACAATGTTACTGCCTGTAGCAACAGATTAACATGGACCAAGCAGTTTAAAGTTGCAGTATGGGACTAAATATATATATATATATATA
>NW_006799975.1:2653933-2710161 GCF_000485575.1 Poecilia formosa
TATATATATATATATAATTAAACATATTTGTTATAACTGTCACCGTGTCCTCACAGAATGAGACAGAAAATCTTGGAAAAAAAAATCCTGGTTCTCTGCCTTCTCCCAGTGCTAACTAGAATCAACCAATCAGAGCCAGGAGGCGGGGCTTAGTGCTGTCAACTATGTCTTTCTCTCTGCTACAGCTAGCAGAACATGTTGAGAATGCTAAGGCTAGTTAGGATAGCCAACGATAACGGCATATAAATGGTTTTCCTGTAACTTTGAGTTGTTTCTCAGCACATGTAGCAGCAAGTACATGAGATTGATTGGCAGCACTAAGACCCTCCTCCTCTCTCTGATTGGCTGTTTTTGCTCGGGAGCAGTGCATTTCTTCAAACGCCAATTGTGTCTCAGAGAGGAGCTGGAGGAGGTCAATCTTTTCACACATTATCTGTCTCATACGCTATCAGGAATTGGTGACACTTAAAAGTTAAACGCTGCAGCTTTAACTTTGCCTTTGAATGCAAATTGCCTCTGCTGACTTCTGAATTTAGATCAAATAGAAGACACGTTGTGGATGCAGAGAGCCATGATGAGGCTTGGTTTCCTTCTTTAATCAGTTTCATTTGGAGGGCCGTCCCCCTGCAGCGGGGCCGGGGGACAGGATTTTAACACCAGGTGGATCTCAGAGCCAATTAACAACAGGCAAGTTATTTTACCTCAATTATGACAAATTTGCCTATTATAACTATGCCCCAGAACTATAGAGGATGATTGTGGCGCTGAGTGTTTTAGTGAGCTGATGATTCAGGGAGATCGATGGAGGAAGAGAGGGGTGATCAGCCAAGAAGAGTGGGACTTCTCAGTAGCAGAAATAGACTCATTGTGTGATTATGCTCCCATCATGTCTCCCAGTGTGTTTACACAACCCCTGCATCTTCCAGGAAATCAGTTTCATCCTCCTGACATAGAGAGTGTGTTGGATGTGATGACACATCCTGCTAACAGCCGGCGTCTGGTTGTGATCCAGAAATTATTTATCTTTTTCCCCCTGTTTCATTCGAATGAAGTCAAAACATTTCTAAACATTGACGCGCATCACTTCACAGTTGGTGTTCTTCCACCCAAAGAGCAGGTGACTGCTGCTGCAGCCATCCACCTTCAGCTGTTCCACACATTGCTGCTGTTTCCGTTTCTTTTCTGTCCAGGTTTTTCAAAACTAAGGACCTTGTTGTATTTTCTGACGTCATCCTGCTGGACTCAGCTGGACCCGGAGCGCTCAGAAAAAAAAAAATAATAATAATATTCTCTGACTTCTCCAAATTAAACTCTGCACCAGTGTCCTTGGCACATCCTTGAGAAAATTGATTCCACGCAGAAGAGATGACGCACATTTACACACACACACTTGCTCCACGCTCCATAAATCCCCTTAACATGCATTTGCACGCAAAAATACAACCACAAAAAACACATCTTACTGACACACACACACACACATTTTTACTCACTTTGATGTTGGGTAAAATATGTGTTATTGTGCCTGTCTTCTTTACTCAAACCCTGCAGCCCTGATCTCAGGGCAGTAATCCATCCAGTCTGAGTCTGTCTGTTATTTGTGCTTGCAGCAAAGTCTGAGCTCCTCGTTTCCCTCCAGCATTTTCATGTTTTGTCACAGTAGAGCTGAACACTTCGCTGTATTTTATAGAGGATTTTATGTTGTAGTTCAACTGAAAATTATTCCCATTCTTTGTAAAATCCCATAAGGTGAGTCAACTTGAAAACTGACCACCATCTGTGGTCAGTTTTCAAGTTGTGCCAGAGTTTCTCAGTTGGATTTAAGTCTGGACTTTGACTGGGTCGTTTTACCAGATGTGTGTGTTTTAACCTAAACCAATGCGTTGTTGGTATGTTTTAGTGTTGCCGTCCTTCCTCCACCGTCTCAGTTTTTCTGCAGGTTTTACTTCCACCCATTATCTTCTCATCAAATCAGAACCACTCCTGTTTCTGAGCTGAAGCGACACTAACCCACCATGTGATGCTTCCACTGGCATGGTTAGGTGGATGTCCTGTAGATGTGCCATACATTTTATATTTTTGCATGATTGATTGAACGTTACAGTCTTGTTTTTAAGACCTAACCCTGTATTAAACTCCTCCATAACTTCCCTCTGGATCTTCCTGCTGTGATCCTTCGTCTTGGTAAAGTCATAAACCTGTGAGGCCTTCACTGAATGCTGAAATTAAATGACACACAGTTATTAATTTCTTAAGGTTGCATTTAGTTTAAGTTCTTTCAGAGTGAAAAGGTTCTGTTAAAAACAAACAGACTTGTGGAACTGAAGCGTTTTGCTCTCTGTACTCCTTATTTAACATCCATACAAACCACAATACTTCTTGTTGGATGTTGACTAAAAATACATTGACCTTCCTTTCAGGGAATCTAAACTGACTTGTTTTTTATTTTATTAAAATCTGGGAGAGATTGCCAATAATATCCATTATTTTATTTTATTTTTTTTAACGGCTTTGAGTCAGATCCAAAACCATCTGCATCTAAGGACGAGTAACTTAAGCAGAAGGATTGGATGTTTTAAAATGAAGATGCATTAATGTCACAATTTGTCCACAATCTCTGCAGTTCATCAATATTTAAATGGCTGCTGGGAGGTTCTGGAACAAGGCCAAACACAGTTTTACAGACTAGCATTTAAACACAACGTGGTTACTTCACGGTTTGATTACAATAATAGTTGTTTCAATTATAATCCAAGGAAAAATATGCTTTTATTGCCCTGGTTTTATTTAAGTAGTTGGCTAAAGAAAAAAAAAACTGAATATCTTGAAACTGCGATTTTTAAGGAGTGTTAAATCATCTTTTAGTTTGAAATGCATATAAGAGTATTTTTCTACACAGTGAAATAGAAAATGATTCATGCAAATTAAGCTGGTTGTGCTTGCAGTTATGTTATTTTCTCTCCTCCACTACGGCTGAATTATATGGATAAATATTGCTCATATGTCTAATTTATGCAAATTGTTGTCAAGGGAGAAACTCTGAACTTCCCAGTTAACAGCTAATGACAGCTCTGCATTGTTTTTAGAATTTCTGATTGTCAAACTGAAGGTACTTCAGTTTGACAATAAGCCCAGTGAAGCTGCTGAACTCTTTTGTATTCCAGTAATCTTATTGTAACCCAATCCTCGCAAAACCCAGCCAGTATTTAAAAGATCAAATTTATGCCTTTCACATTTTTAAATGGATATAGACAAACATAATTATATGAAATGAATATAATTGTCTGATATATCCAAAATAAGTAGCCACTGGATTATCAGGAAGAAAACTTATAATGCTGTTGTCTAATTGTCTGATTAATAAAGCCGGGTATAGATGAAGATTAGTGGCGAAAAAAAAGCAAAACCTGGGGCAGCAAATGAGCTTCATATGAGCTGTAATAGTTTAAAAGTTATAGTTTGGTGTATTTAAAAACGTCAACCATGGGTTTTATTTAAATTTTTCTGCTCCTGGTCTGGAATCTATCTAGTTTTCTCTGCATTACCTGCGTTCTGTGTTGGTATGAGATTCACGTGTGATAATTAGCGACGCCGTGATCTCTGTGACGACTATTTCTGGAGATGAAACACGGTGGGAAGATATCAAAAAAAAAAAAGTGCCAGGGAGAGAAATAGACGAGGCCGTTGAAAGGATCCAATCTTCCCACTCTGTTTAAAGTGAAGGCATGGCAGCAGATGGTAATGTGCAACAACACGGAACGCCTGCTTAGTAACAGAGTTTAAATCACCAATACAGAGCAGACTGGAGATGACGCCTGTGCTGCCAGCTTTAATAAGTTCCCCATTAGACACACTGTCTGCTGCGTTTGTGTAAAGTACTTTCACACACACACACACACACACACACACACACACACACACGCGCGCGCGCGTGCGCGCGCGTGCGCATACACACAGTAGGACAGAAAAAATACTGCTTAGTTTATTCCCCATCCACCTTCTGTTAATAATTATGCTTTTCTTCCCACATTTTTAGGATTGTTTTTGTGCTGCTTCTGCTTGTCTTTGTTCACACCTAATGAAAAATAAACCACATAAACTTACGTTGAACTTCTATAGGACGCCTCTGTTTCAGCAACAGGCACTTCATCAGAACGTTCTTCTGCGCTTTGATAATTACCCATCAATATCAAGCGCACCTCTGAAACCTTTGATGAACACACGTGAGGGATTACAGATTAAAGGAGCTTAACTGATGTTGCTCTCTCTTTTCTTTCCATGCGTGATGAACTTTAATTTAAGGGTGGATGATTGTGATCATACCAGGGGAAGATGAATATTCTGCCCGTCGTGTCGTGGCTTTAGCTGGAGTCTGTGGTGAAATGAGTTTAGGAAGACCTGCCTTTCTTTTACACATCAAATACCTGAGTGATTTTTAATACTAAAAGCAACCACATTGCCTTCAGTCTCTGTAAAAGTGTGCTTCATCACACCTCCACATTTTTACAAATAAGATGATAAAATACATTTTCATTGTGCCAGTGCTGGCAATTGGACATTTAAATCATCCGATTGTTTGAAAAAACAGAGAGAGGAGCAGGAGGGGAGGGGGATGTTGAATGTTGTTCACCCAGGCCACCAACAGCCTAGGACCGCCCCTGCACATACACACTTAGAAATTGTAAGAATATTTGGACCTAAGTGACAACACACAAAAATCTGTCATTTCTACCTCATTTTTCTTCTATGTGAGACTGAAAATGGACACACATTGTTTCTCTGCCCTGATTTGGTGAAATGTCGCCGGTCGTCACTGTGAACTCGTTTACAATCAATAACTGAGTTTCCGAGGCGGTCCGGCTCTGCAGCAGTGCGATGGATTTTCTCCCAGGAGGGAAATCTTTAAAGGTTTAGAAGTAAACAAACGGAGGCAGATTTAATTGGACTCTAAGGGAAAATCCCAATTGAGGCGAGCTCACCGGAAACGTGTGGAAAACATTCTTGGAACGCCATCATTTTCTCATTAGGACTGAAGAAGAGCTCAGGATGACCTTCGAAGTAAAATGAAAGACAGAAAATTGCTGTTGTGCTTTGTTTTTCTGTGATTATTTAAACCTAACTGTAATATTATGTTGTGTTCTTTCAAGCCTGACGTCTTTTTTTTCTTTCATGAAGATTTGTGTTTGCAAATTGAGACTGCAAGAAACTGTTTTACATGAGGGGAAAAAAATTAACAGGTTTCAATGAACTTATTAAAGATGAGAGAACAGCAGATAAATACGGATGTTTGTTCCAGAATCTGCAGCATTAATCAGAAGATTTTTCTTGTAGCGTCAGTAGATTATATTTTAAAATCACATGCTCTGCAAAGTAGAAGTAGGTCTCAATGGGAAGTCAGTGAAGCTAACCCAGGTTAAATTATGAAATGCCAAAAGAAAAAAAATATTGACTCTTTTTAGTGCTGCAAGCTACTTGTAGAAATTGCCTCTTTATCCTTTAAACTGAAATCAATGCCAGTTAGTCAGCGCTTTGTTGAATATTGAGAGCAGCTGCTGTAGGAACTCCTGGTAGGGCTGCAATGAACCAGAACCAGAACTTCATTCTCTTTAAGATGAAAGAGAATGAAGTATAGGAAATAAGCAAATATTTCCCATCCAGCTTAAAACTGGAAATAAATGATTATTTTTTTTAGATCTGATATTTAGATCTAAAAATTACAATCTTTAGACAAAAGAGTAACTTAAACTATTCAACTATTCAGTCATGTGTTCTTCTTGCAGCTGCTATTCAGAGCTTACTATATAAACAGACAAAATCATATCCTATAGATACATATAATCAAGGTAGAAATCAACTGTCCCTGTGTTTGTTGTTAACTAGACTCCTATTTTAAGGTTTGTGTCATACATACAGAGGACTGCATGCATTTCTTGAAAATTTTGCAATAATAAAGTTTGTGAAGAAGTACCAGAGTGGTCAGAATTCAATATTGAGGATCATTGATTATTTTGAATTTTGTGAAAAAGTTGCCCATATATTCTGCTTTCTGGGTTTTATTAAAATGATTTGTGAGTTTCATCAAAGTTTTCTGTCAATAACTCAACACAAATAGACCTGTAATGATTCTGAGCCAAACTCTGGCCAACCCAGCTCCAAATCTGTCCCAGTCTGAATGTCAGATGATCAAATTGATTTATGTTGCTTTTCTGATTAAATCAAACCAAAGAAACAGAAGCAGAGTTTACTTTTCTTTTTCCTTTTTTTGTGAAATCCTGCAATGTAGTCCTAAAGTTCACTGCCCATATTGTCTTTTTTTTACAGCTAAAAAATAACAGTTTTTTATCACATCTTTAATTCTGACGTAAAGTGGAATAACTTAAACAGTGGTAGCAGATTAATAGTTTTGCTGACGCAAAGTAAAAAGATAAAGCTCCAAAATAGCTTTTACGGACTCTAATGTAATGTTGCAGCAAAAAAAAAAAATAATAATAATAATAAATCCTGGCAAATTCCCTCAAGAGGAATTTAATCAACATGTCACTTCTGAGCGGTTGCTGGTGTGGCTGTCAGTATGTTGAAGATGCTGTCAGTCAGTCATCGCTAAACACTTTTACATGTGTGACTGTAAAAGAAGGGAGCTGCTTCCTGCTCTGGACATTAATGAAACAGGGAAATGTAACAGGAGTTTTCTTTTAATTTGTTATTTCGTTTCGACCAAACATCTGAAGAACTGTTGCAACACCACATTTACACATCAAGTTACCTTCAACTGGAGAAACACCAGGGGGTTCATGTGGACATTTTCTTTTTGTTTCTTTTTTTTATCGTCAGAACAAGTGCAGCTGAATGGTGGATAACAGTGTGACGCTGTGACACTGACGCCCTCACGACCACTAAGACTGTAGACAACACAAACAGGAGTATCAGTTTTGGTGTGATCTGATTGGCCTACTTTGATGAAGAGGCCTTCAGGGGAAACTTTGAATCACTTCAACTGAGGCCCGGTGAAGATATGATCACTTGCAGTTTTTTTTTTTTTTTTTTTTTTTTTTTACCAGTAGAATGATAGCAAACCACAGTGAGGTTTTAGGAAAGAAAAAAGTTCTCAGAGTGAAAGGTTAACAGCAGATCAGGCAGGAAGTTCTATTTTAAATTGTTTATCAATTTAAAACAACTTCAACAGAAAATTTCTATATAAACGGCTACAGCTGTGTATTATTTGCCTGCCCCTCCTTATACTTGATCTTTCTTGATCTTGTTTTATTTTCAGCTGGGAACTCTGAAAAGAGAACAAACCTAAAACATCACCAGCTGAGCTTCCTTTACAAATGTGCGCAAACCTTTGTCTATGTTCTGCTAATACAGAACCAGACAAATTTCACAATTGCTGAGTTTCAATTAAACTAGAAATGTTATTAAAATCACTCGTGAATAACTTTGCTCACATCTTTGTATTAGGTCACCTCAGGTCCATTAGTTAGGAAGTGAAGCAGGTCTGTGTCCAAGTCAAAAGCAGAGTTTGGAATGTTTGGAGGAGAAGTGTCGGTTCTAAACCCGGGGAAGACATTGTTGCTTCATAAAGGGCACAGAACAAAAGAATAAACCAAATAAAACAAAAATGGGGCCGTAATATAAGCCTAATCAAGTGAGAGTCAGAGAGCTATTTGCAGTTGAAAACTGTGACCTTATTCTAATGCAGCTGAAGCTGAAGCTGCAACACCTTCATTTTTAATTCACTGTTAAAGTAAAACTGTGAAAGTAGAAAATGAAATTCATTCAAGGGACCAGTTAGTCACCGTTTCCCTGTCAGTGCATGTGGTCATAAGAAATTGGTTTACTGTCTTTTGTTCTCATTTGGCCCCTGTCTGGAACCGCCTATGTCACCCATATTTTGCTATGGCTCAATATAGCCATAGCAAAATATGAGCAAATGTCTGAGGAAGACCTGGTTCCTCAGATAACAGACAGATCTTGAGAATGCATCAGTGTTGTCAGGAACGGAGTTACAGATAAGGAGGCCAGTGGGAGGCTGTGTGCAGTGTGTGCTGCAGTGTGTGCTGCTTTCACGCACATAAACTAAATCACTGCAGTTTGTTTTCTTTGGAACAATCTCGCACAGATCAAGTGCACTGGTTTGTAAAAATTTGCTTTATTTGTCATATAATCATATATTTTTTAAGCCTGTGTTTAAGAGTCTTCATTGCCATATCCCACTTTTATGCACGTCACATCTGTGCTGCAAAATGCCAAGTTGTGATCATGCTGTGTTTGAATATTTAACATGGAGAAAATATTACAGCTTCTCTCTCTAAGTACCAAAGCGAAAACCATAATACTCATTTCCAGCTCTGCTTTCAGAGACAGACTGAATGCAGAAAAACAAAAAGCGACGAAACAGTGTTGATTTTCAAAGACATGAACATTTTGAGGGTCAAGTTATTTTTGAAATAATAAAACGTGACTTCCTGTCAGCCTTCAGTGGCTCTGAGGATTTCCTTTTTTCCACAGACTCACTGTGACGTGAAATCTTTCCACCACAATAGTTACTGATCACTTCTTCACAGAACCCCACTTAAAACAAAACCGAGTTGCTCCTTTAGAAAGTGCACGTGATCTTTATATTGTCTCACCGGAACTGACACACACACACACACACACACACACACACACATTGACACGTTATTGCACTGAGCTACAGAGAGGCAACTCCTCCTCCAGCGGGTGTCAGCACCCCGGACAGCTCCGAGCCGAGCTTCACTGTAACGACTCATTCAGACTCTGTTCACTCGGAGAACTCCGGCTCATGTTCGACAAGCTGGCCATGAGAGACTTCACCTTGTGCGCGTAGTAGTTCCTCAGGTTGACGGAGGGGACCTCCTTGATGCCCTCGTCGAAGTCGCAGCTTCTCATTGCGATCTCCAGCTGCTTCTGTCTCTTGTAGAAAAGGGAGAACTTGTTGAAGATGAGCGTGATCGGAAGCACAACGACCAGGATGCCGGCCAGGATGCAGGCCGAGGCGGTCAGTTTGCCCGGTATGGAGACGGGCACCACGTCTCCGTAGCCCACGGTGGTCATGCTGACGGTGGCCCACCACCAGCAGGCGGGGATGGTGGACAGGTCCTCGCTGTCCTCTTTCTCCACCGTGTAGGCCATGACGGAGAAGAACGACACGCCGACGGCCAGGTAGAGGAGCAGCAGGCCGACCTCCTTGTAGCTGTTCCTGAGGGTGGCCCCCAGGGACCGCAGGCCGGTGGAGTGGCGGGCCAGCTTCAGGATGCGGAAAATTCGCATGAGTCGCAGGACCTGCGCCACGCGGCCCAGGTTGGCGAGCGCCGGGCTGCTCTCCACCACCAGGTTGATGAGGAGCGTCAGGTAAAACGGCAGTATGGAGACCAGGTCTATGACGTTCAGCGGGTGGTCGAAGAAGTGCAGCAGGTCGGGGGCCACCGCGAACCGGGTCACAAGCTCCAGCGTGAACCATCCGATGCCGAAGTGCTCCACCGTCTCAAAGCGCGGGTCTTCCGTGGGCTCCCCCCTGCTGTCCAGCACGCTGAACTCGCTCATGCTGTTCATGCACATCGTGGCAATCGAGCCCAGCACCACCAGGATGGACAGGATGCTGATGATGCGGCTGGCCACGGAGTACCCGGGGTTGTCCAGCATCAACCAGACGCGCCTGCGCGCGCTCCCGAGCAGCTGCTTGTCGAACTTGGTGGCGTCGTTGTAGAACTCCAGCAGCTCGTCGAATGACGACGTGGTGCTTCCCTCGTCGCTCCTGTCGTCCCAGTCGTCCCTGTCCTGGTCCATCTTCCTGCAGTGGTAGGCGCTGCTGCAGCAGGAGTCGATGAAGAACTCGTTGATGCCCCAGTACTCGATCTCCTGGCTGAAGGAGAAGATGCACAGCTCGGCCATGACGTGCAGTCGCCCCGTGTTGTAGAAGTTGAGCACGTACGGGAAGAGAGCGGGGTTCCTATCGAAGTAAAACTCTTTCTCCGCGTCGTCGTAGTCGTCGCACAGCTCCAGGATGGACTCCTTGGACTGGCACTGGAGGAGGCGAGCCAGCCTGGTCTCGGGGAAGCGGGAGAGCGTGTCCGACTGGAGACGCTTCTTGAAGCCGCCCACGTTGATGCGGATGCCCGCGTTGTCGTCCATGGGAGCCCCGGCGGTCGTGTCCCTAAGGACCTGACCTGTCATGCCTTTAAAGAGGGAAAGACACACACACTCACGCGCGCGTGCACACACACACACACACACACGCGCACACACACACACACACACGCACACACACACACACACAGATGCGGGGCGCACAAAATGAAAGGATGAAAGGAAGAGACAAAAGAGAGACAGTGGCAGACCAAACACATTGACGAAGAAGACACATTGGCAGACAAGAAGAAAGCATAAGTTAGTTCAACTGCCCGCAATGACAAGGCTTTGATGCTTTAATTAGCTGTTTCCATACTTAGATACCTAAACTAACGCATTGCTTTCCAAGCCTCTATTCCAAAAGACACAGAAGAGCTGCTTGTTTCTGTAGCTTGTTCAAACAAAGAGAACTTACTTCAAACGGTCGATCAATTCACCGATTTCTCTGAAACACTCTTCATGTTTAGCGGCGGCTCATCGCAGTCAGAGGGCAACCTCTGGACCTTTGTCCTCCGAGCTCCGAACTGATTCCAGTTTCTACCGAACAGAAAGAGGGCGACACCGTTCCAGAGGATCCGCTGTTAAAGAGAGTGTTGCCTCCAGACAGAGAACACTATCTACTCCTTTAAGTGTCTGAATGCACCCGGAGGCTTGCTGCTGCTGCTGCTGTTGCAGCCGTCGGTTCTCACATCCTTCATTCATAGGATGGGGGGGTGGGATTTGGGAGGGGCTTGCAGCGCCTCCAGCTACAGGTAGGCTGTAGATTTATTTCTGTGAATTCTGGGAGCCAAAAAAGAAAAAAGAAAGAGAAAAAGAAGAACAGGACTGATACGCCCTGACAGCCGCTTCTGTTTGAGCAGTGGGGAATTCCTCTCTGTGTTCCTCTCTGGGTCTTCTTTCTATCTGTTGCTGCGCAGCAACACGTAGCCTCCTCTCTCTCCTTTTTTTCTTTCTCTCTCTGTCTCTTCCTCTCCTCTGCACCGCCCTCCCGATGTGATCTCAGCGTCATGGTGCTGAAGGGGCGAGGCGCGCAGCTCAGCCACGGTGCGCAGGGAATCACCAACTAACCCGCCGCGCGAAGCAGGCAGAGCGCCTGCCAGAGGTCATCAACCGAAAATAAAAGAGGTGGTTTTTAAAGTGTCCCCTCAAAATCTTTTGACTTTAATGCATCATTAATAAAACATTTAAGTTGCAAGGTTAGATAACTAAAACCAGCGAAATAACTTAAACTGAAATTGAGAAAGCATTTTTGGTTAACTGGAATAAACAAACAAATAAATACATAAATAAATAAATGCAATAATTAATTATGGAACTATATTGTGAGTTTATAAATCTAGCCAGGGCCGGTCCAAGCCTTTTTGGGGCCCTAACCATCTTTTTTTCTTTTACCAACATGTCAACACCAGATGATTTAGAATTCCTAAGCTACTCTATCTAATTATCATCATTTGTAATTAGCATATATTATACCAGTGCTATTACGACTATTTATTTTAAGCTTACACAAGAAATGAAGTAAAAAAATAAAAAAAATCATTTGGATTTTGAAATGCAGAGTAGTATTTAAGTGTGCCATTTTTAAAAAACTAAGAGTAATATCAGCTGATAAACACTAAATTTAATAACTTATTTTTCCCCTACAGTGGCAGCAGCCAAAACAGGAATAGATTAATTATTAGTATTTATTCTTTTTAAAAATACATAAATTGTTTTTCTATGTGCAATAGCATTTAGTTTGCAATGTTCAGTGTTGTTTAAAATATATGTATATTTGTCTATCATGCTAGTTTGGTGCTCTTGGGGGGCCCCTGGTGGCGTGGGGGCCCTTAGCAGCCACTTAGCTCGCATTGCCTTGTGCCGACCCTGAATTAATGGATATAATGTCCTTCGTTTTTGTGTTTATGAATCTATTCATTAGCCTTTCGAACTGATGTGAAATCAATTTCCCCCAACACACACACACACACACACACAATTTATGTCAGCTCTTGGCAAATCACGGCACTTCATGCTTCTGTCTCACACACAGTGTGACACAGTGACAGTACAGCTGCAGCTTGTTGGTTACTTGGCAAATGATTAACACAGAATCATCTACATAGATTGTAGTTTGCAGTTGCAACTTACAAAAATGTGGAAAAGTTTAAAGAGAACAAATATTTCCCAAGGTACATTTCTGCTGCTAGTTGATTATCTCCCCCCCTCCTCAAACTCCATTTTCCAGGATGCATTAACCCATCATCACATTTACATTCAGGGTGTTTCAAGAACTGACCACACCAAGCTGTTCAGATTCTGCTTTGCAGTTCTTCCTTTAAAAACGTGGAAATTATTGTGTTGAAAAGAGAAGAAAGGAACATGTTCTCACCTCCTCCTGATGCTGCTGCTGTTCCAGCAGCAGCAGCATCATTAACAGCCTCTGTATGCTGAACACAAAGCCAGGGCTAAAGAGGTGGCCTTGCAGAGCGGCCTGGCTTTCATGGATCAAGGACTGAAGGTTTTCTCTTACACAGCTCGATGCGGCTCACACTGCAGACTGCTGCTGCTATTAAAAACGCCCCAACACAAACGGACACATGCGGAAGCTAGCATCAGGGAAAAACAACGAAGCCAAGACACTTTTCCTAGAATTATTCACCTAGAAAGTGTCTTTGAAAAAGAAGTGTTGGAAGAATTGAATTTCCACAAAAAAATATATTCTACATATTCTACATAAATGCAGTTTCCTATGACCAACGTATGAGAGATGTTTGACCAGTCAGTCAAACAAGACAGAATGTGAGTTTCTAAAATTGTTAATCACTTTATTTTGTTCTTTTCCCCCCATTTTTATCAATAATAATAATAATAATAATAATAATAATAATAATTCAGATGCAGTAAAACTACCCAGAGATCACAGCTTTAGAGGTTCAGCTGTAGTTGCACCAAGCAGAGGAATTCATTTAGGCAATGAGTTTCTAAAATTGTTAATCACTTTATTTTGTTCTTTTCCCCCCATTAATAATAATAATAATAATAATAATAATAATAATAATAATAATTCAGATGCAGTAAAACTACCCAGAGATCACAGCTTTAGAGGTTCAGCTGTAGTTGCACCAAGCAGAGGAATTCATTTAGGCAAAGATCTTCCTAAATGTACCAAATTCCCCTCCAAGTGTGAACAGAATTTAATTATTGAACATGAATAATTACTTATTCTACCTCATCAAAAGCCTTTGTTTCATGATCAAGTGTATGTGTAGAACTCTACAAAATTGATCAAACTACGACCCCACTTTTAACTCACTCCCTGGATTAAGACGGCAGTTCAGAATTTCATGTCCACAAGTTTATTCTGGACACAGAAGTCCAGAATAAACACAACCTCCATTCATGGGCTGAACTGAGGTGTCAGGTGGTTTTAGTTTGATGATGGCTTGAAAAGGTTTGCTCGAGCTACAATTCCGATTTTAGAATTATAGCTGGAACAAAACTAATAAAATTACCTGTAACAAATTACATTATTTTCTAGGTTTGTTCAAATAAATTTTTTTTTCTTTCAGTGCATATTCCAGCTTCTAGTTTGTGGAAGGCGAGGCTCTTGGGTAGTTCTTAAACATCCTGACCAGTTTTTCTTTGACCCACTTTCATTCACACATATTCACAAACACTCGGTCTAAACTCTCAGGCGGCGCTCGTGAGAGAAGTTTGAGCGTCTAAAGGAAACAAACATTTTCAAACCAGGACAAACTTCTGAGGACATATAATAAAAGCCCACAGCAGTCCTCCTGCCCCCTCCACTCTTATCCGGATGGTGTCATTTACTGGCCATTTTCTTTAAGTCTTCAGGGCTTAGTTTCATTTGAGAATACATTAAGGATCATTGGAAGCAATTTTCTCCTGGCTGTATTTTGTTACAAGCTTGTTTGGAAACAAACATGAGTTGGAGGCTGTGCTGGAAGAGTTTAGGATCTTCCTTTTTTGCGATTTTTTTACTCCCAGGCAGCCAGTGCATTAATAATTCATAACGTTTCTTTTTCTCTCTCTCTCTCTCTGCACAATTGTAAGTTAACAAGAGCTTGTAAATGGCCCTAACAGATCGGAGCCCTGCAGCTGCAATCATTCTTCATCCTGGAAGCTGGGATGTGATCAGCTGCTTTGAGCATTCTTATCATGAAAGGCTGTGACAGAACTTCAACACACACTCTAATACACACACACACACACACACGCACACACACGCACACACACACACACACACACACACACACACAACTTATGCCTTTGAATTATTCTTATTTGTGTGACTTATTAGTTTGTAATGTTATATAAATGTCCTTTTTTGTCATTCAATATATTTTCCAGCAGGATTTTCACTCTCTTCAATGGCCTTCAGTTGTCAACATATAGAGAGCGAGTGGAAGTTATGTCTGCGTCTCCTCATGTAATTCAGGTGAACATAAATAGAGGCTGATGACATATTAACACACCTCCTCAGATGTCATTAGTGTGGGTGAAGAAGTTAACACACGCTATCAGGTCTTTGTCTGACTTATGTGTGTGTTTGTTTGTGACTGTTTGAGCCAACAGGCTGTGGCCTTCACTTTCTGCGCTCCGTGAAAACACGCTGCGTTTGATTCATTCCTCTCCCACATGGTTGAGATTAATGCGCCTCTTTGTGGAGGAGGAACTATTCCTCAAAGCTCATTGCCAAAGTCCCTGTAGATCTGTTGCAAGCAAAGGCTTTCGCCAAGGAAACTTATCCAGTGATGTTTTTCTGCTTTGCCTTGTCACGGCGTGCTAGCTTTGAGCAATCTAATCTCATCCAGGAGATTATCAATGAAAGCAAACTAACAAGAAAATTTGTTACAGTGAACCTTTGCTTTTGCTTTTTTGCCCAATGGGTCAAACTTTGATTGACAATGATTAAAGATTATTAAGCTATTCAGTACAGCTGTCAGTAAAAAGAAATGATAGCTAAAATAATCTGATTTTTGGGATCCTTTTGTGCGTCCTGTTACATCTGGTGAACAACATTTCAGTAAAAACAGCACACAGGTTTTCAAACATGGTGGTGGTTTGTTGACATTAGCACTTTACTTGTTAGCATAGCATTCACGCAGCTATTTTACTCTTTCATGTGACATGGCATGTGTCTAAATTTGGAAGCACTGACATCAGGGTTTCACGATAGCATAGATTTGACTGAAAAGTGTTGAATCTTCATCAATAAGTTTACTTTTAATCAGTAGTACTGAAACTACTAGTCTCTTAAAATTAAACAAAAAATAACGTTAGTGTATGTAAATCTCTGACTTTAAAAAGACTAATACAAAATTCTGTAAAATTCTCTTTCCTGTTCTAAGACTTAAAACAATTTAATTGTTTTGGCAATTTTAACTGATTTAAAACAGAAGAAGATTAATTTGATCTTAAGTAGATGTCAGATGGGGAGAAACAAAAGGTTATGTGTTTGTTTCTAGTCAATGTGAACATATAGTTTCACCTGTAGGTGTGCTGATGTATATATATATATAGATATATATATATATACATATATATTTGTTATATATATATATATATATTTTTTTTTTTGTTTTTGTTTTTTTCAAAGTCAGAACAGATGGTTTAAAATGCTACAGTACATCAGACTGTGTGAAACGTGGCACTTTTCATGAATGGAAGGGAGGAGGTCTTCGGTGAGAAAAATGAGCAATCAGAGCCTTTTTTCTCTCTCAGTGCAGTGGCTCCTACGTTTCAAATCAAAGCCATTAATATGCTGCACATGCTTGGCAAGCTTTCATTCACTTATTTTATCTCTTGATGGAGACTTGCAGGAAGCCCATTGTGAATGGAGGCAGAACATGACTGTCAGCGTTTCCTTTCTGTGGTTCATCTCTGCCAACACAACAGCAGAAAAGCAGAAACAAACGTTTTGTCCACCAAACATGAGCCGCAGTCAGAATCCTCAGCTTCAACTCAACTCAAAATGAAAATCTATGGAGGTTTGTGACAGACCTAGAAATATACAAGTTGGTCTGAGATTTGTAGAAACTGAGAATAACATTTTAAAGCCATCATTTTTGCTTGAGTAATTTAAATATTTCAGCCCGGCTGATTCATTTTCTTTTTGGCTCAGTCTCTTCCAGCGTGATGGTGATGAGGCAAACATGAACCACAGCCATTGAAATTGTCAGTGGATTTAATTTGAAGTTATTAAACAAAGAGGAAACTGGTTACCTGTTTCTAGGCAACACAATTTAGATTTATCTGAAGTTACTTCATAAATCCTCATGGGGACATAAACAGTTCGAGTTCAAATGGAAAACTACTAAATAAAAGTACTAGTTAGAGCTGGATTTTACATTTTCTCCACTAGGACATTTTGTCCTTGGACAGAAAATATCTGTAAAGTTTTTGTTGTCAGTGGTGCGCTGGAGTACAAGGAGTCTCAGCGTTTTCATCTTGCATCCTGGCTTCTCCAAAGATGTCCTGGTTTCTAAGTTGACCTCGGGTCTCAGCCTATGAGTGCATGTTGTTGTTGTCCAGTTTGTCTCAGTGTTGCCAGGTGATATTTGCAGGGCTGCACACCACCAAGCTCCATCAGCCTGGATAGAGAACATCTGTAAACAGCTGTGATTTAGATCTTATAACATATTATCAATTGGATTTTGGGAAAAAAAAAACAAACAACTTTGACTGGCCCAGCACATGATTTTTGGATCCATGTTTAGTGTTGTTCTCTTGCCGGAAAGTGAACTTCAACACAAGGTCCAAGTCTTTGACAGTCACAGTGTTCTTAAATGTATTTCAAATGTATTTGAACAGGGACAATTTAAACAACAATGTTGGATTCAAAGTCAAGTTTATTTGGAGTGCACACATCAGCAACAAGGCAGTTCAAAGTGCTTTATAGCATAAAAACATCAGTTGTGAATTATGAAATAAGCAATACACATTATATTTTATCAAAAGCCATCATCAAGAAAATATACATCAAATATGTTGATCAATATTATAGTTCTTATGCATCAAATGCAACTCTAAACAGGTGGGAGTCTAGCCTGGATTAAAAGGAACTGAGTGTTTCGGCTGTTTTTCCGTTTTCTGGACGTTTTGTGGTGATTTGTGGTGCAAATTTGTCCCAGATTTGTGGTGCATAAAACCTGAATGCTGCTTTTAAAAGAAAACCATTGACTTCTAACTAATGGCTTATTCACCAACCCAGGCCCCACTTAGGCTTTTAAAAGTCAACCTTTAAAGATAATAATATTAATAATTTCTTCTGGGATTGGCTGGATTTAGTTAAATCTGTCAGCTTCTCAACTCTGACCAGCTTCCTTGTCCCTGCTGATGCTGTGGCGTTGTAATGGGTGACCCTGAGAATGCTATTTTCCTAGGAAAATATGAAAGGTTCAGTTTTGGCCCAGAGAAGTTTTGTTCAAATTGGCTTTAAAGAAAGGACTTCATGTGGATTTCATGCAACTTTGGCCTTCTTCCTGCTTTCCATAACATAGAAATGCACTTTCCAAAGTTTACTAATGTATTTATCAAACAATACGTAGACATATATATTTAAAAAAAACATAATTTTCCTTCCATTTCATAATCAAGCTCTACTTTTATCTTAATCTGTCACATGAAATTCCAATAAAATACACACAATGTAACAAAATGCTCTCAATAACAAACTGAGATTTCAAGGTTAGAAGACTTGATGTTTGCATGTCATATTCAATAGTCATACCAGTATATGATGTACCATTTATTCCTCCAGAGGTCCATATTCTTTAAACTTTTAGTGGGATTATTTTAGGCACTGAGCAGAGAGAATACATAAATAGAGGATGGTGAAAGTAAGGTGGCAGAGACCAGAAAATGGAGAAAGTTACACTGAGACAAAAATATAAGACTGCGGCTCGGTTCTCTTTCTCTTAAATCCTCAAGTGCAGGCTCAGGCGAAAGTGTGTAGGAGTTATTTTTGCCGAGTAAATCTTTCAGTGTGTGTGTTTTACCTCTATCACACCAAACTTTGTCTCTCACTTTCTTTCTTTCTTTGCTGTGTTTAACTATCTTTAACATGGAGCACACCATCTTCTGTTTCCCCTCACAAAAATCTTCTATTCTTTACTCTTACATTGCAAAAAAAAAGAAAGGAAAGAAATCAGTATATCTACCAGTTCTTGTAAATAAATTAATTGGTGAAAACTGCAGTTTATACATTTTACATTGTACATTCATTTTATAGACTATTTTCCTGTTCGTTTTAGGAAAATAAAACTTTTCCCCCCATAAGTTAAGGCAGTATTATGTAAAATCAACTTTTTTGAGCTTCACATTATGTTATAATGTTAACAGTTCATACCTTGAGTGTTGCCTTAATTCTTACATACATATTTGAGAAACCCTTTCATCTCCATGGCAACCATTTAGCTGTGCAAAACTCCTGGGTGGGCCTAGCCCCCCTTTGAGGTGCAGCTCCTCCTTTGAGCTGTATTTTCCAAACTTCTGAGCGTCTGCAACACAGAGCAGCTTTCCCCCCAACTCAGCTCCTTCAGACTAGCTAGAAGCAATTAGCAAACCCCTCATGGAACTACACATCTATTGACCTCATTATATGAGCTACTTCTAAATAGTAATCTGGCAAAAATGTTGTTAAATGGTTAATAGAGGAGCCATGTTGTGAGAACTTCCTGAAGGTGGAATTTTAGACACAAAAGGAGTTTAAAAAAAAAAAAAAAAAAAGACAGAGACCCAATTTCAATATATATATATATGTATATATATATATACATACATATATGTATATAGCATGTTTTTAACAACTGAAAAAACATGCTATATTTCAGTTGTTTTTAACAACTGAAATGAACATAGTTGATTGCACCATGAAATGAAAGACATATACAACATTTTTCTTTCACAGTAGAACATTGACTTCTGCACCATTTTTAACTGTAAAATCAACACTGACAGTACCATATAACTGTGAAAGAAAAAAAAATTGTTTTGCCCAGTGTATCTCATCTCTTCAGGGCTTTCTCCATAAGAGGTGAAGGTTCAACAACGTGTTGACCTCATTCGTGGCTGAAAACGTCAGCGTCATCTGAAGTCTCACTGAAGCCTTCAGCTGTCACCCAGAGAGCAGCTCTGACGGACAAACCAGCAGGCTGCTGGAAATTTGTAGAAATAATAAAAAGGTGGAATCTATTTACTCCTGTTATTCTGACATATGGAATAAAATGTGCTTTCAGCCGTCTTGGTTCTTCCGCTTCACGCCACAGTAATCACATCAAATGGGTTTTGATTATTATGGCAGAGAAAGCTGGCTGACTCAGTCAGGACCGAGTGCAGAATGAATACAGATGGGAGCTGGAGGAGCCGCTTCACTCCCAGTGTTACTTTCAACGACAACAATTATACTCCGAACATATTGAAATAATAAATCCGCCTTTTAACTAAGGTTTACATGCTTGACATGAATCAAATGTGCTTTGACATCAAAATTTAAAGCAGCAACAACTTGACTTACAGCTGGATGAGGAATTGAAAGAGGGGAGAAAAAAAGCTGAATTAATGAGTGGAGGAAGGCAAATGCTTTTAGACAGGTGCAGCACTTGCAACAATTAAAAAAAGAAGAAGATAATACCCAATTATTGCTCAGTTTCGTCTAAAAGAGCAGTAAAAGGTGAGTTAATTACTTTAACTGGAGGCTCAGTGTGGTGTTGTTTGGGTGGGGGAGGACTTCAGTCACAGATCCTGCTCAACATGCCGACGTTTCAGAGCTGTGAAAGCCACATCTGCTGCGTGAAAAGACATAAGTACCACAGACTCTGTGCCTGGTAACTCGAGTTTCATGCAGGCTAAGCTTGAGTACAGGTGTTACAGAAAGGAAGAAACAAAAAAAAGCAATTTAAAACTGTAGAGATGCAATATTTTAGCCTATAGCTGGTTAAATGTATCTGTAGCGCAAACATTTCCAAGATGTTGAATAAAGACATGGTATATACTCTTCAAAATGAAACAATATTACAATCCTGAAAGCATGGTGATCCCCTAAAGTGGCTCAGCCAAGTATTTTGATATATTTTTCCCATTTAGTTCACCACTCTACTAATCAATCAAACAATCATATTTATTCAGCCACAAATATGGTCCATAAAAAACAAAAAACAGAACAACAAAAACAATAAAAATAAAATAATCATCCACTGCCCTGCATGTGGTACTAAGAAGAGCTGCAACTTAGACTATTTTACTGATCAATTAATCTATCTATTATTCTGATGATTAATCAATTAATCAGATTTTTAAGATGGCTCATTATGCAGATTATATGAGGTACTTCTAAATGATAATCTGGCAAAAATGTTGGAAAACATTTAACAACATAAGCTGTTTTTACACAATAAATCCATTAAAAGATGCAAATAAACAGAAATAATTTGGTTGTTTTTTTTAAATAAGGTTTTCTGATTAATGTTCTCATTGTCTGGTTTAAGTGGGCATTTCTTTGACATTTCTTAATAGTTTTCTTTTTCAATTTCGTTTAAAGCTGAAGATTTTGTATTTTAACTTAACTTTGCTTTAAACATTTTCCAAACTTTCTCCCTGACCATGCAACAGTGTTAAAAAATACATTTTTATCCCCAGGTTATCAGGCTTTTAAACTCAATATGATGGAGGTTTTTGTGTAATTTTTAATGCATATGATGAAACTGGGGTTTTTTGTTGTTGTTTTTTATTTATGATTCTTAATTTGCGTGATTTTTAAATGGTGTTGAAGAAGCTCATGGAGTACAAATTTAGTTGCCCAGTCTTCTTTTCTGAACAGATGACAGTGAAGTTATTTCTATATCTAGCAAACCTCTGTTTGTCACAGAACAGCTGGATTCATCATCCTGATGGGACTAGAATCTTCCTCACTTGATGGCCTCATGTAACAGTCAGAAGGGATTCACAGATTCAGTTTGACAAATATAAAGCTGTTGTGTCCTCCCTAATCTAACACTTTCATCAGACCTAATCATAGCTTAACGTTTCTGAAACATTCTTGGTCATTATGAGAATTCAATGGGAAGTGAGACGTTATGCTGGTTTCTGTTTGAATGTGTTGTCTACTTACAAATATTGAGGCATCACCATGAAAAAAATTGGAAACATAACTTATGCAACAGGCAGAAATCTTTAAAAAGAAAAAGAAGAAAGAAGAAACACTTGCAATGCAAAGTTTTTTTTCAATTGATTTCTGTATTTGTGTCAGCTTGATGCATGTTTGGCTGTCAGATCGGTGTTGATCTGCTGTGTTTCTACAAGCCAGATGTTCCTGCAGAAAGCTCCGATTGTTCTGACAATTTCTCTCCCTCAGGTGAAATACTGAATTGTGGGAAACGTCAAAATTCCTCCTTTTTTTTTTTACTAAAAAAAATCCAAACTAAATTATTTGCATTGCTCTGGGTTATTTGTAGAGTCTGGAAGACCCTGCCAAGGTCCTGTTGGCCACTTGTCAATTTTGCATCTGAATAATTCAAACAGCTACAATATATTTTTAAATAGCTGAAAAAGTCAAATAAAAAATATGTTCATAGAAACTATGTATTTTACACAGGCATAAGTGATTGATCCTGACTAAGTATTGTAAAATGACAGATATTGTCTATTTCAATATTATTCACATGAGGCTTTGTGTCATGGCTGCACACCAACCAGGGGAACAGCACTTACTGGAACACAAACTCAAAATGATTGAGAATTTCTGAATTAATGTAGTTTTTAATCAGCTTTTACTAAACAAAAAATACTTATTCACTTTGATGTTCATGGCAAAAGAAGTGGTAGTTTGTAATCAAACAACAATTTAGTGAAAATATGGGTAGCAGACTGCAACAGACCAGATCTGAATTTTATATGAAAAACACAGTCACATAGGAGATGAATCGCATTCATCATTCCTTTATTCAAAGCTGGGATCAATGAAAACCCATGAAAGACAAACAACGGCGTTTCCCTGGCCATCCCTTTGACCAGCAGCCGCAGCTGGACCCATTCTGAACGCAGAACAGATATTATCACCTGAATCGATCTGCGCAGCCTCATTTGTTATAATCGCCTCTTCTTGTTTTGTCATCCATGTAGCTGATGATGAGCTTCCCAAAAGGAAAGAGGGACATGAATATGTATACTCATCCACAATGACACACCTGCTAGTGTGTCATTGAGATCATTACCAGTTTAGCAACAAGTGGGAAACACTGTAGCTCATTTGAATCATTTTCTGCTGCCTGGACTGCACGGGCAACTGATGTGTGTCTCTTTGATTTCCCTGCTGTCCTGAATGTGCCCAGCAGATGGAACAGGTTTAGCTAGGACTTCCCGAGCTTTAAATGTATTATGTGTTTTCCAGGCATGTAGTGCCATTTTGCATGATAATCAAGTAACTACTCTTTCTGAAACTCCATCTTCAGGAAGTTATCACAGTATGGCTCCTCTGTTAACCCTTTACCAACGTTTCTACCAGTATTGCACTGAGAAGTGGCTCCTAAAATGAGCTCAGTAGATGTGCAGTTCCACCAGGTGTTTGCTAATTGTTGGTGGCTAGTCTGAAGGATCTGGGTAGGAGTCATGGGAAAACGGCTGCTCTGTGAGACGGAAGCTCGGAAACCGTAGCTCCGAGGAGGAGTTTTGTCCTCAAAGGAGGGGCTAGGTCCACCCAGGCGTTTTGCACAGCTGAACTGTTGCCATGGAGATTAAAGGGTTTCTCAATCATGTATGAGATCAATAACCTATGCACAGTATGCTGTTATTTTTGCACATTGCTCAGCCACAAATCAAGGCAACACTCCATGTATGTCTTCTGATGAAGAAATAAAATTATAACACGATGTAAAGCTTAAAAGAGTTGATTTTACATGACACTGCCCCTTTAAAAGACAGGAGTCACTTTATTCAAATGGATGTTGAAAGCTATATGTGTGGGCAGTGCGGGCCAAAATGTGTTTATCATACCTCAAGCAGCCTGAATTTGTTGGAAGTAGAGTATGTGAATGATATGGCAATGAAAAATAACTACTGAGGGTTATTGTTGCTAATGGTGGTTTTACAAGTTATTGGATAAGGGAAGCAAATGATGTCCTTATCCACCGCAACTGTTCCATAAAAAATGTTGTTCTGTCTGCTTGTTGGAAAACTGAATGCACATTTAGGAGGTTTTATAGAACTGAATGGAAACAATATTGAAATTTTACTAAAGCCACAAATCAAAGTAGTGCTATGAAGGCCTTGATGTTTGTTTCCTTAGATTATCAATGCTTCTTTACAGCTTCCACAACACACTGTTCCAACAACCCGGGAGGTTCAGCTGATGTGCCAAACAGAAAATGAAATTCACTTTCTTTTTCAACCTCAGTGTTACAAACTTCTGCCAATAAAACTGCTTCATCCGACCTTAAAAGGGAAGTTAAAAACCGCACTGATCACAACATAATAGAATCTGGGTGAATCCGGGTTTTTAGTAACTCCTTAACATTCTGGTCATCTCCGTCCAACATGGTCTGATCAATAACCTTACATCCAGGCAAGCACTATGCAAAACACAAAACAGCAACTTGCACAGTATGCTGTTATTTTTGCTCATTTCTCGTTCTTGGAGGTGATATGCGCCAACCCCGCCACCTGTCGTAATTTTCTATGGGCTTATGTCAAATTTATTGATACCGAAACATTTAAAAACAATAATTGTGCTGCTATGGTTAAAAATATTTTATTATGCACACAAAATTCTTCTGCATTTTCCGTAAGAATGAAGACGTGACAATTTGATCCAGAAATTGCAATCATCGCGTCTTGTTTGTGGTTTTGCGTATGAGAGTTCAATTTTCCCAGCCGCACTTGAACCCATCACAAACTCCTGATCCGGGTTGACATCAGAGGTGAACTTTTCCTCTTGAGTTTCGACTGGAGCGACTCCGGACGTGGGATGCTTTGGGGGTCGTTTAGCGAGATAAATATGGGATGGGAGCGGCAGTTCTAACGGGGGGAACATTTCCTTGTTACATGATAAGGGAGAAAAATGGAGAATTCAAGTGATTTTAACGCGACTGTTCCTTTAATTTCCGCCGAAGCTCTGCGAGCGCAGATTGTTCAAAATCCACTCCAGGTGAGTTGGAAAAATGAAACGACTGAGCTGTGTCGAGAATTAATGGCGCATGGTGATGAATTATCAGGAATTAATGCAGTCATCTTATTATCGCGTGTTCGTGCGCTTTAAGTTTAGACTTAACTTTGTTGACTTAATGTGTTGGGGCCTCTTTGAATGAAAGTCGTTATACTATTAAAAGCCGACTTTGTCTCACAGATACAGGTTCTTACCAATTAAATTTACAACTTTAAAGGTTTAAGATATCAGCCGCCCACCTCAACACATTCAACCCATCCATCTCGTTAGACAACACAGCATCATTCCCGGTTCAGTTTTTTGGAGCTTATTAATTATTAAAATTTCCTAAATCGGGCGGAGGATTTCTCAGTTGGTGGCGCGCGCACACACCGTAATGTGTGATTGTGAGGCTGTTGTCCTCGACGCAGTTGTCCCGGGTTCAATTCCCGGTCTCGGGCCCTTTGCTGCAAGTCTTTCGCTTCTCTTTCCTGTCTATTTAACAAAAGTCTTAGACTTAGAGAAGTCTAAACATGCATTTTGGTTTTTAAATGTCAGTTACCATTAATTCAGTAAATCTAATTCTGCTATCCTTGGTTATTATATTTGATAAATCATCTTGACTAAACATTAGAATTAGACTATAGCTAAAATGTGGAAGTGTTCTCAATTTCTCGTGCATCATGATCAGCAGAGGCTATCAGGTGTTTAACCAAAATGTTGGATACAACAGTTCCTTCTGGTATAGCATTAAAATAAGTTTAAGTTGATTCCAGTATGTGTGTAGTGTCATATCATCACTGAGTTTACATTGAAACATGTGAAAATTTTATACTCAAATTCCCCCCACAAATGTTTCTTTGCTTTTAGGCATTAGCTGCCACCATGCAATCTTTGAATAATACTCTTGACTTTTTAATGGTTTCAAATAATGTTAGTTACTTCATTTTTAATAGTCTGACTTTAGCACTAATGCTAAATGCTCCTTGTAAGCTGTGCTCTTTTAATGCTTAAGCAGCTGTTGCTAATGGACACCCTAGCTGTCTAAAACTGTGTTTTGTTGGTGTATACTTTTGTAAAGAAATTTCAATAATTCGACGACTTTTTTATTATCTAAAACACAACCTTTGCTTCTGAAGCTTTTGGTGTAATGAAGAGTGTTGTGAACCAGGAAACTGACAGGGCAGAGATCTACTGCTGTTGGAAACCTTTTCAACTACCTTTTAAAGTGATTGTGACTAAACATTTTGCCGAAAGCCTTTTTTTAGTCTCCCGAAATGTGACTTGCAGACTCTCTCGATCTGCCTTTTCAATCAGATCTGATATTCAGATATGCAGCCTTTTCTGTCCGTCTGTGGTAGATAATGTGTGTTTGCTAATGTCCCACTGTGTGTGTTTTTGCCCGCCTAAATGTCCTCTTGCCCTTTTCGCTGAGGCACATTCTCCTGATGATCATTTTCCTCTGCAAAGTGTTTCTTTCTTTTATTGGCATGTTTCCTCTGGGTGACATTACCAGCGGGGGCCAGGGAGAGAAAGAGAGAGTGGCAGAGGAGGAAAGAGAGAGGCGTGAGTAATGAGTAATGGCTCTTGGGTGGGATGTTAGAGAATAGATCTACTGTATGAAGTCCTGAACAGCTGCCTAATGGTCCCAGCTACCCACCATCCCATGGAACATCCCTAACTACCAGGGGACAATATCTGTCTGTCTCACTCCGTTTCATAACTCTTTATGTTTTGCATTAATATCGGCTTCAATGCTTCAAGCAACTTTAAGAGTTCACTTTTACATACCCCAATTCTCTGCCAGTCAATATGCAAAAGTTTCCATCTTGCTAAATCTATTCAGATTTAACAGCCACTTCGTGGACCGTTTGCACATTTATTTGCCCCCAAAGCACAAAATACATTTTGATTATCAAATTGCCCTACATATTTGGAGCTGTAATTCATTTAAGTTTCTAAGAATAGCCATTGTTTATGCTTCTGGCTGATGTCTCTACTGGTTATTAGTTCAGTGTCTTGATTTTGATAAAAAGCCCTGCTTAGTAAACATGTAGTTGGGAGTTAAATGTTTTCAGAGTCTGAGGAAAAAATATATTTTCCGAGTCCACCAGGAATGTTGGTGCATAATTTCTTACAATTATCAAAACCAGCGATGACTATCAAGAGCTTGCATGTCATTACTTCCCCTTCATTCTTTGATTTGACTCTTTCATCCTACGTGCTTCTTCGTGTCCTCAGCACTTAGCAGCAATGAAAAAGATCAGGCCATCCCATAGAGGGACAGTTGCCTATTGTCTTTTGACACAAAAGGCCATGCTGTCTCCAAGTCTGTCTGTTGGTCTGTCCGTCTTACTGTTGGTCAGTGTCATAGCATGGAGTGGGATCAGATCCTCTCATCTGCCTCGATCCTGTACAGTTTTACATTCAGCCACCCACTTAGTAGTAAAGGTGGACATCTATTGTACCGTTTATCATTTATTGTGAAACATTTATCATCATGATAAGAATTTAGATTTATCATTGTCATGATAAATTTCACTTACGAATGCTCTTTTTGCTCTTCTCCCCCCCCACTAAAGCGTCAATAAATATCAACAAATTTGAAAATATGATTAAATTAAGTCACTGTGTCCAATTTGGTGACATAAAGCAAACTTCTTTAAGTAAGTCATGGGAATGTTTTTCAAGAACAATATTAAAGTTTGTGTTGCTATGAATGAGTTTCCATGGAGAGCCAAAGATTCCCAAAAAATAAGTAATAAATAGTATTTTTATCATAATATTTATTATCTCAATACCACAAAATATTGCATGCTGCTAATATCACTGTGCTTGATAGTTTGTTTAATTTTTTAGACACTTGGGTTTAAAAGATCCACTTTGACTTTTCATTTGAAGTTTTTAGTCTTTTCACACCATAGTTTCAGTCAAGAATCCCCCTTTTTGGATCATTTTTTAATTCCTCATACAAGTTGATACACCAAGATAACTAGGCTCAGATTGAAGACTCGAGGGGCCTTTAACTAGGCAGCTTCAACATGAGGACAGGCTGTAAATGTGTGTCGGGCAACTCTCCTTATCCTGTAACACGGTAGCTGTCCAAATGCATTTAGCATTTAGATCAAAGCGAAAGTGTTGTTACCACAGTAACATATTTCTTTCATTAGATAGATGCTGGAGGATTATAAAGTTGAACTGGCTCTGCTTTGTATCTTAGACTTTTTTTCCACAGTCTCGTCTTATCCTTACATCTGACAACTGGGGTAGTGTAACATGATCAGTCGGCAGTAACTCCTATTTTCAGTCGAAGGTCCGTTATCATTTCACCCAGAAGGCATTTGACTTCTCTATGTAGTCATCTGCCACCATGTCAGTCCATAATGATGTAAAAACACTTTTGTTGTAAACAATTTCAGCAGTTTTCAGTTCATGGCAAACTTCAGTCTCGTTGAACATCCTAAACAATTTCTATATATCTCAGCAGGGAAGATTTGGGTGTTCTTCCAGACCTTGGCAACAAAGTTACAAATGCGACTAATTGGTGCTTATATGTAATAATATTTGAAAAGGTGAGTTTTAATGGTTCATGGACATGGCTAAATGTCAAGAATTTATATAATATTCAAGCCCAGGATGACTGAATGGCAGTTTCTCATCATAAATGTTGTTCTTGTTTAATCCATAGATTTTTATGAACATGGTTCAGGTTAAGTAGAAGATAATTGAATCCAGCTTTATTTTAACATGTGTGTGATCTAATTTAGATGACACAGGCTGCAGTTGAGTTTGGAAATCACAGAACTAATTTCTCCTCTGCGACAATTAAATAAAACCAGCATAAGTGAACACATTTTCAGTTTCTTTTCTTTTTCTTTAATCCTGATTTTCAGGCCTGTTGGAGTTGGAGCACAGCTCACGTTTGTGTAAGTATGACTTCAAAGTGCCAGGTAAAAAGACCACTGGGATATTTGTGATGCCGTTTTAACTTTTAACTAAGCACGGGTTACAATGTCCTGCTTTGAGTAGTTTACTCTGGTATTTTATGAACCGTATTTGTAGCATAGTGAGTGGTTTACAGTGCAAAAACCACCATCACTGCCACATTCATTCAGGGCTATTAGAAATTAGAAGTGTACTGATGAATTGATCCCAATCTTATTTTC
Organism: Poecilia formosa; assembly: GCF_000485575.1. Classification (NCBI taxonomy): domain Eukaryota; kingdom Metazoa; phylum Chordata; class Actinopteri; order Cyprinodontiformes; family Poeciliidae; genus Poecilia; species Poecilia formosa. The sequence continues at coordinate 2,682,389 of NW_006799975.1, forward strand.
ATTTTGGGTGATCAGTGATTGTCCGTTGCTTGCATGTGAAACCAATCTTATCCACCTCCTAAGGCTAAGGTCTAAAAATCATCTGCTGTTCCCTTTTGCTCTGCCGTGAGAGAGGACTGACTGATTGCACCAGATCATGTCTGCACATGCATGGTTAACAATGGTCACTCCACTGTTACCAACTTGGCAAATTTTTTTTATCATATTTGGTGACTATTAGACTAAAAAATTATCAGCCAAAATTAGAATCGACAGATCAAGCTTTTTAAACTTTGGTGATCGGCCAGAAAACTACAATCAGTACATCCCATTAGCAATGCAATAAAAACAAGAAGAAGATACACAAGTTTAAATTTATTGTGGATCTAATCTAAACAGGATCAAAATTATGCATTCAGGCAAACCCAGCTTTTAAGTACAGTTGAAAGATTGCCCAGCATATTTGAGATGAAGACTTAGCCTTTTATTTATGTATTCAAAAACAGTTTGGGATGATTATCCTGTAGGAATACCCAATTATGGCCAAGTCTTAAGAACGACAACATAATCCTCCGTCATTGTTTTCAGTATGTATATATTTGAGCCTCCATGGTGGAGGAAGCTCAAATATAATGGAAACCAAAACCAAAATATTGCAAGAACTGAGTGTTTTTAACAGATTAGCTAATCCAGTATTGTTACTTCATCTGTCCTGTTCTGTAGGTGTTTAATCTACTCCCTTTCCACAATTCTGAGCATAAAAACATTGAAATCTTCTCCACTTGCTCCTGCTTGGAAGCAAACACCCCTCCAACATAAGGAGCTTTGCAGCGTCCTGTCTCCTGCTCTCTGTGTGTAAAGTTTGTAATGTTTGCTAAGTAATAGATCCTCCCAGTGTACCGGCCTCGGCTGCTTTGTTTGCTCTTCCTGTGACGGAAAAAGCTCTCTCTCTTTCTCTCTCTCCCTTGGTCTTCCTCCGCTGCTTGCTTTCTCTTTCCCACTTTCTCATGCGAATTTGTCTCCCTCAGTGAGTAGAGCATTAATCTTCCGCTGTTTGAGTGAGGTGCTTGATTCCTGCTGAGACCCCCCTCTCTCTTTTCCCGACTGTACTCCAAAAGCACACCTCCCGTCGACAGGCAACAAATAAACAAAGGAGAGCATAATTCGCTGTAATTAGTTGAATTCTGCTTGCTTGCACGCTTGGTATGATGGGAATGAATCCAGTAGAAGGTGAGATGAATCCCTGCTCACACTTTAAATTACTTTCTCCAGTGTGAGGTGTGTGAAATGAACTATCCTCAGGCAGTTCATCCACTACCCTAACACCTTCTCACATGCGCTCATGCTTTCAGAGGTCTCGTTCTGCCCTCCGGTTCCTCTTGGCATTAACCGGTAGCCTCTTCAGACCCCTCATGCAGTCTCTTGGAAAGCCTGACAAGGCTATTGATGTTGATTTAGTGAACGGAGTGCATTTGATGGAGGATGCCGTACATCTCCCTGTAAATCAGCAGGAGAGACACTGAAATCCTACCCTGATCTAGGGCTGCAGCTAATTTTAGTAATCGATTATACTATCAATTACTTGATTATTTTATCGATTACTCTGGTGATTAATTGGTGATTAATCTTATACAGATTGACACATTCTACATATTTTTCATTTAAAACCACTTAAGCCTTTTTGTACAATATTACAAATACATTAAAAGATACAAATAAAGAAATCAGTTTTTTAATTGGGAAACTAAACATTTTCTTGCCTAAAATCCAATAACAGCCTTCATTTAGTGAATACTTGATCACTAAGGATGCATCTCCTTGATTTAACATCAACATAGCGTAGGGCTGATCTGTTAATTATATTTTTTTGGCTGAACTGATTAATAATTGGATAGCAAAAGCTTCTTAATAGGAGATTTTGTTAATAGAATTTGAGCCAGATGAACTAAAACTATACCACTTAGAGAGTTCTGGGTGGAACACATTAATATACAAAGAAACTTTCATCTTGACTGTATAATGTTTACATTTTTGTTTATTTTTTCAGCAAATGGCATGTTTTAATATCATAGTCCAGTTGACAATCAATGACGAGATTAGTTGATTATTGAAATAATCGATTATAATCACAACAAACTGGTTGTGTTTATAATGATTAATCCTGATTATTATGTTTAATAATGACTAAATCACAATTAATCAATCATGTCGATATTTGATTAATCACGATTAATCATTTGAGCCTTACCCTGGTCTATCAGTCTTTCTGGCTTAACGTGGGAATGAACTGCTGCACCCCCCTCCCCACACTCAGACACTATTTACCTTGACTTGGTGTTTGTCCCTCAGGAATCTTATCAGCGCTCTGCCCATCTGCTCCCCACCTCCTCCTCCAAGAAATCCTGTTTCCCTCTCACACACTGCAATCATTGGGGCTGATATAGAAAAACAAACAGACTGATGTCTAAATCTTGCTGTGCTCTGGTGATGTATCATCCCAGCTCAGGTATGTTCCAGGCCAATGGGCTCATCATCAGACATGGTGCCAAAGTGAAAGCAGTGAGCAGGGGGTTGAAATCATGGAAGCAGAGAAAGATAAGACTGAATGTGAATTTCAGATCACCCATAAATCCATAGGGCTTAAATCATTGTTCAGGCTTCCAAAGGAGATAAAAAGCACTTTCATGCAACACAGAGCAGTGGTTTTACTGTACAGCGATGTATGTTGAATGGACTTACGGAATTATGTTGTGTAATGAGGAGGTAAATCAGAAACAAATAGAAATGGGCTTTGGAGTTTTAGGGAAAGCAACGGCTAAGTCTCTCCTTGTTTCATTCCTCCTGCTGGATCCTCTGGAGTGACTTATTTGTTTTCCTTATGTACACAGCTTACACAAAATGGATGGAAGTGCCTTACAAATGTCATTGTAATATTTTTGTTGGACTGCAATATTAAATAGTTTACAGTTAACTTGATACAATATTGAAACTGTGTAAAATAGCAAATAATTCTGTTTCTTTTCTGTATATTTTGTATAGTTTTGGTTTAATTACAGCTCTGACTGTGGTGCTCTTTCAACAAGTGATCGTTTTTTTTGGGAGGGCCTGTAAACTCCAGTTAACAATTAATCAGTTACTAAATTCACTGAAGATCATTTCAATCACTGATTATTCGCAATTAATCAACCCTATTTCAAAGTGAAATTCAGGTTTTTAAATGTTGAATGGCAGTAAGTTGGTGTTGACACAAATGAAGCGCTTCTACCCAGTCAGTAACAAATGTGAAATGACAAAAACTCAAAACAATGTGTAGTAGCAGCTTTGACCAAGCAGCAGTGATTAGTCTGTTATGTTCCCAGAAGGTAGTTCAGGTTTTGTGTCTTCTGGAAGAAAATGTTGCCTTAGCAGAGTCACACTGACATTGCGGTTGTCTTATTAGCCCAGTGGACCACTGAACCTGAACATTGACATTCTCCTCTCCTTCATTTTTAATCTTCTTAATCTGTTTTCTTCTCTGCATCTCCTCCCCTGCTCCCTTTCATATACTTATGTTTTATTCCTCATATTTGCTCTGATTGGGTTCCCATTTCTAGTTTCCATCATTCAGGTTCCACCCCCAAGCTGTTTGGATTCCTATGATTCCTTTATAAAGTTTGTCCTCCCACACCCAGCGGTACATTTATGACCTGAAACTGTTTTTCCACCTGGCAGCTATTTTTCCAGGGATGTGAGAAATGTAGCACAACATGTTCTTTTTCCTTTATGAATGAATGCTGGGCTGGCTCAGTAAGCCACAGATGGAGGTTTTCAGAAAAGTCATTTTTACTGCTTCTCTTAAACGTTTCTATGTTCATCAAATAGTCGTCATTTCCTAAGCTTTTTCCCATTAATACGTTTTAATGAAACAGCCTTAAGGAATTATGTTCCATTTGGTCTGTTGAATAGAAAACAGATTATCCTGAATGAATAATATAAATGTAATGGCATCATCAGTAGAGGTGTTAAAATGTAACTGCAACAGCAAATTGCTTTCGTAGTAAAATTGGTCCATAGGGAAAATGTTAAAGAGCATTATAATATAAAAATCACTATATATTTCTGATTTCTTAAGCCTGTTATTTATATTCCACAACAAATTATTGTAATTTTATTTGTGCTTGTTGAACAGCAAAGTAAAGGAAGTGCAAAAAATGCAGGCACAGATCAGGACTTAAAAAAAAAAAACCCATAGCTTTTAGGTCAAATTTCTACAATGAACATTAGGGGTGCTCTAGCTAGAAAAAAAGAGAGTAACTCTCTAGAAAAAGCAAGGACATTTCTGAGTTTGAAAAATCAAAAATTTGCATGGAAATTCTCAGAACTTTGAGATTAATTTCAGGAAATTTCTAGAAAAAACATGGAAATATTTGAGTTTCAAAAGTCAAAACAATTCCCACATTTTTCTAGAAAATTTCTGAGATTAAGTTCAAAATGCCTGAGTATTTTTTTATTTACTTTTTTTTTCTCTGTCTGTCTACAGTGGCTCTAATATGCTGTTATACATTTCTGATAAGTTTTAAACCTTTTGCCATTTTGTTAAGTTCACTTAAATATATTTCGGTTCTATAATACTTTTTACTTCTTTCGGGCTCTTAAAAAGTCCTGAATCAGTGTTTTGACCACAAGTGTTAAAGTACTAAAGAGTTCACTGACCTCCATCTAAGGTGTCGGATATCATGGGAAAACTACGGATGTGAGGTGTGTTTGTGTTTTTGTGTGTGTTTCGTGCTTCTTTGAGAACACTGACTTGTGTGTGTTTGTGTGTGTACAGTCTGAGAATAAAGATTTTAATGTTATTAAACGTCAGCGGCCTGGGCTCTACAGGAGGTTTGCACATTAATGCCTCTGAACAGAATACCAGTGGAAAGACGCTCTCTGTGGTTGTCATGGAAACGACATGTGACAGCTGGAGATGAGACTTGCAGGGAGTATTATGGGCTGTTTGGCGTTGTTTGGCAAATGGAGCGTTGCCTAATCTTCTGCCTGTTCGCTCTTTGTTTGCACAGAACTATCTCCTGGGAATCATCATCTCCATATGTGGGAATGTCCTCATCAGCGTTTCACTCAACATACAGGTACGGAGCGCCAGCCGACAGCAGTAACGCAGCACCTCTGAAGGTTTATCTCGCCCAACCGTCTTTCCTCTGATAGTTTACTCTGTTTTCGCGAGGATTTTTGTAAACCTTCCCTGAGGCACTGACCGTGTATCTCCTCTCAGGGTCTGAGCAGCAGAAAAGCTGCTGGCCTGTTTTTATTTTAAATCAACATACATGCCATTTATCTGTGCAACTAACAGATTTTTACCAGTTAAGAAGTGATGCACAGTTGGAACGTGTTTATGATATAACTATAGTAAGGCTGCACCTAACGATTATTTTAGTAATCGGTTAGTATATCGATTATTCTGATGATTGATCGGATAAAAGCAAATGGCACATTCTGAGACTTTTCTTCACCACTTAAGCTTTTTTAAACAATATTAGAAACACATAAAAAGATGTAATCATGCAAAAATATAAATACATAAGAAAATAAACATTTTATTGCCTATAGTACAATAACACAGCATTTCCTTAGTGAACGCTTGACGTTTGGCAAAGGTTGGAAAAACTAAAATCAGTATGTAAAAACTCAGGGCTTTCTGCTTTACTTATCAAATGCATCTCTGGACTGATGTGTCAATTTATTTTTGGAATAACCGATTAATAATTAGATAGCAAAAAATGCTGAGTAGGAGTTTAAAAAAAATTGAATTTGAACCAGGTGCAGCTAAAATTGCCAAGTGAGGAGATCTGGGTAGAACATACTTAGATTATATTTTTATCTTAAATTTAAATCTTTGTGTATATATATATATATACTTACAGTATTGACTTAAGTGCTTTAAAGACGTTGTTCTTTCAACCCTTTTTGAGTCTATGTACTCTAGTTAATGATTAATTGATTACTAAATTGGCTGTAAATGGTGTTCATCAAACACACACACACACACACACACACACACACACACACACACACACCCTTAACCTGTTGTGCTGACTGGAGTCCAGAAACATTACTTATTCCATACCCTGGTGTTTTTCTCTTGCTATGTAACTTCGATCGAACCTGCATGGCGCCTCTCATGCTGAGCTGCTCTCTGATTAGCAATGATAGCAGGCTGATGTGCAGAAGTTTGTGTGGTTTTTAGGAACAGGACGGAGGTGTTAAGATTACAAATGTTTTTGAAGAGGTTGCTCGTTTGTCATCATTAGGCAGTGGAAGCTTCCAAAACCAGATTTATTAATGATTGTTCAGCGTAGCGTGCGTTCGCGTCATTAGAACTGTAAAGTCCCACTTCACTGACTTACCTAATTGGTGTCATGCTTCTGCCTGGATACAATTCTAATCAGCAGAGAGTGTTATGGTGTGTTAACAGTCACATTACATCAGATCTGATCCTGTATTGTTTATTTAATTACATTTCCTTTTTCTTAAGCCTGAGTGAGACTGAGAAACTGTTGTGTGTAGTTTTGCATGCTGTGTAGCTCTCAGGTTTAAATCACTTTAAATGATGGTTCCCTCCTCCCCCCACCCTTTTTTCCTTGTGGCAGAAATATTCCCATGTCCGTCAGGCTCAGCGTGCCTCCAAGCCGTATTACACGTCTGGGATGTGGTGGTCTGGTGTCGTCCTGATGGGCGTCGGGGAACTGGGGAACTTTGCAGCCTATGGTTTTGCCCCAGCATCACTTATTGCCCCACTGGGCTGTGTGTCTGTGATAGGTGAGTCTGCTTTTAGCTTCTTTTTACTCGTCTGGAGGGCTATGAGAGAAACTTGGCTACAATCGCAGAGCCACACTCGGAAATTTGCAAATGTTCAAACACTGATACGCAAATCAGTAGGTAACATACAGGTGTATCTCAATAAATTTGAATATTGTTAAAAAATGTTTTTTAGAAAGTGAAACTCGTATAATACATAGAGGTGAAGAATTTCAAGCCTTTATTTATTGTAATTTTGATGCTTATATGGAAACCCAAAATTTTGTGTCTCAGAAAATTAGAATAATGTATTAGATTAATGCAAACTTTTTCCTTTAAAATCCATAAATTCCATGTTATGCCCAACACAGCTGTCTGGAAAACTAATTTTCAAAAACTGTGAATATGTGGAAAATATTCAATGGGTATGAATAATTTTGCAAAATACTGTAAAAATGTTCCCAGAGTTTCTGGATGTTGAAATTTCACCTGGGCTTTATTGACTGATTTGTTCTAAACTCGAAAAAGATTCTTCTGGGAAATGGGCTTTAACCACATTAAACTCTCACTGCTGCTTTAATACTTCATATAATTAGTCGGAGCACTGCAGCAAAAACTTGAAATCACAGCAGGTTGCTCTGTAGCTGGACTTTAAGTGGTTCTCCCATCTCTGGTCGCTTTTAAGATTAATTTGGACATTTACATTTTATCAATGGCCCAGGAAGTCCAATTACCACCAACTGTATAAATTCTAACATTCAGCCCCAAAATGATCTCTCTTTTTCTTTTTTTTTTTTTTTTGCAGTTTGAATGAAACATGTCGTGAACTGGGCCCAGATTCATTAGCCTGTCAAAACAGAAGCGGCTGGCCTTGCTGGCAGCTGCTTTAAAAGTGGGTTAAATATTGAACAGGTTCACTTCTCACCTGCTGCCACCCATCACTCACTGACCTGGAGGTGGCGGAGAGTCAATGATATTAAAGACAGCTATTAACCCAGTGCCTTGAACGATTTTGCCCGTCTCGCGAGTGGATGAATGGTTTTTATAACGCGCTAAACAAAACCACAAATCTTGTTAAGAAGGCTGGAGCTCTTGTTCATTGTAATTTTGGTGTTCGATTTGCTCCGGCGAGCGGCCGCTTGAAAAATGTCGCCGTCACAATAAGTGGACTTAATCGCTGTAAATCACAGAGAGCAGCAAGCTGCTAATACAGAGTTTGTCAGTACGAAGCTGACCTTACTGCAGATTCTTTTCAATCTGTGTAAAAAACACAGGTTTTTAAATATTAGCAGAACATTCCACAGTTTGGCACAGCTGTGTGTTAAAGGGAGCTGCCAAGCTAATTAATTTACCAGAGATAAAGAGGTGCAAGGAGAGGAAGTTGTCTGCAGCTGTGGCACGCTCTGCTCTAATCGTAACTTCCACCTCACACTGACTCGCATTGGAAATGAACAAGCACACACACACACACACACACACACACGCCTCCACAACTTGTGCACACTTAAGGTGATGTGTACACTGTATTTCTAAGTTAAAACCAAAAATGATTTTGATTTTAACTCAGAAATTATAGTAGATTTAACAGCAAGAGTCAAGTTGTCTAAACACAGTTTTTTAGGTTCTGATAGCTTCTTAGGCATGAATTGTGAGTAGTTATAATTTATTTCAGTCATTTAAACAAAATAAGTTCATAATACAGAAGAAAACTATCTTCATCTATTTGAATTGTATTCATTTATTGGAGACTTATTGAATTTTTCACTCACATTTTCAAGCTAAAATACCTCATTTTAAGTTGGAGGAACTTAAATTCTTGATTTACCTTGTATGAACAAAATATCTAAACTTATCACAGTGAATTCTGCTCAGAAACATTTAGTTTGAACAGAGCTTAAAAAGGAGAAAAATATTTTCCTCAACCATTTAAATCATCCAGCTGAAACAGAAATACATGTTTGGGGTGGTAATTCCACTTTTTCTTCCCTTTCAGTTTTGTTTAAGTTCGACTTGAAAACCTCCATTTACTCAACTCAGAAATACGATAAAATTTATTTTTAAAAAAGGTAACATAACTACTGTACGTCTAGCTTTCACAAATGCACATTTAAGTTCAAAATGTAAAACTCGCTAGATTTATTTTACTCAAATGGTAGTATGCATTGACTTGACTAAATATGAAATGTTTTCCAGTGTAAAAACTCTCAGGTCTGACGGATTTTGTCGATCAGAGATGCTCCCTCTACTAACACATGCGTTCTCCCTCCCATTGCACTGTTGTACCTGTTTTCCTAGAGCTGCGTGGCGGCTCAGTGGGGGCTGGTGGGGGCGATACAGGCAGTGGGGGGCCTTTTGGTGAGTAAACAAGAGAAAACCGAGTAGCAGGTCCCGTTGGAGACACAAAGGAAGCCGGATGAGTGGAAAAACAGAAGGTGATAGAAGAGGAAGATGAATTAATGGAGTGGGACAGCAGGCAGAGGTTGGGTGTGTGCTGAGGTGGTTGACAAGTAGAAGTTGGGAAGGAAGAGGAGAGTATTAGGGGAGCCGATGATGTCATCCTGCTGCCCATGCATGTCACGCCGGCACTGCGATGCTCCGTGGAGAGCAATTACTGCTGTCCTGTCTGTGGAGCTCACTCTATTAGGAATGACAGCATCATCCAAAATTCAGCCGTCCGCCTCAGATACGAAGTCACTGCACGTTAAAGAACGGGAAGACATGGTGGAAACGGCTGCAGAGCTGTACCACTGCTTAAAGTGTAATGTTGGCACTGTCTTATAACTGTAATAAGTAACTTTTATAAAACGTATAATTTTTACATATTTGTTTAAACTGTCACCATGTGGTGACAGTTTAAACATGAGACAGATAATCTGTGAAAAAAAATCAGTCTCCCTCACCACCTCCATGATGTTATTGCTGTTTTGAAGAAATGGATCGCTCCTGGTCAAAATCAACCAATCATAGCCAGGAGGTTAATGGCTGTCAATCAAACTTTATTCATTTTAAAATCACAAATTTAAATGGATTTTGTTTGAATTTTGTTATAAAGACCAGCACAAAGTAATTGTGAAATAAAAGGAAAAAAAGAGGCTTTTTCTTTTATCTTTTTTTTTTTTTTTTTTACAAATCCAAATCTAAAAAATGAGGCTTTCATATGTTTTTGGACCTCTTTACTCTGATACTCCTAAAAAAAAACATCGAGTCCAACTTGAGAAGTCGTACACTGAAATCAGCCTAAATCTACTTAAAAAAAATCAATCATCTGATCTAAAATGCTGCTTCTCGCCATCGCACTAAAACCAGGGAGATGGAGCTTAGAGAATAATCTTTACTTCTGTTAGTTTTTAAATCACTTAATATATTTTTGCTCAACACCAAAAAACATTGTATCCGCCTTCCAGACCCCTCAGGTCTTCTGGTTCTAGTTACTCTGCATCTCCAGAACCAGAACCAAACATGGAGAAGCATCTCACTATACCGATTGTTTCTCTATTTTTTCTACTATATATTTTATATTTATTTAAATGTATTCATTTATTTAAATGCACTACTTTTGAGAGTTACTTTTTTATTTTGTTGTGCTTTCTTGCACCATAAATCTGGAACCAATTTCCAGAAAACTTCAGAACTGTTGAAACACTGAGCTCCTTTAAATCAAGGCTAGAAACACACCTGTGTAGATTTGTCTATGAGTATTAACTTTATTTTGCCGCAGTGATGTAATGTTTATGTTTTTTCATCATGCCTTGTTTTTTATTCATCATATAAAGCACTTTGGACTACCTTGTTGTGAAGTATGCTATACAAATAAACTTGAATCCAATAAAGAAAAGCATGCACTCAGTTGCTTCTCTCCCCAGGACAAGAAAGTACACACATAATAAAGGTCAACAGTTTTTCACATTTAGGCTTCTCTTGCAAATGACAGCCAGGCTTCAGTGACTCATCTCTTTATGTGCGATTCCTGCAGTGTAAAGATGTCAGACTGTGTGTTTTCCCATTGGGAGCTTCCCCATTACGACACATCTGAGAGACCGTGTACTGATCTGACACACACGCGTTCAGCAGCGCTGTCACAAGTGCATCCCCCAGAGGTTCCTGTGTTGCCATATTTCTCATGTTATCAAGCTGTGCGAATCTCACTTTTTCCATGTGTTGCCATGGTAACTTGGTAGATCCAGCTGGTCCCAGAGGCAAAAGGGACAGCCCTAAACGTGCATGTAAACACGCTCAAAGTGTGAAATATTGAACACCTCCCTGTTTCATCTGCATTTTAAGAAGAGTTGCTGTAAACTTAGTCTGAGTCAAAAGTCCTCTCATCTTTATGAGCATTTATTTCAATTGTGTCACAAGAAAATCTTATGAAATTTAGTGAGAAATTATCATGTATAATTAAGCTTGTCTTATTTAAATTAACGGCTCTGTCTTGGAATTATGATTTCCTAAATTTACTTTTATGATAGTATTCACAGATAAAACTCTATCATTAGAGTGTCATAAGTGGGGTTGTGTCTGTGTTTGCTGGCATACCATCTTCTGTGAGCCACATTGTGTGTCTGACATTGAGCTGTTTGTGTTCTCTAGCAAATCTCCTTCTGGTGCTTGTTGAGCTCGTGTTCAAATGGCCCGTCTGTCTGGTTTTTGCTATTTTCAAGCAATTTTTCAGGCCGCTGCTGTCCATGTGCCACCACCTGCTCTCCCTGGCATTATTGTGACATCTCCTGACACACAGAGCTGCCGTCGCTGACTCGGCTCCCAAACTCTAACCAATCCCAAACAAAATGTTACAGGGGCAGTGTTGCGTATTCTCCAGGAACATAGTGCCATTATATAGCACAGTCAAAGTAACCATGTCACCTTCAAAAATGCAGTAGATATCAAATATGACTTGAAAGAAATTTGACTTTGAAATTGGGCCTCTGTCTCTTTAAAAACTCCTGCATTTTCTGAAACTCCGCCTTCAGAAAGCAATCACAACATATTTCCTCTGTTAACCCTTTTCCAACATTTTTATCAGCAATGCACTGAGAAGTAGCTTGTGTAATGAATTCAGAAGATGTGCAGTTCCAATAGGTGTTTGCTAATTGCTCCTGGCTAGTCTGAAGGGGCTGAGTGGGAGAGTTATAAGGGAAGGCTGCTCTGAGGAGGAGCTTCATCCTCAAAGGTGGTGTTGGGTCCAGCCAGGTGTTTTGCACAGCTGATCGGTTACCACAGGAGATCAAAGAGTTTCTCACACATGCATCAAAGACTCAAATCAACACTCCAGTTATGTTTTTGATGAGGGAATAACATTATAAAATGATGTAAAGCTCAAAAAAGTTGATTTTACACAATACTGCCCAACATAGCTTCTTATGATTGTCATCGGATAAAATAAGTGATGATACTCCAGTGATCAGTCTTATACTTTATCATCTCGGGAGGCTTTATTCAACATTATACAATTAACCTTTTTTTTCAGGTTTAATAGTGATTGCTTACAAACGGCATTAGGTTTATACAGTGCTTACTGCCAACAATAAGTACCTTTTTACCCCATTTTCAGCTGCCTTAATTCATCATACCATAGATTCAGCAAGGTGATGCAGATTTTGGCTAATATTGTTATGATGGCCTCACACATTGATGCAGATTTATTGGCTGTACATCCATGATGCAACTGCAGTGGACCGATTGTCATGCTGGAGTAATCCGCTTGACATGACCCGAGCCAGCTTTGTGACAGGGTCCATTGTGCTGCTGAAAATAGCCTGAGGAAGATGCAGTGTGCTCATTTATGGATGACCAGTCAGAAGCAATGCTTAGTTAGACTGTGGTGTTGAACAGGACCTCAAAGTGGGCCAATACCACCGCTGAACCACCGCTACAAGGTGAGCTGGATCCATGTTTTGCTTTTTGTGTAAGTAATTCAACAGACAGACCTAATCCAGTGGCCACTGAGTTTGAACACTGTATGAAATATACTGTGATGTAAATGGGTTTAACAAATTATGTCTGTCAGGTGTTCAGAAAGGGTAAGCACTTAGCTCAGCTTATCATTTTGTAAAGAGCCCATGTTTTTTGCAGTGCTGGGAGATATAATGTATCTAGATTGCAGTTGAATGTAATATATTTTATTACACTATTAGTCTATCGTTTGTTGATAAATGTATTATAGCTAAGTTGATGCACAACACATTATGCACTAACAGAAGCTTTTCCTTTCTGTGTCCATTTTGCCAGCGGTGTATGACTGTGTGTTCAGTTTGTCTCTTCTGATAGCAAGTTGGGGAACCAGTGGGATTTACTCATTGTTTCTGCGTCAGCTGGTGTTAGCAACACAAGCATCTAATGATGTATTTCTCTCTAATTATGTGTTCAAACACTTTTTTTGAAAATGGATGCTCTCTGTGTGTGCGCTTCTGGCTCAAAAATGTTTTCACAACATTTTTAAAAGAATGACAGCAACATTGGATACAGGATTCAGGGCTGCTTGTTGACCTCCGACCTTTCTTGTCATAATTGCATCTTCAGGGGGGCAATGTTGTATTTCCAGCTGGTAACAGAAAATCTGTAAAAAATGTTAGATTTACTGAGTTATCTGCTAGATTTTCATCTCACTGTGTGACTGACACTTTAATGATTTCATTCAGGTTTCTGTAGTCTGTGTCCACATATGCAGCACACACACTCCAATCCTGCAAGTACATAGATTCCCCCCTGCCCTATACTCTCCCCTGTATAAGAAATCTGCTAAATGTGTTCTGGTCATTAAGCATTAATGAATTTTGACCATGAGTGTGATGTAAACTGACCTCCCGCCTGGCTGCTGTCAGACATCCTCATGTCTTCCTACTTGTTTTTGTGTCTCGGTCAGTTTGTCTGTCCATCTGTGTTTCTGCCTCTTTACTCAGCACTTCTACGTGTCTGCACGCACATCTGTCTGTCTCGCTATTCGTCTCCGTGACAGCCAAACACCGCGAGCACCGTTCGTCTCCCTTGGTTTGGTGCGTGTCCCGGGGAAACGTTAGTAAGACTAATCTGAGGCTTAGCTCATGTGAAGCTGATTGCTTTTCGCCGTCTCGCGTTTTGACAGTGATATTGATGAGTGGTTATAGGAAAAATGCTGCATGAGATGTGACGGCGTATTTTGATGCTGGTGTTGCAGCATCCTAATGAGCTCCATTTGTCAGAGCAGACTGACACAGTCACTCTGGATCCATACAAGCATGTCAAGCACTGAAAGAAAAAGTGGTAGAAATGCCAGCATGCTATTCATTATGTACACATGAAGTCAAGTAGTTTGTAGTATGCGTGGTATATTGATGAAATGTACCCAAGTGACTAGCAAAGTTCTTAATGGTGTCATTAGCATACTTTTTAAATTGTGTACAATGCAAGGAAAGCACATTTGACTGACTAAATGTTTTAATTTTTTTCAGCCAGCGCTGTTATATCTGTGGTTTTCCTCAAGGAGACGGTTCGAGCTTCTGATGTAGTTGGTAAGCAAACACTTGAACTCCATACCAGGGTTATGATAGTTTTGGGTTTTTCATTACAGTAATTTTGTTGTGACTATTTGTTTGTCTAATTCAGTTAGTTTTAATTAGTCTTTAGAGTGTGCTTGCCAGTTTTTATTAGTTATTATTTGTCAAATATTTAGCTTATTTTTTTATTAGTTACAGTAGGACTTTGTTTTTTCATACTCTGGTTAATTTTTAGGTACACAATTCTAAAAGGTCGCAGTACTGTGATTATGCAAACATCATTTGGGTAATGATTACTCAGCATATTTTCAAACTACCAGGAGGAGGATGGCGGGCCTGTTTGTGTGGGGGGAGAAAAATCTGGTTCATGTCTGTTCAAAAGGCTAATACAGATTTATAAACATGAAAATGATGGATATTATATTCATTATGTTTTCTTTAGTTTTATAAATTCATAATACATTTCCAGTTAGTTATGTTTTTCCCTATTAATTATTGTTTTTATGTTGAATAACAAAAGTGTTTTCTCAATTTCAGTTTGTGTTATTTTGTTAGTTTAATTTAACCTTCGCCCATACATTTGAGGCCATGAATTAAATTTTTTTAATATTTGTGATACTTTTGGAAGAAAATATTACAAAAATCTATTCTGGTATATTTCCCATGCATATAGTTTTGCTTTAATACAAGCAAATACATAAAATGACCTGAATATGCAGACTAAATTTCTAGCACTCATGGTCTATGAAAATTATGTAAGCCTTTAAGAAATGTAACTTTATGTGCAGTAGCAAATTTAAGATGAAGAACTCCATCTTAAAAATTAGATAGTGAAAACATCAGAGATGTAAAATCAAATAATTGTTTTTAGCAAAGTTGCCTGTGGCTCATTGATTAATATTCTTACCATTTTTAACAATCCCTTTAAAAGAATAGAAGCTATTTAAATTTTCACTTCTTCACATTTATTCTATGGAATTTCTAATTACCGTTTCCCTGAGGATTAACTATGATGGTCCACACAAGTGCATTTGTTTTGGCCCTCGGCAAACAGGCTGGACAAATTTACTTATTTATCTTCCTACTTTGCAGAATTTTGAAGGGAAATAACAGAGTCTCCATTACAATCAGCATTATTGATACTCTAAAGTGGTCGCTTGGGAAAGAACATTTACTATCCAACCACTAAAAACATCAGCATGTGAAGTTTACTAAACATTACTGGGACTTTAATCGGAGCTGTGCTTTGACTGGGACACGTGTAACATCGAACGTTTCTGCAACAAAAACTCTGAGCTGGTTTGACCTTAAAGGATGAACATGTGAAAAAGCAACCATGTGCACTGTGAAGTGTGGTGGAGGATCTGTGATGCTTTGGGCTTGTTTTTCTTCAAAATCCCCTAGAAACCTTTTTTTGAACTTTTTTTTAAAAGGAATTTTTAAAATAAAAATCAGGTGAACTCGGCTGTAAAACTGAAACTGGGCCACCGGCAGATCTTTCAGCATGATAATGACCAAAACATAAAGCCAAATGAACACAGAATTACTTCATTTTGTCCAAGTGATTCTCCATTCCAATGCCTAAAACCTGTAGAAAACCTTTGGATTGAGCTGAAGAGAAAAAAGCAAAAGAGAGGACTGGGGGAAATGTTCAAAGAGGAATGTTCAAAGGTGTCTCTTTCTCTGTGTGTGTATGTCTGTCTCTGTGTGCTCTAACATTTTGACGTTTTAAGAGAAAAAAAGTGCAGTCCCACTGTTAAAATGGGATTATACAAGAACTATAAGTATTAATACCAATAACAGAGTGTTTTTGTTATATAAAAAAACTTAGCTTTTTTGCCTCAAGAAAATGAATTTACTCAAAGTAAAAGTAGATTTTTTTAATTGATGTTTTTAGGCTTTTGACACATCTTTATTACAGGTGAAAAATGTACATACTTTTAGAATATTTGCAAAAAAGTCTAATTCTTTTGTCTTTCAATTGTTGACTACATGTGCTTTGCTCAGATCTAATCACAATGTTCAGTGTTCTACAACAATATTTTGAGCATGCTGATACATGGCTTGATTGTCATGGCTGTCACAATGACGGGCGTCACAGCTGCTGAACTGGAAATCCATATCAGCACCACACAGCTCTGTGTGTTGTTGCTTTCCCAAATAAAGCAGCATCAGTTTTTGTTTTTGGGGGGGTTTTAGTCCTGTAATTGCTGCATAGCATTCAGAAATGATTTGGATACATTTTCATAGTAAAAAAAAAAACAAAACATTATTTATAATGAGAGGTATTAACAGAGGCCGGCTTTGTTTTCAGTAATGTGCTATGTGTAAAGAGGTAAGCAAGCCAGAACAAATTCATTCAAAACACACAAACCAGGAATGTGCTTGGTGAGATTAGCTTCATTGTTTCCTCCGTAACTTTAACAAAAGAATATGAATGCTATAAAAGATGCTGTCTAATTTGATTTTGCAGCTGATGCACCAATCAGCCTTCTCAGGACGAAAACTGATTTCTGCAAATTTTATGGAAACAGTTTCAGATGAGTTCCCTCTCTGTTCCCACACAAAGAACTTGACTGGTCTCTCCTGTCTTTGTCTCCCACAGGTGGCAGCCTGGCCATAACTGGAACGTACCTCCTGGTGACCTTTGCCCCCCACGCATCCACACACATCACAGCTCATCTGGTCCAGTACTACGCCATCAGCTGGCACTTCCTTCTTTACCTCGTATGTAACTGATGGATGGCTGCAGCTGTGTTTCCATTATAATTGCATGTAAAAATGTGTCGATATTCCACCAGTGTTGCAAAAACACAATTTTGTGTTTCCATTTAATAAAAAACACAATTATAGTCAGTCGTGTATAAGTTTGTCCACAGGACATGCTCTTAAAACACATGCCGCGCCATCAGCCTCCAACTACTTCCTGCCATCTTCTTGCTTGTGGTTTGCGCCAGTAGCAACAGCTTGTTGTTGATCATGACTTGTATGATGTGGAAAAAGGTGTTTCCATTGCAGTTTTGCAAAATATGCCAAATCCAATACAGCCAGAAAAACCGACTGATCCTAGTGCAAAAAGTTATTTATTTATTTATTTATTTTTAATTTGGGGGTTTTTTGTTCGTTTTTTTTTTTTTTTTTATTGCCGTGTTCCTTTTAAACAAATTTATTTTTGTAATTCCAATTTGCACAATGAAAGCGAAGGTCTTGACAGTTTTCTAGATGACACATTGACAAAGTTCTACTAATAGCCTAAAACAATTAAACAGCCTTCATTTGCGCTGTCAAATTGCTGGGCTTGTATCTCTGCATGTAGCTGAGTAAACTTTCTGCATCCAGTTTTAAACTGTAAACCATGCTGCACCATCAGGCTTTAGAAACTTTACTGCACCTGAAGAATAACCAACTTCAGAGATGAGCCTAACTCAACCCTCATTTCTGTTCAGCACCTGCTGTTTTTCTCACTGTTCCTGGACGTGCCACATTTGAAGAATTAATTCTTTAGTCTTACTCTTAGGCCTGTCACAATAACAAACTTTGCTGAGCGATTGTCTCAAAATTATTGCGATAAACAATAATATTGTTTGAAGGCCATTTTATGTCATTACCATTACCTAGTGTAATGGTAATGGTACTGACATAATAATGCAATCACATCCTGACAGAAATAAATACACTTCATTTTCAAAAGAACACTTAACACTGGAACTAATAAACAAAATAAACAACCAAAAAACAAAACTAAAATGGACTCTCAGTCTCCGATATAAAAAAAATGCACTTGAATTAAAACTAAACAACATAAAACCAAAGTGGAAATAAAAACAACATCCAACCAAAAGAGTACAGATTATAAAGTCTGTTTTCTATATTGCCCTTCAATAATCATTAGATTTAAATAGAGAAGATGGGCAAATCCGACTACCTGATGCAATAGTTCACTCCTCCTGACACTAAGGAAAGGAGGCGGGGAGGGTCAGTGGAGAGCAGCGGAGTTGAGCCTTTTCATCCAGTGTCGTCAATAGAAAGGGAAGAAACGATGAAGCCGATGAAAGAAAATTAGGTTGATAATTTTCATTCACTATGCGATTAATTGATTAATTAATTTATTGTTTATCGCGACAGGCCTACTTATCCTCTGAGAGCATTGCTACTCTTCCATGTTCTACCCTCGTCCTGTTTCACCTCAAGCAGCGAGGGCACAAACATAGCTGTTGCCATAGTGACATATCTGGAGGACACAGCTGATTTGGAAAAACTAAAACTACTCGACTCTGAAAATGATAATGCTGGCTTGGCATGTGAACTCTGGACTTTGTCTAAAAACACTCCAAAGATGCTGTTCAAGGTGAGAGTTCACATCCTGCTGCTGTCCAACTGCCTCTGGTGCTCTGCTGTCCGTTCTTAAAGTGGAACCACTATTTGGACAGTTTCCTTTTAGCTGTTGCAGAACCTGGAGACTTGCAGAATACAAATACAAATTTTAATGTTTATTTTTATGTGGTAGACAAACCAAACTGAAGGAATCTGGTGTTGTACTTAACATTTTCAGGTTAAGAAGACATAAACTTGCCATGGAAAATCTCATACATCCATCCACTATCTAACACCCTTATCCCATGTGGAGTCATAAGAGATGCTGTTTCCAGCGGTTGGAAAATCTCATCCCGCAAAAACAAAAAAAATTACAAAACGTCTCGGATGTACACATTTGTGCCATTCTGGATTTGTGGTCAAAGGGCCACAATAGGCCCCTGGGCCTCAGTTTGGACACCCCTGCTTTACAGCTAGAACATTTTTAAACCTTTATGATGATTTTATGATTGATTGATGCATTGAAGCTTCTGGATTTTAAAGTGGAAAAGACTAAGTACATTCAAGGCATATGGATATTTTTGCAGCTCGCTGTGTGTGTGTGCGTGCGCGCATGCGTGCGCGCGTTTGTTTGTAATACCTTGTGGGGACGATATTCCTGACATATACTACGTTGTGGGGACCAATTGCTCCTTGTGGGGACCGGAGCCTGGTCCCCACAAGGGGCAACCCTGTTTTTGGGTCAGGGGTCAGAGTTAGGGCTAAGGTATGAATTGAGTTTTGGTTAGGGTTAGGTATGTGATGGTTAGGGTTAGGAAAAGGGTAAAGGTAAGGTTTAGGCTGTAGAAATGAATGGAAGAAAATGGAAAGTCCCCACAAAGATAGCAACACAAACATGTGTGTGTGTGTGTGTGTGTGTGTGTGTTTTGACAGATTGCTCCTGTCATCACTGGTGTGCAAAACGGAGCGCTCTTCCTCTTTACAGGCAGTGAATTAGTTGTTTCTCATCAGCTGGCAGAGTGGCCGCCTCCAACCAGTGTGGGATTAATTGTAGCTGGTGATTAATCGGAGGAAATGAAATATCATTGCTGACTTTTGATCATTAGCAGAGGTTATCCCTTCTTCTGGTGTAGAAACACAGTTTGGTTGGTGTGTGTGTGTGTGTGTGTGTGTGTGCGTGTGTGTGTGTGTGCCATCAGTAATGACCCGGGTCTTTGGTAATCCATTTCCACATAGAATAATTACATTCTGGAATGAGCTCTTTATTTAACATACATGCTGTGGCACCAGGATGGCATTGAGAGACATTTTAAAGGTCAGCTTGGCCTTTGTTCCCCTCCATGCAGCTGCTGTGCTCCTTTCTTACTGCACCTATTAAATCTGTGTTTAGTCGGGAACGACTGAATGCCGCCGGACTCACAAGGACAGCTCCAAACCCTTCTCATTAAACACAAGAAATTCATCTCTTTTTTTCTTTTTTTTTGCCACACTCACTTATTTCAATTAAACTGTCGTTCTCTGACTGTGTGTCACATTTTCTCCCCACGATAAGACGACGAAGGAAAGTTTAATTTCAACTTTCTGTTTCTGAGCAAATCAAATGAACATTATTATCTTGTGTGACCCCTCTTTCTTTCTCTCCACAGTTCATCGAGGTCATCCTGTTCTGCATTCTGCTCTATCTGTACAAGAGGAGGGGTGTGAAGCACATTGTCATCGTGATGCTGCTGGTGGCCTTGCTCGGTACGAACACATAGGAAGCGTCCAAACGAGGGCAGAGGTTATGGATTGAGCTATTTTAAGTAAGCAGAGAGGTTGCCTTGTTGCCAGGCTACCAAAAGCAGACCTCTGCTATCATTTCTAGTTAGAGATTAGTGGAAAACTATGTGGAAAAACATTCATTCACACTGGCAGAGATAAATCGCCTCCGCATGTCTTCTAACAAGAACAGGAGAATTTCTTGAACACAAGTCCAAGAAACTCTGCTTTTGACTTTTGTGCCGTTGCAGCCTCCCTTACGGTCATCTCGGTCAAAGCCGTGTCAGGGATGATCACAGAGTCGATAACGAGCCAGCTGCAGCTCATCTACCCTATATTCTACGTCATGCTCGTCGTCATGGTGGCCTCCTGCGCTTTCCAGATCAAGTTAGTCAAGGTTTACTTTCGCCAGGCTTGGTGTAAATGCTTGTTTGTGTCCTTGCTTAAATCAGCTGTGTTCACAACAGGCTAAAACGCTTTTGTGGATTTCCAGCTGCAAAACAGAGAAAATTATATCATTAGTTTATTACTACTTACAATGTTTGGTTTCTTCTCCTCAGATTTCTCAATCAGGCAATGAAAATGTTTGATGCCACAGAGGTGGTTCCCATCAACTTTGTGTTTTTCACTGCAAGCGCCATTGTTGCAGGTAGGCAAAAACACTCTTGATCTTTTATTGAAGGAAAAAAGTAAGGTGATCAAAGAGAATGTTGGAAAGGTGTGAAACCTCCCTGTTCACTGCATCTGTCAGCTGTATTTGGTGGCCTGGCCTCCTTGTTTTCAGGCTGCGTGAAGCCACTTTGGTCCATCTGCAACAAGAAAACTTCAATTCAGTTCAGCTCAAAAGTACTTCATTAATGCCAAAGGGAAAAAATAAACACATGGACAAAATTGTTGACAAAATCAAAAATGGTCACTGAAATAACTTAAAAGCTCTGCTGCTGAAATCACCACCAGCAACTTGCATTTTCACAATAATCCAACCTGCTGATATGTGGCATATAGATACAGGTATAACCAGAACAGAACATTAAAAACATTAGTTTGGATAATAATGGCATTAATCTTATTTCTCTTCTGCTTCTGACATTTCTGCTTGTGTCCTGAGACATTTAAGAGTCTAAAACACATTTCAAACTCGAGTCCCGGGCCCCAAATCTGGCACGCCCTCGCTTTTTGTGTGGCCCTCAGGGCTCCTCCAGACACCAAATTACATCAATAAATCCTTCCAGTTTTTTGCAATTGAGCAATTATGTAAATTCACATAAAATCAACAGATCCCCGCAATTTTTTGTGGTAATGCATAACTTTGACTTTATTGGAAATTTTCAGCAAAAATGATCAAAAACATTGGGTTTACGTGACTAACTCCCATCCATAAGTGTATTTCAGATATTGCAAAATAGTATAAATATTGCAAAATTTCTTGCAAATATTTTTAAATTAGCACCACAAAATCTATGATCCATGAAATAAAATCACAAAACCAATTGTGAAATTCTTTAGAGACTGTTCAATGTGAAAAGTCGTTCTGTATTATTTAATTTCAAGAAATACTTATCAAATGCAGAGATAGTTATTTATGAATATTTCTAGAAGTTTGTCAATTGTTTTTATCATCATATTCTGCTTCAGCCGGCCCCTCGAGAACATTCATGATCCTGGTGTGACCCAAAATGACTTTGACGCCCCCGGTCTAAAATGTTCCAACGATCCAAACCTAATCAATAAGAAACACCAGCCTGATGTCGTTCTCCAGTGTTTTCCTCCATCATGTGACAGGTCTGTCACAAGTTGGACCTGGAAGAGTCTCAGGATGTGCAGTTTGGAGTCACCCTCACCTTCCACAGCTTTTTGTCTAACCATCGCTTTGTCTGCCCACACACACACACACACACACACACACACACACGATTGACTCCACGGAACAACAAATTGCTTCTTTATTTTCTATCAGCAGAGAAAGAACATCCGTGGGCGGATTTTGCTCTTAAGATTAGTTTAGTTCCACAAGGAAGAAAATGAATGTTTTGTTTGTATTTTTTTAACCTTTTAATTGCCACAGCAGTTAATTTGAGCTGGTGAAATGCATGAAGAAATGTTTCTGCCTGCCTTTTGGCAACTTAAGCAGATTCAGGATAAAAATGTTTCTTTTTTTCTGGGTGATCAGCATAGTAATTATGAGTAATGACTGCTACCAATCTGTAGAAGCACATTGGTTAATAATAGAGTTCTTATCTTCCCATCATATGCTCATATTTGTTGTAGCTTTATATCTGAGCACTTGAGATAACTTTAGTTTTTTTTTTTTTTTATGTTGCAGGGATAATATTTTACCAGGAATTTGAAGGCTTGGCTTTGTTGAATATTTTTATGTTCTTATTTGGGTAAGTGTTTTGCAAACCCCTAGTTGTGTTTTCTTGTGCTACAGTAGCAGCAGGTGCTGGCGTTAATCCTCCCTGAATCTGTCTTCTAGCTGTCTTCTGTCCTTCATCGGAGTTTTCCTGATAGCCAGAAACAGACCAAAGATAAAGCAACAAGATCGCACTTTTATTCCAATGGATAAGATTCCTGGTAAGTTTTGCTCTCTCAGATCAGTCTAAAAAAAACAATGTGATATCAAACAGGCCAGTGAGACAGAATGGGTTTAGCAGCAGGGTCTCACCTAATGAACTGTGTCGTCCATGTTCACAGGGAGAAGGAACACAGACAAAGTGCAGCCCGAGGCAAAGACCCAAACATACGGATCACTGGCAGCCAAACTCATGTGCAACAGAGCCGGCCAAACAGACGACTGATAGGAAGCCTCTCCATCTGTCAGGACTGCTGCTTTACCCAGTTTGGGAGTGAGCTCAGATTTTGCAGGGCTCAACAAAAACAGCACAAATCTAGAAAAGAAATGTTGCTCTGTATAATCGTCACCACTATCTGGAATATCCTGATGAGGAAAGATGATTCGGAAATTAAATTAAACTCATGATTGCACTAAAATGTCAGACTGATCTTATTGGCTGCAAGAAGATTAAAAAAGAATATAAACAGATTTTTGCAGACCTGACGTCTCAGTAGTCTATGAATCAAAATAAGTGCACTACTGCCCTCTAATGGTAGGAAAAGAACGCCTGATTGCACTTATCCTTTAATTATCAAATGTAAATTCACTTAATTTAAAAAGAGAAAAAGTAAATTCTAGAGTAGTGTCTGTCTTTTTTTTTTCTTTACTTGTGTAATGTAAATACTTTGTTTAAAAGCACCAACCTCTTTTCTAACTTACCTTAGAAGCACCAGTGTGAAGCTTCACTGCCCATCTTCACCTCGGGTAAACCTCAGACTGCACGCCTGGCTGAGCCGCTGCCAAACTGTAGCGTTGCCAAGCAACAAAACTCTTATCTGCCACCTACACATTATGGGATATGTGGGAAACCACAGTTCCCGGCAGGGTTGCTATAAGAAGACAAAGTTTAAGTATCTGTAATTGGATGCAGTTGCAGAGCCTTGCAGGAGTTCTGTCAGGTTACAGCCACACACTTTGTGTTTTATTGATGTTTTGTGTTTGATCAACACTTTAAAAAAAAAACAAAAACTCAGCTTTAGAGAGTAATTGCTCTACTCAGCCACTTTTGAACACAATCAGTCTTTTTGGGGCAGATCTCAACCAGGTTTGCACATCTGCAGACCTGACATTTCACCCAGTATTCTTTAGGCATCAGCTCAAACTAATAGGATAGATTCTGCAAGCATCAAGTCTTTGATATCTTAGATATTGTGCTGGACTTTAATTAGGCCATTCTCCACAATGAATTGCAGCTTTGTCTTTGTTTGGGGTTGTTCTCCTCAAAGGTGAACCTCCTACACAGTATGTTAAAAGTAGTTTGCAGCGGTTGCCATTCTTGGAGTGCAATTAAAAAAAAACTTCAGTTTTAAGTTTCTTCTGACCATATTACCTTCTGCTACACATCTCATTACAAGACTTTTGATGGCTTCCTCCTTGGATTTTGGGATGTAATGTTGAAACATTGTCGTCAAATTTATTCAGGGTTTCTGCAGATTGCACAAACTCAAATTTAAGTCTTGTGTCACAACTGAAATATACACAACAAAGTAACATATTTTGCCTAAGTTGTGCCAAGCTTTTTTCTTTTCCTCCTCAGAATACACGTAGCATCGAACAGGTTGTCAAGTGAGCCAGAGGCAAAGATGAACGTCGTCGAACCAACCAGTAATAATTTGCACTTGACCATAATAGATACAGAACAGCTAGCTAAATGGTAACTAGGGTGTATTGGCTAATTGGCAGTAGCCAGAAATGCCTCGAGTCACAGAACATGCGTGACTCAAACGTTTGCCTGAAAGAAAAGTCCTGTGAGGAAAATAAAATTAAAAATGACAAAGGATATTAGAGATTACAACAGTCCTGCCATGACAACATTTAAGAAATATGAGTAATGTACGCAAGGCCAACTTAAGTTTTTTTTTTTTAAACAATTCTTTAAAACTTTATAATACACAAATACCTCATTTGATTTTTTTGTATTTGCATTTATTCTGACCAAAAGCTCTTAGCTGCAGTTGTATTTTCTTCAACATAAAACACTTTAATCAACAAAGGATGCAGAAGGGACCAGATTTCTTTCAAAGAACCCAGAAATTAGACCTGAGTAACTAAAACATGTTTCTTCCATTTTCAGTTTTCATCTCGTGATCTGCATAGTCGAGCATTTCTGATAATGATACTGTTGGTGTGTAATACACACAGCTTCGACTGGATGCCTCAGCCATGCTCTCTGTAAAGGCACATTATTTTCACCAGCTATTCAGTCACCTGTCGCTGCACTAAGCAAGTCTTTTTTTTTTTTAATTAAGGGGAAGGGATTCGGTTCTGTTCGGGTCCGGCCGTTGGAAGTCACACGTCGATGTTGAGCCTGACGAAGCGGTAGTGCAGGGAGGTGGGGTTGCGCAGCAGCAGCGTTCCTCTGAGCTCCGGCGGCTGCCTGAGGAGCGTGTGGAGCAGACCGGAGACGCTGACGAAGCCCAGAGCCTCCCCACGCCCCACAGACAGGGAGAAGTCCCCCTGGGTGACCCAGCCCAGCGTCACCCGGGAACAGTGAGACGTCACGCTCGGCAGAGGGTCCGGCCAGAGCCCCAGGATGAGGTCAGAGGGCGAATGAGGGTCTGTGGATGCAGTTGGGTCGTCTGATACTTGTGACGGAGTTGCTGTCTTGGAGCTCTTCTTCTTGTGGTTAATTCTGCTTTTATAGTGGTCTTTGTGGGGGGGCTCCTGAGGGCCACAGTTTTCTGGGCTCTTGCCAAACAGCTTCAGGTCCTCTGCAGTTGGTGCGCACACCATGGCGTGGGCTTCTGGTTTCCCTTTGGACAGGAGCGTCAGGCGCACCCACACCACACTCATCTTGTGAGCGGAGTGGAAAGACGTCACCGCCGAGTCGCTGAGAGGGAGCGCCACCGCTGCCCCGCGACCCCGCCTCTGTCCTCTGCATGTCAGGGGTCTGCACCAGCTGGAGAGAAGCCTCAGAGACTTTCTGTTCCTGGAAAACCCAAAATAACCAGTATTCATTTAGAGCAGGTGTGTAATATTCAGGGTACAATTCACTGGTGAGCTGAGAGAAAGATGCAATTTAATTTATGAAATTTATGACCCAGAAAACAAAAATGAAGCCGATGGGACTGAAAATCTGCTTGATTTATCCTCAGGCTTGATTTATCCTCAGGAATTCACCGACTTTACTCACAGCTTATGAGCTGCTTTCAGGGGGAAAAAATGCAACTTTTCCATCTGCTAATCTGTGATCTACTGCAGCAATAAGGCTGGGTGTACTTTGAGGATTCTGAGACATTCTGATGGAAAAAAGGCAGACTGGAGGAACAGCATGCATCAAGCCTGTCGAAAGCTTTAACATCTTATGAGATCTCTTCAAAGTAAAAGACTTTTCGGGCTCATATATATTTATGTATTTAGTAGTCCCTCCAGGATGTTGCGACGGTTATGTGAATGTTGTGGCCTAAACTTACTGATTTTATGCACCATTTTCAAAATGTTGCCGACATTTTAAGCTTAATTTCTGTCATAAGATGGTTACAGAAAAGTTGGAGTTACTAGAACTGAGGACCAGGAGGATAGGTCAAAATTCAGCCGGCTGCAGGGATTGGTCAGAAAAGATGGAAAACATTAATGATTGGTGAAAACCTCAAGTTCACACAAAATTTACAATTGATCAGTGAGTTTGCATTGATGGTTTTGATTGCAACTTCCTGGAAGGACTGATGTGGTACTCGCACCGCTTTAATTTTTCTACATTTTGTCATGTTAACAAAACTTAGAATTCTATTGATTTTCAGTCATAATGTTGCTGTGCACTTGTATTCAGCCTCCTTGAGTCAATACTTGTCAATAAGAATCACTGAAGTTTTTAAATGTTGAAAAGTTCAAAAGCTATGATTGCTTTTTCATGGTGCCATTAAGTCAGCCACTTTAACGCATTTAAATAAGAAGCACAATCTAAACTAACTTTACCTCAGAACAGTGAAGCTCGGAGGACTAGCTGCAGCTACAGTCTGCTGTGATGTCACTTCCTCCATCACTTCGTGGCTCTTCCTGGCCTTCTGGGTCTGCCCATCTCCTTTCCTCTCCGCTCCTCCGTCTGTCGCCAGGAGCTCCCACTCTTCTGCCAGCTGTTGCCAGGGGCAACGAAAAGGAGCCAGACAGCCATGTTTTATGTAATTGGTCCTCTTGGCTGGCGGACGTCTGAGGGAGAGGGTGAAAGGTCATGCCCTCGTCAAATAGTAAGAGGAAACCCCCCAGGTTCTGGTAGACAAAACTACTGTTGAGTTAATCTTCATCAGCATCTCCACAGATACCTGCTTAACGTCAAAGACTTTCAGTCTATACATTCTGATTATTATCTTACTTTCTGTTAATTATTTAAACTTTGTGTTGGATCTAAGTGATTGTGAAGCATGTAGAATTACATATTGGTCATTTGAAATAATAGAAATGCACCTGCAACTAGGGTTATTAATTTAGTAATTCAATTATTCTGACAATAACTGGATAAACAAAATGATCACATTCACATTCTTCAGATTTTTTAATTTAGTTACTCAAGTCTTTATATATTTATATATATCCTTCCTTACGGCTCGTGTACAAAGCCAGGACCCTGAGTCTGTACACGAGCCGTAAGGAAGGAGGCAGAGGACTAGTGAGTGTGAGAGCCACTGTCCAGAATGAAACATCCAAGATCCATAAATACATCAAGGACAAAGCCTCAACGGACGATGTGCTCAGCGAATGTCTCAGGCAATGGGGAACAGAGGACAAGGTGCTGGAGGAACCATCATGGGAAGACAAGCCCCTACATGGGATGTACCACCGACAAATAACTGAAGTGGCTGACATCAGGAAATCCTACCAATGGCTGGAGAAAGCTGGACTCAAGGACAGCACAGAGGCCCTCA